>NW_011494721.1:4264378-4285109 GCF_000754665.1 Bison bison bison
GGCTTTTGAGTTCCTCTTCACTTTCTGCCATAAGGGTGGTGTCATCTGCATATCTGAGGTTATTGATATTTCTCCCAGCAATCTTGATTCCAGCTTGTGCTTCTTCCAGCCCAGCAATTCTCATGATGCACTCTGCATAGAAGTTAAATAAGCACGGTGACAATATTCAGCCTTGATGTACTCCTTTTCCTATTTGGAACCAGTCTTTGTTCCATGTCCAGTTCTAACTGTTGCTTCCTGACCTGCATATAGGTATCTCAAGAGGCAGGTCAGGTGGTCTGGTATTCTCATGTCTTTCAGAATTTTTCACAGTTTATTGTGATCCACATAGTCAAAGGCTTTGGCATAGTCAATAAAGCAGAAATAGATGTTTTTCTGGAACTCTCTTGCTTTTTCCATGATCCAGCAGATTTGATCCAACGAATTTGATCTCTGGTTCCTCTGCCTTTTCTAAAACCAAATTGAACATCTGGAAGTTCACAGTTCATGTATTGCTGAAGCCTGGCTTGGAGAATTTTGAACGTTACTTTACTAGCATGTGAGATGGGTGCAATTGTGTGGTAGTTTGAGCATTCTTTGGCATTGCCTTTCTTTGGGATTGGAATGAAAACTGATCAATTAACCCTTCCCAATTATAATCACTCATTATTATAACTTCTGATTGTAAAAAACTTGGCTTATGAAATAAAAATCACTTTAAACCATATATGTATAAATATAAGCACATAGCATTATCCACTTCTTCAGGGATTCAGCTATTAAAAAGAATGCATTTGAATCTGTTCTAATGAGGTGGATGAAACTGGAGCCTATTATACAGAGTGAAGTAAGTCAGAAATAAAAACACCAGTATAGTATATTAACACATATATATGGAATTTAGAAACATGGTAACGACAACCCTCTGTGGGTGTTTTTATATGGATAAATAGTTAAGTATTGAAAATTTTAATTCTCAAGTAAACTTGAGAGTCTACATGGACTTAGTCTAATAAAATTCTATTTAAATTCTAGTCTCTAACTCTGTAGTATTAGAGAGCCAACATCTATTTAAATCTAAAATACTTTAATGGACAAAATAAGAAAGATCTATGCTGTTTACCACATAAGGACATTTAAAAAAAATATTTGCTTTGTCATTAAAGAGGAAGACTCTTCTCTCTGTTATTTTCCTTCTATCAATTTCATGTAAATGAACAATCATAATGGCTTTTTAAGTGTCAGGTTAGAAGTCTCAATACATTTTAACTTCTATTATGATTTATTATTTGTTTCTCTGTGCTACGTTTTGTGTGTGTGTGTGTGTTCCAGTGGAGCATTTTACAAGAGGCATAATGTAAATATAAAATTAAATATTATTTTAAACATATACAATATGACTTTGCATATTGCTTTATTTCTTTCAGTGTTTGAATAACCAGACAACTGGTTTGATTCTAAGTGATATATATTAACCTAGCAAATGAAAATCTTGGCAGAGTTATCCATTAATTGTTCTGCCTGCAGGATTCAATCGCCTTTAGTATTATGTGAAAATAAAAGATTCAGTCGTGTCCAGCTCTTTTCCACCCCTTGGACTGTAGCCCACCCGGCTCCTCTGTCCATGGAATTCTCCAGTCACAAATACTGGAGATGGTTGCCAATTCTCTTCTCCAGGGGACCTTCCAGATCCAGAGATTGAGCTCAGATCTCCTGCATTGCAGGCAGATTCTATACCATCTGAGCCAGCAGAGTTATTTAAAAAACAAACAAAAAAAAAAAAATAGTTATTTATACAATGTAATCTACATTTAATCTGTATCAATTGAACAGTGAAAAGTATCTCTGGCTACTCTTTCTTTTGTAAAATGCTAATTAGGAAATTAATTAAGCAAATATACTAAAGTACTAAAAGTTTCTAGAGAAAAAAAGATAAAAACTTTAAAATTATAAATTTACATTGACTGTTTACAGAGTAATGATATAGGATCTGAAAGACCATCTACAAAACATACCTGAAAATTTTTATTTAATGAAGTTTGGTATCCACTTTTGCACATTTTTTGATTATTCAGACTGTTAAGAGCCTATATAGAATATAAAAGGAATATTATATGCAAAGAAATAAAACTTTTTGAGGAATGCATCAATACTTATATTAAATAACTTGTATTATGTTTTACATGAGGAAAAGCATATTCAGTGTAAAACATGACATACTTATCTTGGTGGATAAACTGATTTCTCACCAGTAAAAACTATAAATCCTAAGAGAAACATATCAGATTTGTATCATCTTAGTTTTGCTCCTCTACCCAACCTAATCATCAGGATTTAGAACAATATAAAGTCCTGCCTCTCTGAATAGAAAATCAAGAGGCCCAGAGATCTATTGTAACTCAATATATCTTCCACTGCCATAGTCTTTCCACACTTCAAAGGAAGTAGCTATTATCTTTAACAAGTGAGAAAGCTACTGAATCTGATTTCCCAGAATTTCTCGAAATACCCTTGGTATTCTGTGAAGAATAGCTTTGAGAAGTATGATTGGGTCCTGGAAGTTGTTGGAGATTGCATAAATAACAGCACAACAGGACCACATAGTTTAAGAATAGCCTATTGATCCAAAATAACTGCATATTATTTTCAGTTATAACTAGAATTAATATTACTGACATTTTGGATTGTGGGGGTGCACTTCCAATGAGGAGCTAGGATTATTTTAGAATGGAATTTTCTACCTCCTCTTACTTTTTTTATCCTGGTTCTTGCAATGTTCATTTTTATGTTCAGATGTAATTAAGAATTTATTGATTCCATGTTATTGTTCAGAATTTTAGTACCTAAAGTGTGGGCACAGTCTATCTAAAATATCTAGGATTTCCTCAATGATTCCATTATTGCAGCCATTGCATAAATCATAGCAAAACATAAAATACTGAAAGAATTTGATCCTTAGCACTGCTTGAATGTGAACATATTAAATATATTATTTTTATAAAGTTCTCTCTCTATGAAGATGTTCTACAAATTTTCTTTTGTGGTGGAAGTGAGATGAATTATAGAAATCCTTTGATTTATATAGGGGAAAGATATCTTATGGGATTCATGTTTTAATTTCACATTTAAATATTCCCCAGTACCTATTAAAATTCAGTAATCCTGATTCTAAGAGTATTTCTTATGGAAATTACTTTGGAATTCCTCGGTAATTACGCTCATCAAGGTATTGATTTTAACACCGAGAAATGATAAACAAACTGAAATATGCAGCAGTAATTACAGACTTTATAGCTATCCATTAATGAAATACTATAAAAGCATTAAATTTTTTAAAGCTTTAAATACTGTCTTTTATTAAGTGATCTCATTCATTGACAAATAATATGATTTTATGATACAAATATAAATGGATAAAAATAGTTGAAAGTATGTGGACTATTTATCTTAGGATGGTTGTGGAAGATTAAAGATGGCCCCAGATTCTTTAAAATTTCTCCCATTAAAAGGTGGCAACTATTTCCTCTTGAATCTAGGTAGACATGGGACTATTTTTATCATTGAATATGGAATAATTGATTACATGCCAGTTACCTATCCCAAACTTTGAGACTAACAGTTTTTACTCCCTTTCCCGAGAATGCTTGGATATTTTCACTAGGTGAAACCAGGTGCCATGTCTCCAAATTTTGGCTGGCTTTGTCATGCAATGGTAGATAACTAGAACAATGGTAGCCTTGTGGTATTTATTTTCTTCTTTTTTAAAAAACAATTCTTTCTAAATTCCAACAAATAAATTATGTTATTTACTACTAATAGAATATTATTAACTTAAACTATTCCTTTAGTTATAGTGGTTAGGGGACTTCTCAGGTGGCTATAGTGGTAAAAAATTCACCTGCCAATGTAGATGTAAGAGATGTAGGTTCAATCTGTGGGTTGGGAAGATCCCCTGGAGGAGCGAATGGCAACTGACTCCAGCATTCTTGCCTGGAGAATCCCAGGCACTGAGGAGTCTGGCAGGCTACAGTCCATAGGGTCCAAAAGAGCTTGACACTACTGACCCAACTTAGCATGTACACACATAGGAGTTAGATTCAATCGTTGATGATTGTGTGTGTTAGTCGCTCAATCGTGTCTGAACTTTTGCGACCGCATGGACTGTATCTCATCAGCTTCCTCTGTCCATGGAATTCTCTAGGCAAGAATATTGGAGTAAGTAACTGTTTTATTCTCCAGAGGATCTTCCTGTTCCAAGGATCAAACCCAGGTCTCCCACATTGCAGGCAGACTTTTTTTTACCACTGAGCCACCAAGGAAGCCATCAGTAGAGGATTACAGCATAGTATTGCCTCAGTTGGGCTTTTAGTTGTAACCCTGTTGTGCTTATCCCATGTCGGTTTTATTTATAGACAGCTGCTCTCATCATATTATCATATTAGACATAACTCAATGCTGATATGACTTTACTTCTGTGGCCATGAGCATAGGTGATTGGTTAGGGTTCTAATGTTGATATATCTTTGATTAAAAAATTAAATTTATGTCTAATTTTACTGTTTAAATTAATTGATAAATTAAATCTGAGACACATTTAAAACTCAATGAAATAAGAGCTGTCTTTTTAAAGAACTAATCCGGTACCAGGTACTCTCCTAACCACATTAAACCTATTTTATTATCATAGCTATTTTTAAACATAAGAACTATTATCTTATTCATCATGGAGATCAGAAAAATGCAAGCCCAAAGAAAGGAAATAACTCATGCAAGATCACACAGCTTGTAGGTGGTGTTATCATCTAGTGTGATAGCCTGCTGTCAAAGTCTGTTTTAGCTTTTAGACCTTAGTTTACTTATATCTAAAATGCGGAAAATGGTAAAAGTCTACCTACCAGGATTAATATGAGAAATGAAAATTCTCTAGGAATTTAAGTAGTATATTTATCCTCTGATACCATTGCTGGAGGGTAAAATCATTTAATAGAATTAAAGCACTTTGGATCTTGTGAATAAACATTCACTACATAATGAAAATAACAAGAAAGGTGCTTAAAACAGGAATATCAGAATGGTCTAGATGAAGATAATAGTGCTTTGATACCCACAGTATTGTTTCATAAGTGAATGTAAGATATTGGAATGGGGGAAACTATGTTGGATGAGTAACAGGAATAACTGAGCCCCATATCAACAGTTACCAGCCATTAAACTTAGGCAAATTACTTTACTTTTATCCAGTTTCTTCACTTACAAACAAGAAAGAATATCTACCCCCCATCCCCAACTTCACAGGTCAACTAAACAGACTTTATATTTTACTGTATATACAATAGAATAAAATTGTACATATATAAAATAAAGATAAATATCACAAATATTTAACATAAGTATAATAGTAAAGCATTCTAAGTGGAATGTAGATGAAATGGAAATGCAGATTTCTATGATTTATAAATAAATCAAATAAATATATAAATGTTTGCAATCATTTATACATTATATTATGCTCTGTTTTTTAAACTTTTATTTTTGTTGTGGTATAGCAAAATTAACAATGTTGTGATAGTTTTAGGTGAACAGTGAAGGAACTCAGCCATTCATATACATGCATCCATTCTACCCCAAACTCCTTTCCCATCCAGACTACTATATATCATTGAGCAGATTTCCATGTGCTGTATACTAGGTCCTTGCTGGTTTGTTGGTTATCCATTTTAAATATAGTAGTATACACTATATTTCATATATAGAATAATTTGAAGGCAAATATTTTGTATAGCTATTTATTTCAGAATTATATATATATAATATACATGTATATATATGTATACATATATATACACACACCTGGAATATTCATTCCTAAAGCATAATCCACTAGAGAAACCCAAAACATCATTATTGGCTTTTACTATGAATTTTAAGAAATCAATAATTTTTAACTGATACTTGAGATTTTCCAAAACAGAAAGTAAATTTGGGAATGTAGACATAGAAAAAGACTAACTTTAAATAATGCATCTCCCCCAAATTTTATAATAATCAGTGTAGAAAACTTCACTATAGAAAAGATGAGCCCCTTATATTCATTTTCACAGACTTTCTTTAGGGGGAATAATGTGTTAGTCGCTCAGTCGTATCCGGCCCTTGGCAACCTCATGGACTGTAGCCTGACAGACTCCTCTGTCCACAGAATTCTCCAGGCAGGAATACTGGAGTGGATTGCCATTTCCTTCTCCAGGGGATTGTTCTGACCCAGGAATGGAACCTGGGTCTCCTGCACTGCAGGCAGATCCTTTACCATCTGAGCCATCAGGGAAGCCCTTAGGGAAGGGGGATAGCATTATGCAGAATTGAATGAAATACTCCCATGATGAAGCCTAGACCCTTAGAATAGCCAAATTGTATAATAATCATATTTTTGACAAATTTTATATTGCTAAAATTGTATAACTTTTTCTAGTCATCTTTATTTTCTCAAAGATTTGTGTTTTGTCATTTAGATTTATAAAGTACATAACTATTTTTGAAAACAACACCCTATAGGTCACTGATGAATTCACCACAAGTGAATAGTGTCCGGCCAAAAATCTAGCTTTTTTCACAAACCTTTAAAAACTTACCTCCTCATTTTGTTGTAAGTGAGAACTGCTATAAGCAATTTACCAGAAAGAGAAATCTAAATATTCACAAGCTGTTGGAAAATAGATAGAGGATGGAAACCTTCACTAAACACTGTTAATTGGAACCCATCAGTTTTTAAGTACTATACAGAGCCCTGTTTGGAAATGTCTCACCAACTGAGAAAGAATAAGCAAAAACCACATTAACTTATTTTTTTAAAAAGGCATATAAACCAGCTTTTCACTATTATTTTTAAAGGCAAATAACTTCATATGTACATGTTGAAGTTAACATAAAATATACAAAATCAAAGCTATATGTTTTATAAATAATATAACTGTTAAAGCTGCAAACTATTTTCTCTGTGGTTTTTGAGGAAAGAGGTACAAAAAGTAATACTCATCTCTAGTTTAGAATATTTTTCACCATATATGTCCATCAGAATATATCACTTTTCAGAAATAATATAATATTGACTAATATTTAGTGACAACCATCATAAATGCATTGCAATTGATAATGACAAAATAAAGTACAAAGCAGTTGCATGTGTTTTGAATTAAGTGGATATGTGACATAAATATTAAAAAGGATACTAAAGAAGTTCTGTATTTACATATATATGAAAGTAAGCCACTATTTCTAATACATTTCAATAATTGCAGGAAAGAATAAAATATCTCCCGTCCCTGGGATTCTCCAGGCAAGAACACTGGAGTGGGTTGCCATTTCCTTCTCCAATGCATGAAAGTGAAAAGTGAAAGTGAAGTCGCTCAGTTGTGTCCGACCCTCAGCGACCCCATGGACTGCAGCCTTCCAGGCTCCTCCGTCCATGGGATTTTTCAGGCAGGAGTACTGGAGTGGGGTGCCTTCTCCAAAATATTATACACTAACTTCTAAATGGATTGGTAAATCAGGGAAGATGAGAATTTATGACATTATGTTATCCTTATCATATCTATGTTCTGCCCAGGGGAGAAAAACCTTTACTAATAATATTTTGTGATTTTGTTGTTGATGTTTGTTCTGTCTTACTAATTCTTACATCATTTTTTTCTGTCAGAGAAAGCCAGCGAAACACTGGAGCTGATACGTCTTTTCATAACTGCAAGGCATGGTTCATTACAGATAGGTTATTATGATAGCGGAAAACAAGCACCTTCCAAGATGCTAGGTATAGTTAATTACATTTTAAAGCTGTTTGCAGTATGTCAATGCAATGGAACTACAAAAACAAAATGGTAGTTAGAAATGGTTGCTTGGATTCCAAGCAAAGAAATATTTTAAAATACCCATAATATAAGTATTCTCATACCAAAAAATGAGAAATGTACCTTTGTACATTTGCAAACTCAGGTTTGGTGTGAAAACTTTGTTTAAATATTAAAAGTGCTGTATAGACAAAAGGGAGAAAGACAAAGGACCTAGAAAATATTTGTGAAGATGAAGTATGTAGAGTCAGTAATGGAAGACTTGAAGCTGCCACATAGTAGCAGTTCAAAATTTCTAGCATATAAATAGCAATGTAAATCCAACATTCCTACAGGGATCACCTGTAGGAATTCTGGGGTTTAGATCACCTGTCAACTGTTAGCTACAAGGTGAAGGTTTCTGTGTGAACACCTTAAAGAAAATTATATCATTCCCCAGTATCACTTCTAATTCCTACTTTATGCTGATTACTTAATAAATAATTGATGATGATTAATGATAAATTTAGTCACAGGAGCTGCATTTGATTTATCACATACTGAGTGCCAGGAACTTTTAAAACACTGTCATATGTAATTCTGTGAATATACCTCATCAGAAGATATTATAATTATCTCTTTGTAGATGAGAATAGTGAGGCACTGAAGAGTTGAATGGCAAAGTAAACAATTACTGACTTAAATTACTGGTATAGAAAGAAACCTGTCTCTAAACTCAAGTTCCATACTCTCTGAAACACTGTAACCTGATTGTTTTTATGTGAATATGGGATGAAAGAATGCCATATGTTCTGAAGATTTATCTAGCCTCACATTTATGTACATATACAGTATGTGTATGTATCTACACATACACATAATGTTAAGTTTCCACTTAGTAAATGTCCATACAAAGCATAGGAATGCATTCATACATTTAGTATAGAAGTATTAGCCCTTCTACAAATATTTTCACACTGTAATATTTTTATGTGTTTATCTCTACTAATCACTTATGACTTTTATATTCAACCCCTGAAAACACAATAGTCCATTCTACACAAATTCTCTTTGTCAGAGTATCATCAACCATCTAGGGAACTATGAAATAAAAATTTTCATTTAAGAAGTTGTTTCATGAACTTTTACCTGTCTTGTTTCTTATTTCTTGGGGGGGATGTGGAGAAGGATAAAACAGTAGTTTGTTTTAATTTTACTTTACTGTAATTTTCTTTTAATCTTAATTTTAACTAAAAGAGAATATCACAATGAATACTGTGTTAGCACAGACTGTCCCACACAGATATCCTTTCACCACCCATGTAATTTTAGAAATGGGCTCCAAAATCACTGCAGATGGTGACCGCAACCACGAAATTAAAAGATGCTTGCTCCTTGGAAGAAAAGCTATGACCAACTTAGATATCATATTAAAAAGCAGAGACATTACTTTGCCAACAAAGGTCCTTCTAGTCAAGGCTATGGTTTTTCCAGTAGTTATGTATGGATGTGAGAGTTGGACTACAAAGAAAGCTGAGTGCCAAAGAATTGATGCTTTTAAACTGTGGTGTTGGAGAAGACTCTTGAGAGTCCCTTGGACTGCAAGGAGCTCCAACCAGTCCATCCTAAAGGAAATTAGTCCTGAATATTCATTGGAATTACTGATGCTGAAGCTGAAACTCCAATACTCTGGTCACCTAATGTGAAGAACTGACTCTTTGGAAAATAGCCTGATGCTGGGAAAGATTGAAGGTGGGAGGAGAATGGGACAGCAGAGGATGAGATATTTGGATGGTATCACTGACTCAATGGACATAAATTTGAGTAAGCTCCCAGAGTTGGTGATAGACAAGGAAGCCTGGCATGCTGCAGTCTATGGGGTTGCAAAAAGTCAGACAGGACTGAGTGAACTTAATCTTTCATATCACCTTAGAAAAAACCCTTTCTATTACTCCTACCCAAAGTGGTGGCTAAAAGAATATTATTGTTTGGTTGTTAAGTTATATCAGACTCTTTGTGACCCCATGGACTGTGGCCTGCCAGGCTCCTCTGTCCATGGATATCCAGGCAAAAATTACTGGAGTGGGTAGCCATTTTCTTCTCCAGGGAATCTTCTCAACCCAGGGATTGAACCCAAGTCACCAGCATTGCCTGGCAGATTCTTTACTGTTGTGCCACCAAGGAAGCCCCAAAAGAAGGTTAGTAATGTTCAAATGCAACATTATCAGATTATGCCAGAGATGATTGTTTTAGGACCAAGTTCTTTCCCTAACTGAAGTGAGTTAAATCTCTTTTAGGAAATGTGGGATTGAGTTAAGGGATTATTGCTTCTCTGTGGCTAATTTCTTAAATAAAGGCTTATAAAGCTTGGTCATATTAATTGCTCTGTGTTATCATGATAACTGGAGGATCATAAACATCTGAAAAAAAGTGCATAGGAGTTTTGAAAAGGGCAGAAACAGAAAAGGAGGGATAAATAGAGAAGATCACAGCATTCAAGTCACTGCTTTTAATTCACTGCCAAGGGTTTGTTGACTCCAGGCCTTTTGTTTCTCTTTTCTCCTCATAGCTAGCCATTTAACCAACCTAATATAAATATATTCTAATGTTTCCAATGAAGAAAATGGTACTGAATATAAGAGAAAATACCTAGAACAAGAAATAGAGAAGTAGCTATTTGCTAAAGTTATGTTTTGAATAATATGAAATATAAACACATTGGATTGAAATTTTAAAAAAATATAGTATAAATGTTTCAACATGTATTTTGGAAGACTGTGTAAAAATGCTGTATTTGAATGTGTCCCTAATATTTTCCATAAGAGTCAAAATTACCCATGCAAATTAAGTTCAGAATTGGACTGAATATAATACATGTGTTAAACTTAAGAACACTCAAAAGGTCTTCATCCTCTAAATAACACCAGAAATTGGCATAACTAAATAATTAAAAGGGTATATATTTCTACTGCTGAAAATCTCAGAATAAGAATGAAAGTTTCAGCTTCATTAAGCTGTTATTATTTTTCATAATGTACTCTTTCCATTTGCTTTCAAATTTATAGATGAACTTTCAGAAAGCCTCTAAAAGACATTTACCATCATAATCAGATTTATAGAGAGCATTAGCTCACAATACAAACTAAGATTATTGCAGTGTAATTAAAAACTTGGTGATGGAAAAAGAAATATAAAATTTCACATTTAACCAGTGTGTAGTAAGAAGTAGTTTGTTTCTTTGATTTTTTTTTTTTGTTTTTTTTTAACAATTACAAGCTTAGAGGAATCCAAAGAGAAAATATCTCAAGTAATAATTTGTTGAATTAAAAAACAGCAAGATGTCCCTGGCTTCCAAGGTATTTCTCTAACCAGATTTAATTACTTTACCCTTCTCATTCCATAGAATGAAGTTACAATAAATTCAATCTTTAGGGGAAGGATTTTTAGTTCTCAATAAACTGACTTCTAATAAGGTCATTTGTTGACCAAATTTCCCTTTATATTCCCATACAATTTATTATTCCAGGTTATGCCCTCTACTTTTGACATTTCCTTAATAGTGAATTCTTTTTTAATAATAATTTTCTGATATTTTGTTGCCTTGTTATGATCTTTTTTTCCCCTGCCAACCTAAAACCTTTGCCTGTTTCTATCTTTCCCTAATGAGAGTAAATGGCATTCCATTCTTCTGTTGGTCACAATAAAAATGTTGATGTCATTCTTTTCTCATCTCTTCCTCCCTCTCTCTCTATTTCTCTCTCTCTCAACTTTGTCTTTCTATTATTAAAGTAAGCTTTATGAGGCTTCCTTTAAAATATCGTCAAAATGCAACTGTCTCCTAAGAGCACTATTTCTTCTATACCAGCCCCGTTATAATATTTTCTCTTTTGAACTGTGGTGTTAGAGAAGGCTCTTGAGAGTGCTTTGGACTGCAAGGAGATCCAACCAGTCCATCCTAAAGGAAATCAGTCCTGAATATTCATTGGAAGAAGTGATGCTGAAGCTGAAACTCCAATACTTTGGCCACTTGATGTAAATAACTGACTCATTGGAAAAGACCCTGATGCTGCGAAAGACTGAAGGTGGGAGGAGAAGGGGATGACAGAGGATGAGATGGTTGGATGGCATCACCAACTAAATGGATATGAGTTTGAGTAAAGTCTGGGAGTTTGTGATGGACATGGAGGCCTGGCATGCTGCAGTCCATGGGGTCACAAAGAGTCAGATAGGACTGAGCAGCTGAACTGAACTGAACTGATACAGTAGCCATTAAAATAAACTTAATTACCTATTATCAGTTAAAAATGTAAAGAAATTGAAAAACATCTCTTCTATCAGCTCTTCTACAGCAAGGACAGGAAGATTAACAAACTGAAAATTAATGACTTACATTAGACCCATCAGAAAACTGAGGTCTTTACAAAACTTTGCTGTTGTTCAGTAACTGAATCTTCTCCAATTCTTTGTGATCTCATATACTGCAGCATGCCAGACTTCTCTGTCCTCCACTGTCGGGAGCTACGTTAGGCATTACTGACGAAATGGAGGCAAGGCCCCAACCCCCTCTCCTCATCTCACAGGCACGGCCCTAGGATGAAGGAGTTATGCCTTGTGATTCTGACTTGTTCTTTCCTTTCTTCAGTTGAGTTGGCTGGAAAGAATGTTAAGGTGCTTGAGAGAAGCATGAGAAAGCACAAAGCCTTCTACAGTTGTGCCCAGAAAATAATCTATAAAATAACCATTGACATTTGTTCAAGGATCTTTACAAAGAATGTCCCAGGATGAGCATGTAGGCCGCAGCTTGAGGCCATGGGAAGGACTGTTATCTGAGACTTGTTTGCAAGGGAAATATTTATGGCAAAAGAAGTTTGCTGAGTTCAGGGTTTAGGAATAATTAAGAGTATCTAGAAGCCTTTTTAGGAGATAGCGATCTTAAGATGCTAGGGGCAAACAGGATTTAGAAAGATAAGAAATAAAGTGAGGAATGTGGCATGAGTTACAATGTAATCACAGGTTAAGTATAGAACACATAAGAGAAAGTAGATAATAGATAGTAAAGCCAATTCTGAGAGAATCACTGAAGCAGGAACTCTGTTTGTAGGACAACAGTGATTTCTGGAGACAGTAAATCTGGGTGGGGGAAACTGAAAATGTCAAACCTCCAACCTAATGCTTTTGTCAAAGTATAAAAGAGAACCTGAAGCTTGAAATAAACATGTAGTTCTGTACTATGAGTCAGAGACTACATCATCATCCGCTGACACCACTCACCCCTTCAGGCTGATTCCCTGGCTGCTGGAGTTGGACTCCAGCACTCCATGTCCTGGAGTTTGCTCAAATTCCTGTCCATTGCATCAGTGATGCTGTCTAACCATCTCATCCTCTGACATTCCATTTTCCTTTTACTTTTATCTTTCCCAGCATCAGGGTCCTTTACAGTGAGTCAGCTATTTGCATCAGGTGGCCAGAGTATTGGAAATTCAGCTTCAGCATCAGTCCTTCCAATGAATATACAGGATTGATTTCCTATAGGATTGACTGGTTTGATCTTGCAGTCCAAGGGACTCTTAAGAGTCTTCTCCAGGATGACAATTTAAAAGCATGAATTGTTCAGCACTCATCCTTCTCTGTGGTCCAACTCTCACACCTGTACATGACTACTGGAAAAAGCATAGATTTTACTATACAGACATTTGTCAGGAAAGTAATGTCTCCGCTTTTAATTATGGTGCCTAAGTTTCTCATACCTTCTTTGCAAGGAGCAAGCATCTTTTAATTTCATGGCTGCAGTCACTGTGCTCAGTGATTTTGGAGCCCAAGAAAATAAAATATGTCACTGCTTTCACTTATTCCCCGTCCATTTGCTGTGAAGTGATAGGACCAGAAGTCATGAACTTAGTTTTTTTAATGTTGAATTTCAAGCCCGCTTTTTCACTCTCCTCTTTCACACTCATCAAGAGGCTCTTTAGTTCCTCTTTGCTTTCTGCCATTATGGTGGTATCATCAGTGTATCTAAAGTTATTGATATTTCTCCCAGTAGTCTTGATTCCAGCTTGTGATTCATCCAGCCCAGCATTTTGAATAATGCAATTTGCATATCAGTTAAACAAGCAGGGTGACAATATACAACCTTCACGTACTCCTTTCCCAATTTTGAACCATTCAGTTGTTCCATGTCCAGTTCTAACTGTTGCTTCTTGATCCACATACAGATTTCTCAGGAGACAGGTAAGGTGGTCTGGCACTCCTACCTTTAAGGATTTTCCACAGTTTGTTGTGATCCACACAGTTAAAGGCCTTGAAGCAGAAGTAGATGTTTTTCTGGAACTCCTTTGCTTTTTCCATGGTCTATCAAATATGGGGAGTTTGCCTGCCTCTTTGAAACACAGCTTATACATCTGGAAGTTCATTGTTCATGTATTACTAAAGCCTACTGCCGGGAGCCACCACGGGAGATCCCACCCATGACAAAAGTCATGCGGAGAGAACCTGACAGGCAAAAGCAGATCAGACCTCAAGGGACCCCCTGGATCTGCTCGAACATCTACCCCAAAACCAGAATCTGTCTGTCTTACTATTTTGTGCCTTTCACCAACTCTTCTCACATTAACAGGGGGCTATCCCTGACCACCTTTCTCTGGAAAAAGTCAACTTAGGGCTTTAATTAATAAGTCTCCTGGGCATGAAAGGAATATTTCTATTTTAACCCCTCTTGTTGGCATTCTAGCTTGCCTGACAGGTTTATCCATACTCTTGCAATTAACATACATGATTGTTCACAACTCCCCAACCTTGAAAGGCACGGGAAGCCAAAACATTCTAAAAGTCCTAACGAGCATAGGGTCCTTTAAGGGATGAAAAATTATTAGAATAGATAGTACTGGTAAAAGGCTTCATTATTGGGCCAATGCTTGCTGCCAAGTGCCCATATCCCTTATCCATTGTGCACCTGGGAGTGCATTGGTTAACATAATTAAAATGTAAGAAAAACAAGTAGCAGCCTTGGAATTAACCACATCATACCTTTGAGCTAATTGGTTCTTTCTTTGTTGTAACTCACTGCACCTTTGCTCTGTGAGAATGTAACTTGGTTTAGCACTTTCTGAGGCTGACATAGATTAGAAATATAATGAAAAAACACTTTAAGGGAAAATAAGTTTTCTGGTTGAGCAGCCTTTATCAAAAAAGGGTCATAAAATGTCCATAGGCCTCGAAGGCCAGAAGATAATGTACACAACATTGTTTATGGGAAAGGTATGCAGAAAAAATCCTGGTTTCAATAAAGACAAAACAGATGTAATATTTGGGCTGACCCTGTATGACTTTGCATCTTTCATTTCCCTCTATGTACAAGTCAAGGTATAAAAGTTCCTTTTGAAAATAAAGTTACAGGCCTCGCTCACCGAAGCTTGGTCTCCCCATGTCGTTCTTTTTTTCCTTTTCTCTCCTTTTCTCTCTCTGTTCTTCTTTCAGGATGACTCCTTGGGGCACAGAGAGCCCCTGAGTTCACTTTTTTGCCTGGGCTTCTAAGACCCAATCGGGAAGGCACCCTGAGTCTTCACCAGGGAGGGGGCGTCCTGCATCCTCACCCCACCAAGAGGGTGCCTGTGGCCTCCGTGAACAGAGCAAGTTCCGTGCCAGGAGCTTTATTGGCTTTCTGTGTTAATCAAGGAAGATCAAGCCTCTCTCTCTGCTTTGCTATCCTTTCGCCTATGCCGTCATCCTGAGGGTACCCCTGGATCCTGCTGGGGCTGTACCCTGGCAGCCTACCTTTTAGGATTTTGAGCGTAACTCTGCTAGGATGTGAAATGAAAACAATTGTACAGTAATTGTAACATTCTTTCCATTGCCTTCTTTGGAATTTCAATGAAAACTAACATTTTTAGTCTTGTGACCACTTTTGAGTTTTCCAAATATGCTGACATATTGAGTGCAGCACTCTAACAGCATCATCTTTTAGAATTTTAAATAGCTCAGCTAGAATCCCATCACCTCCACTAGTTCTGTTCATAGTAATGCTTCCTAAGGTCCACTTGACTTCACACTCCAGGGTGTCTGCCTGTAGGTAGATGACCACACCATCATGATTACCTGGGTCATTAAGACCTTTTTATTTTGTATAGTTCTATTTATTCTTGACACAGCTTCTTAATCTTTTCTGCTTCTGTTAAGTTCTTATTGTTTCTGTCATTTATCATGCCCATCTTTGCATGAAAGATTCCCTTGGCATCTCCAGTTTTCTTGAAAAGATGTCTAGCCTTTTCTATTCTATTTTTGTCCTCTATTTCTTTGATTTGTTCGTTGAAGAGGTCTTCTCATCAATCCTTGTTATTCTCTGGAACTCTGCATTCTGTTGAGTATATCTTTCCCTTTATCCCCTGCCTTTCACATCTCTTCTTTCCTCAGCTATATATAAAGCCTCCTAAGACAACCACTTTGCCTTTTTGCATTTACAAATTTTCCTTAGGGATGGTTTTGGTCACTGACTCTTGAACAATGTTATGAACCGCCATCCATAGTTTTCTGGGTACTCTGTCTGCCAAATCTAATCCTTTGAATCTATTTGTCACCTCCACTGTATAATCATAAGTGCTTTGACTCATGTCACACCTGAATGGTCTAGTGATTTCCCCTACTTTCTTCAATTTAAGCTTGAATTTTGCAATAAGGAGTTCATGATATGAGCCACAGTCATCTCCAGGTCTTGTCTGTACTGACTTTAGAGAGCTTCTCCATCTTTGGCTGCAAAGAACATAATCAATATGATTTCAGTATTGACTATCTGGTGATGTCCATGTAGAGTCATCTCTTGGGTTGTTGGAAAATGTTGTTTGCTGTGATCATCATGTTCTCTTGATAAAACTCTGTTAGCCTTCACCCTGATTCATTCTGTACTCCAAGGCCAAACTTGCTTGTTATTTTGGGTATCTCTTGACTTCCTACTTTTGCATTCCAATACCCTATGATGAATTGGATATCTTTTTTTTTGGTGTTAGTTCTAGAAGATGTTTTTGGTTTTCATAGAACTGGTCAACTTCAACTTCTTCCACTATCAGTAGTTGAGACATAGATTACTCTGATGTTGAATGGTTTGCCTTGGAAACAAACCAAGATCATTCTATCATTCTGTTTTTGAGGTTGTACCCAAGTAGTGCATTTCAAACTCTTTTGTTAGTCAAGGGTTACTTCGTTTCTTCTAAAAAGTAGATATAATGGTCATCTGAAATGAATTTGCCTATTCCCTTTCATTTTAGTTCACTGATTCCTATGATGTCGACATTTATTGTGTCTTGCCATTTCCTGCTTGACCACATCCAATTTACCTTGATTCATGGACCTGACATTTGAGGGTCCTATGCAATATTGTTCTTTACATCATCAGACTTTACTTTTACCACCAGACATTGCCACTACTGAGCATTGTTTCTGATTTGGCCCAACGGGTTCATTCTTTCTGGAGTTATTGATAATTGGCCTCTGTTCTTCCCCAGTAGCCTATTGGACACCTTCCTACCTGGGTGGGGGTGGAGAAGGTATCATTTTCCGGTGTCATATCTTTTTGCCTTTTTCATACTGGTCAAGGTGTTCTCTTGTCAAGAATACTGGAATGGGTTCCATTCCCACCTCCAGTGACCACATTTTTCCAGAACACTTCACATGACCCTGTCCCTCTTGGGTACCCTACAAGGCATGGCTCATAGTTTAATTGGGTTATACAAGCCCCTTTGCCATGAGAAGGCTCTGATCCATGAAAGTGTTGGGGAAACCACCACTGTCTTTCAAAATTTTGAGACAAGTGAATCCAGAGAGTCACAGTTAAAATCTGCTTAACTAGAGAAAAATTTAATTAAATATTCAAATTTATGTATTTCTGGAGGCTGAGTGTGGACCAGCTTGAGAATGAGAAACTCCTGGAGGCCCCAGTCTCAGGGAAATCCTCATACATCTGTGTGCTTTTCTTCCATAAACTCTACCATGGTCTGTCAATGAAGGGTTGAGAAAGGTCCCCTGTGGCTCTGACAGAAGCAGAAGAGTACCTACTGTGAAATACTCTCAATGTATTCTCAGTAACAAGGCTTGATTTATATAGAAGACCTTATCAAAACCATGGTCTTCCCAGATGGCTCAGTGGTAAATAATCAATCTACAGTCTTGGAGACACAGGTTCAATCCCTGGGTTGGAAAGGTCCCCAGAAGAAGAAAATGGCAATCACTCTAGTATTCTTGCCTGGGGAATCCCATGTACAGGGGAGACTGGCACACTGTGGTTCATAGGATCACAAAAGAATCAGACATGACTTAGTGACTAAACAACAAAAATATCAAATTCTTATCCCACCTATCCCACCTTCTACCACTTGATCTCCATCTAGCATTTTTCTCATGGAAAGGGGAACATATAGCTAAGAATCATAGTGAATGTCACAACTTGGGGACAATATTATCAAAAGATAATTACATAAAAGACAGATTTAATAATAATATTAGAGATTAATTCTTTTCTCCCACCTTACCACCATATCAACAGGGTTGTATATAATAATAGTAGGATATAGTTGAAAGTTGCAAGACTCGGATGCTCTGTGTTGAAGTACTTTATGGAAGTCCAGAGTAAAAATAGAAAACACAGAAATGTCCTTAGAAACATTTACATCTGCTGTCACTTACAGCAAATGTTAAAGAATAACTCACAGCTGTTTTAACATAAATATTCACACTAAATACCTATTTATTTGTTTCTATACCTGTTTGGAATAAATTGTAGAACATATAAAAAGATAAGAAAAAACACAAATTATAAGAAACAGAGTGATTTTTGAACCAAACACATAAAAAAATGCAAATTTTGGAATTCTAGTGAATTTCATATGGCTGTGATTAATATGTTAAGAGCCCGAATTGAAAAAAACAGACAACATACAAAAGAAATACTATAAGAAGAAACATTGAAATTCTAATGAAAAAGAAATACCAAAAATCAAAAACTTTGTAACATACATGAAGAATTCCTTCAGTGAAGTCAATATTGGACTCTGGTCAGCCATAAAAGGAATCAGTAAGCTTAAAGACAGATTAAGAGAACTGTCCCAAACTGACATGTGAAAATAAAAAAATATATATATTTTTAAAAGATAGATTACACAAGAACTGTGGGATAATTATTAACAGTGAATGTATATGTAATTAAAATACCAGAAGGAAATGAAGTATACAATACAGCAGAAGCAATATTTGATGTAATAATAGTTTGCATATGTTTCAGAAATAATGACAAATACCACACCACAGAACCAAGAAGCTCAGACAACACCCAACAGGCTAAATAAAAAAAATATGTATATTCAGGCATATCATTTTCAAACTATAGAATGCAAAAGAAAGGTGAAAACCTTGAAAGAAACCAAAGGAAAATTACCAAAATAAGAGTGAGGTTGCAAATTAAAATAGACCTTTAATAAGAAAACATGCAAGCAAAAAGAAATTGGAGTGATATATTTTATGTTAAAAAAAAATCTGAGAATTCAATACCAGAGAAATTATCCTTGAATTGCTAAGGAGAAATAAAGAGCTTCTCAAGCAAAAACTGAGAAAATACTTATCATCAGCAGAATTTCTCTGCGAGAATTGTTAAAATGATTTCTTCATGAAGAAGAAAAATTATATGGGTCAGAAAATCAGATCTACAAAAAGAAAAAATAAAAAAAATAGAGAATGTATAAACGAAGGTAAAACAAATGATGTTAAGTTTTTTATTCATAGTTAACCTAACATATGACTGTACAGAGTAGCAACAGTGGCAGTGTATCTGGTGATGATGGTATATGGCAAAATAAGATGAATGATAGCAGTGCTCAACAAGGGATGAAAAGGTGAATTGGATGTACTCTGTTTTGCATGTGAAGTGATATAGTGTTACTTGAAGGTGGGCATAGATTAGTAAAAAGTAATTATACAGTAAACTTCAGAGCAAACATTAAAGTTTTGTTTTGTTTTGTTTTCTTTTTTAGAGAATGTAATTGATATGCTGAGAGTAGAGAGAAAATGGAATCTTACAAAATACAAAATTAAAACCAGAGAAGATGGGAAAAAGAGAAAAAATAAGGAAAAAATGAACTAAGTAGAATAAAAGTTGCACACATGGTAGATATTAATCTAGTTATATTAATAATCACTTTTAAGGATAATAATCTAATTACAACTAAAATCAGAGACTTTAAGAGTGGAGTAAAAAAAGGAAAAGACACAACTCTTGTTTGCAAGAAACTAACGCTAGTAAAGTAATGCTCAAAATCCTCCAAGCCAGGCTTCAGCAATACGTGAACCGTGAACTTCCTAATGTTAAGCTGGTTTTAGAAAAGGCAGAGGAACCAGAGATCAAATTGCCAACATCTGCTGGATCATGGAAAAAGCAAGAGAGTTCCAGAAAAACATCTATTTCTGCTTTATTGACTATGCCAAAGCCTTTGACTGTGTGGATCACAATAAACTGTGGAAAATTCTGAAAGAGATGGGAATACCAGACCACCTGACCTGCCTCTTGAGAAATCTGTATGCAGGTCAGGAAACAACAGTTAGAACTGGACATGGAACAGACTGGTTCCAAATAGGAAAAGGAGTATGTCAAGGCTGTATATTGTCACCCTGCTTATTTAACTTATATGCAGCGTACATCATGAGAAACGCTGGACTGGAAGAAACACAAGCTGGAATCAGGATTGCCGGGAGAAATATCAATAACCTCAGATATGCAGATGACACCACCCTTATGGCAGAAAGTGAACAGGAACTAAAAATCCTCTTGATGAAAGTGAAAGTGGAGAGTGAAAAAGTTGGCTTAAAGCTCAACATTCAGAAAACAAAGATCATGGCATCCAGTCCCATCACTTCGTGGGAAATAGATGGGGAAACAGTGGAAACAGTGTCAGACTTTATTT
>NW_011494721.1:4285209-4312916 GCF_000754665.1 Bison bison bison
AGACTTTATTTTTGGGGGCTCCAAAATCACTGCAGATGGTGACTGCAGCCATGAAATTAAGAGATGCTTCCTCCTTGGAAGGAAAGTTATGACCAACCTAGACAGCATATTCAAAAGCAGAGACATTACTTTGCCAACAAAGTTTCGTTTAGTCAAGGCTATGGTTTTTCCTGTGGTCATGTATAGATGTGATAGTTGGACTGTGAAGAAGGCTGAGCGCCGAAGAATTGATGCTTTTGAACTGTGGTGTTGGAGAAGACTCTTGAGAGTCCCTTGGACTGCAAGGAGATCCAACCAGTCCATTCTGAAGGAGATCAGCCCTGGGATTTCTTTGGAGGGAATGATGCTGAAGCTGAAACTCCAGCACTTTGGCCACCTCATGCAAAGAGTTGACTCATTGGAAAAGACTCTGATGCTGGGAGGGATTGAGGGCAGGAGGAGAAGGGGACGACAGAGGATGAGATGGCTGGATGGCATCACTGGCTTGATGGACGTGAGTCTGAGTGAACTCCAGGAGTTTGTGATGGACAGGGAGGCCTGGCGTGCTGGGATTCATGGGGTCACGAAGAGTCGGACACGACTGAGCGACTGAACTGAACTGAACCTTAAATATAAATTCTTATATACTTTAGAAGTAAAAGAGTGAAAACTATATTCCATGGTAACATAAATTAAAAATTTAGCATCAAGAGTAGTGTATGAGTCCATTTATATAATTATCTGGGAAAAGGAAAGGAAATGAAATTTTACAGAAAAAAAGAGTGAACCTTTATTATGGAAATATAAAAAATATCATTTAGGCCAGGAAATCACAGAATGGTATGCTTAATGTGACAAAATAATATCACTTTGTTAAATATATAAAAATTTCACTGAAGGGGCATGGGGAAAAGTATTGCTGAACTAAATAATTTTCTTAATGAGTGAAAAGCTTAAGAATAAACGCAAAAGTAACCATGCATAGCACTGCTCTCTAATTGATAAAGTTTCTTGTCAGTTAATAATTTGAAACCACTATACATGCATCCTAGAATTAACTGTACTGTTAAGTACATGAATGATGGATTGTTGGACATAACCTTCTTATAGCATGGGAGTTTATTACAGATAAACAAAAAGAGAAGGCCAGAATATTATATGGCATAATAATAATAGCTTCAAAACATCAATATGAACTCCTATTACTTTAATATAGATTCATATGCATACATGTAGAAATATTTATAGGTATTTACATATATTTTATTCCATCTGATGAGAGAGCCTAGAAGCTATGACACCCTAGTAGCAAGGGCCATACCTATTTTCCAGATGTAAATTTTTAATAATACTCTCCAATCAAAGAAGCCAGGGCTCTTAGGAGAAATGGCTGATTCAAACCCTGGGGGAGGAAATATACAAAATAAATCCTAGTATCTTGTAGTGCCAGAAACTAAGGATATGCTCCAAAACAAACAATAAAAAGAAAAATACCACCGACAGCAAACACACGTATATACATACATAGATGGGTTATGTCAGAGAAGCACAAGAGCCATTCAAAGAGCTTCCATTAGTCAAAGCTGGAAAAAATTTGAGAAAAAAATTGATAAAGTAATATTGAATTTTAACCCAAAGTACAAAATAAATGATCAGATAAATAAGTAGAAAGAAACAGATGAATTTCCCATGCAGAATAATTCTAAGAGTGTATCTTTCTATAAGCTTTACATCTAAATGTAGGCTGTTCATAGTGACTTTTTTTTCAAGAGTACAATAAACAAAGGGGAAAAAATGAGTAACCTTATAGTGAAGAAACCTGACAAAAACTACCTCAACCGAGTGATCAAGTTTGACACCAATTGTGGTTAGTGAAATTATTAGTATGTACTCTATATGATGGGATGTAAATGTCACTTTTCCTCTGTGATTGCCCTCCAAAAACCCATAACCTCAGTGTAATCTTGAAAGAAACATCAGGCAAGTACCAACTGAGGAAATTTTCCAAATTCCTTGATCAGTAAGTACTCCTCAAAACTGTAAAGATCTAAAAGCAAAGAATATCTGAGAAACAGTCATCACTCTAGAAGTCTAAGGAAACACGATGACTAAATGTAGTATCCTGGATTGGCTCTTAGGATATAAAAAGGATATTAGGTTGAAACTAAGACTCTGAATAAAGTACGGATTTAGTGATAGTATTCAGTTCAGTTCAGTTCAATTGCTCAGCCATGTCTGACTCTTTGAGACCGCATATGCTGCAGCACGCCAGCCCTCCCTGTCCATCACCAACTGCCAGATTTTACTCAAACTCATGCCCATTGAGTTGGTGATGCCATCCAACCATCTCATCCTTTGTCGTCCACTGCTTCTCCTGCCTTCAATCTTTCCCATCATTAGGGTCTTTTCAAATGAGTCAACTCTTCGCATCAGGTGGCCAAAGTATTGGAGTTTCAGCTTCAGCATCAGTCCTTCCAATGAATATTCAGGACTGATTTCCTTTAGGATGCACTGGTTGGATCTCCTTGCAGTGATAGTATTAATGTAATTGTTCATGTATCAAGATCAGTTCATTAATTGTAACAAAGATACCATTCTAAAGTTAGATGTGTTTATTAAAGGAAACTGCAAGTGGGATGTATGGAAACTCAGTAATCTGCAACATTTTGCAGAAAAAGTAAAAGGACTCTAAAAGAAAAATATCAGTTCTATTCAGTTGCTCAGTCATGTCCAACTCTTTGGGACCCCATGTACTGCAGCATGCCAGGCCTCCCTGTCCATCACCAACTCCTGGAGTTTACTCAAACTCATGCCCATTGAGTCAGGGATGCCATCCAACCATCTCATCCTCTGTTGTCCCCTTCTCCTCCCACATTCAATCTTTCCCAGCATCAGGGTCTTTTCAAATGAGTCAGTTCTTCGCATCAGGTGGCTAGAGTATTGGAGTTTTAGCTTCAGCATCAGTCTTTCCAATGAATATATTCATATAGACCATGTTGCTGATTCACTCAGAACCTTTCCAAAACAACCCTGTCTTTTTCAGAAGTAAAGCCTAGGGTCTTACCACTGCTTGTAAGCCCTTGCGTGTCCAGGTCCACACTGTGAGATCAGTCTGCTATGTCCACACTGGCCTGTTTCCTGTTCCTTGGTATGTTACTGCCTCTAGTTCTTTCCACTTGATTTCATTCTTTTTGGAAAACAGATTACCCTAAAAACTGTCAATATCACATATTACAGAGATACTCCTTTGGTCACCTGATGCAAAATATACCTAACCATCTTTACCCACCATCTTACCCTGCTTTACTTCTTATCATAATATTTATTCCCACATGCTATATGTATATGTAAGTATATTCATGTGTCTGTGTTTATTAAATATCTAACTCTCTCAACTTAGGTATGCTTCATGTAAAAATGCTTTATTTACTATGGATGAACACTATAACCCTAGAGTCTAGAGCAGGTTGAGCATAAGAATGCTTAAGAATATTTGTTAAATAAAGAAAGAATGACTAAATTGTTTTAATTTTATTAAGTTATATGGGTGAATGCCTGCTAAGTTGCTTTAGTTATGTCCCACTTTTTATGACTCCATGGACTATAGCCGTCCAGGCTCCTGTGTCCAGGCAAGAATGCTGGAGTAGGTTGCCATTTGTTTCTCCAGGGATGTTCCTGACCCAGGGATTGAATCCAAGTGTCCTGCATTTCCTGAATTGGCAGGCAGGTTCTTTACCACTAGTGCCACCTGGGAAGCCCCATTAAATAACATGTTTATGCTAAGTCCCTTCAGTCATGTGTGACTCTTTGTGACTCTATGCACTGTAGCACACCAGGCTCCTCTGTCCACGGGGTTCTCCAGACAAGATTACTGGAGTGGGTTGCTATGCCCTCCACCAGTGGATCTTTCCGACCCAGGGATGGAATCCTGATCTCTTATGTTTCCTGCAATGGCAGGTGGGATCTTTACTAGTAGCACTACCTGGGAAGTCCACTAAATAGCATTATTCCCAGTAAAAACTGTAGTGAAAAAAATATCTTAAGTTTTAACAGTATTGTTCGACATGAGTGTTGAAAGTAGCATAGGTAAAGAGATAAACCAAATATCACTATTTGGAAGTATATATATATATGTGTGTGTGTGTGTTTATATATATATATATGTACTATACATATATTAGGAGAAGGCAATGGCACCCCACTCCAGTACTCTTGCCGGGAAAATCCTATGGATGGAGGAGCCTGGTAGGCTGCAGTCCATGGGGTCGCTCAGAGTGGGACACAACTGAGCGACTTCACTTTCTCTTTTCACTTTCATGCATTGGAGAAGGAAATGGCAACCCACTCCAGTGTTCTTGCCTGGAGAATCCCAGGGACGGGGAAGCCTGGTGGGCTGCCGTCTATGGGGTCACACAGAATCGGACATGACTGAAGTGACTTAGCATAGCATAGCATACATATATTATACATGTATAATAATTATAAAGGGAATATGTAATTAACAAAAGTATAAACATTAATGATCCCATTTACAGAAATGTTGGCTGAAAATTAAAACAGAAGCTAGTCTTATTTTCACATCTTATATCATACTAGTGTATTACTATGCTTTTTTCAGCTTGTCATGGCATGTGGATTGTTGATCCATGAAGCACTCACCATTCAATGAAAAAAAAAAAAAAAGATTTATATATTTCCTTCTTCAAAATATACAGCATCCTCAAAATGATTTTTTTTTCTGCTATTTAAAGAGATTTCTGACAGAAACACTAGTTTTGACATATATAGTATATTACCATTTCAGATTGTGCTGTGATTTATATTGACTTTAATCCAACCTTATTTTGATCTATGTATAAAGTGTTAGAAATGAAATTTGATATTTTTCCTCAAATATAAAATTTATTACAACATCCAAACTCAGGGTGAGTTATTTGTTAGACCCAAGTGCTGCTAGCCACAGTCTTTTTGAATTGCATGATATGTGACTAGGATAGCCAAAGTAGATAGAACCTTACTTTAGATTAAAAGTAAAATATAAGAAAATAGATAAACATACTGTTTCATATTCACATTACATATTTAATTAGGACCTATAATATAGTGAAGGGTTTCACTTATTGTCAATATTTATACTTGGAATTACTCTATTAGAGTATCCCACTGATAGCAGGATTTTGCTATAACCTGTGTTCTATGCAGGAAACTACTAGTCCTGCATGTAGCATTGTTAAATCTTTCTCTGATTATATTGATTAGATTATTTGTATTATCAAGCTAAAAATATTTACTAGTTCTTCTGACATATGTAATATAATTTTAAAATTGATTAATAAAACTACTCTTTTCCATTTAACTACCACAAATGGCATATCATTTTAGGCATGATTTGGACAGCTGGTTTATAGATAGAGCTCTTCAGGTGTTATTTGGAGAAACACTCAAATTTCAAACAAAACTAATAAATCGTGGCCTTGTCATTCAATATCCTGAGAAAATTATTTACATAGAATCTTTGAGATACATTTATTTACAATTTTATAAAATTTCATGAATATGTATCACCATTAAATGCCAAGTTTTACTTTTGATTTACCAAATTGAATTTTAGGAAGAAATAGTTACATTCTGAGAATATCAGATTACCCTGAGTAGATATTCCTTCTTTGTTACTTGGGACCCCCACATATAATCATATTCAATTAATTATATATTGTTATTTATATGTCAGAAATTGTATTGTTTGCTCCTTCCATAGTCACACATTTATTTAGTACCCATTAGAAAAAAAAAAAACAGAGAAGGCAATGGCACCCCACTCCAGTACTTTTGCCTAGAAAATCCCATAGACGGAGGAGCCTGGTAGGCTGCAGTCCATGGGGTCGCTAGAGTCGGACACGACTGAACGACTTCCCTTTCACTTCTCGCTTTCATGCATTGGAGAAGGAAATGGCAACCCACTCCAGTGTTCTTGCCTGAAGAATCCCAGGGACAGGGGAGCATGGTGGGCTTCCATCTGTGGAGTCGGACATGACTGAAGCAACTTAGCAGCAGCAGCAGAAAAAGAAAGAGAGAACAACACACAAATAACAAACCTCTGAGTCTGCAACTTGCTTGATATCTGGAAGTTCAAAAGTTTATGAGATTCCTTTTGATCATTTTTATAAAATCCCCAAGAGATATTTACATACTTCACAAAAATGTCATGACTTCTCCTTATGACCTTACCCAGTCATCTAGGTCTTACTGCAGGTCACATTTTGCCAACTCATAACTGTTTTCCTCCTAATATTTATTTTAAAAGGCCATTGTCTCAAAGCTGCAATATGACTGAAAATACTGCCAAACATTTTTGACATTATTAGAAAGAAATTAACAAAGAAAGACTAAATAAAACCAATTTTTAAACAATCAATTGACTTGTGTGTCCCTATTGTAGAAAATAATCTTGATTTTGCCTTCAAATCAGTAAAGATTCATTAGGTTTTATTTCTCACCAACAACAATCCTTTTAAAAATTGCCAATTAAAGTAAAACATTTTCAAATGAGAATTTGAATCTCAGGAAAAAAGCAACAAATTTATATCTGTAAAATTTCAAACATACACACAAAATATCCACAAAAATTGAATGAACTCTCTCTTTGTATCCATTACCCAGTTTCAACAATGATGAGCTCACAGTCAACCTTATATCATTTAAACCCAAACTTAACTCTCAAAATCAACCACTAACAAAGTTACTTGAACCTTATGTTAGAGACAGTATGATCTCATTTATTAAATTTTTAATACAAATTCTTTAAACAACAAAGAAACAATTGGAGAAATATGACCACTTACTTGATTTTGTTGACATTAAAATTACTGAAAAACTTTGTGATTGTGATTTGATTCTTTATTAAAATATGTAATGGTTTGAATTGTGCACATGTGTGAGTACATAAGTATATTGTATAATAGGAAACCGGATGATAACATTCTATCTTGCATTAGTTTAAGGTTTTTCTATTATTCAAAAATAATTTTAAATACATAACAATGGCACAGTGCCTTAAACCTGGAGTTAAAATCAGATTAAAAAAAATTAAAATTAGTATTAATGTTGTTAGTGTATTTTGACCAACATAAAGGAAAAAATAAACAAATGAGACCTAATTAAACTTAAAAGCTTTTGCAAAATGAAGAAAACTATAAGCAAGGTGAAAAGACAGCCTTCAGAATGGGAGAAAATAATAGCAAATGAAGAAACGAACAAAGAATTAATCTCAAAAATATACAAGCAACTCCTGCAGCTCAATTTCAGAAAAATAAATGACCCAATCAAAAAATGGGCCAAAGAACTAAACAGACATTTCTCCAAAGAAGACATACAGATGGCTAACAAACACATGAAAAGATGCTCAACATCACTCATTATCAGAGAAATCCAAATCAAAACCAAAATGAGGTACCATCTCACGCCAGTCAGAATGATTGCTATTAAAAAGTCTACAAACAATAAATGCTGGAGAGGGTGTGGATAAAAAGGAACCCTCCTACACTGCTGGTGGGAATGCAAACTAGTACAGCTACTATGGAGAACAGTGTGGAGATTCCTTTAAAAAACTGGGAATAGAACTGCCATACAACCCAACAATCCCACTGCTGGGCATACACACCAAGGAAACCAGAATTGAAAGAGACACATGTACCCCAATGTTCATCGCAGCACTGTTTACAATAGCCAGGACATAAAGCAATCTAGATGTCTATTGACATACAGATGGATAAGAAAGCTGTGGTACATATATACAATGGAATATTACTCAGATATTAAAAAGAATGCATTTGAATCAGTTCTAATGTGGTGAGTGAAACTGGAGCCTATTATATACAGCGAAGTAAGTGAGAAAGAAAAACACCAGTACAGTATATTACACATATATATAGAATTTAGAAAGATGGTAACGATGACCCTACATGTGAGATAGAAAAAGAGACACAGATGTAAAGAACAAACTTTTGGACTCTGTGGAAGAAAGTGAGGGTGGGAGGATTTGAGAGAATAGTATTGAATGTATGCTCATCTTTCAATAGAGCATCCAAAAATATACTCTTGGATGTATCAAAAATAAAGTTATTTAAAAAGGAAGAGTCTCCTATAGGAAGAAACAAGATGTCATGGAACTCACTGAGCAAGAAAAAACACTGAAGGATAGGAATCAGGACTTAATCAAGGAAAATCCCTTAACCCTAGATTGCAAGAACCTATTTTTTTTTTTTTTCCTGCTTTAGGGGAGTGCAAAATTGCTGTGTATCAATAACTACTGTGTGTTTTCCATTCTTTCCTTTTTTCAAAAAGTGGTTTCTTGCAGTTACCCTGTTCTTCCTCTATCATTGCATATTAAATGTATGATATGTAGATGACTTGCTTTTGTTTTATTCCACAAACCTCTGAATTAAGAGGAACTAAACAGAAACCTGATATGAAGACTAACATGTACTTCTTAGAAATGTAGAACTTTAACCAAATGTCAAGTCTAAAATAGACTTTGGGATTTTCTCCAGTAGGAAGGAGCTTAGTACATTTACTGTCCAGAAAGGAAAGCAAGCTAAGTATTTAGTTGTAAGATATTCAATGGCAGCATGTTCACAAACATGCTAATTTTCAGGACACATGGATAAGATTTTATCCCCTCCTTCCACCATGCATTGAACTAAATTCAGTGGTTTTGTGACTTGACTTGGATAAGGAAATGTCACCAGAGTCTTGAGAAGCCAATTTCCTATTTGCCGCTTTCCATCTTACTAATGTGATAATGCTTTCAAGATCCTAGCTTGCAATGGACAGAACTGCTTCTCTGACCTATGATTTGCATATAGTGTGAACAATAAATGTTTGTTTTGTATGTTCAGTCATTTGGACTTTGAAGCTTTTGCTACTGCAGCATGATTTATCCTATCCTGGTACCCATTAAATATCTGGAGAAAAAAAAATTAAAGAGAATATTTCAAAGTGAAATCTGTATGGATTGAAGACACTGATGTTAAAGTTAAAATGAGAAGGAAGATAACATAAAATAAAAGTTTTTTCTAAACAGAAGAATTTCTCAAATTAAGCAATAGATGCACAAACTAAAAGGAAAGTTATGGAATATTAATATATATGAATATATATATAAATCATAATCATAACATTTCATTAAAAATAGATTTGCAGATTGTAAGAATATGTTTACACATAAAAGAGGGAGCTAATATATAGACTATATAGACAGGAAATACAGTAAAGAAATAATCAAAACATATGAAGAAGCCGTTTACAGAAGAGGAAGCCCAATAAATCAGTAGCACAAAAAGTGATGTTCATATTCATTCTTAACTAGAAAAATACAAACTATGCCAGGAAAAATAAACACTTTTTTACTTATCCAACTAGAATTATAGAAATTAGAAAGAATATTATATTCATGCCTAACAGCTAGAAGAGTACTTGGAATATAGCATGTCTAGATATTTGAGGAATAAATGAAACAGAGTAATACCAAATTTTGCAAGTATGATTATATGATGATTCAGAAATGCACATGTAAGAGTTAGTTTGGTGCACTCAATCTGAAGACAAATCTGTGAGTACTTAACCAAATTTAATATATTATCATCTATGATCAGAAATTCCTAACCCCAAATTAAGCATCTATATGTTCACAAGAGAGTGTGTATTAGGCTGTTCGTCTTAGCACTATTGAGATTATGAGTATTCTGAAGCAGTCTAGGAATAGTAAACATCTGCCTTGAAAGATCAACACATTTTTCATTTCCCTGTTATTTATTTTTCTTCTATTTCTTGAAACACTGTAAAAGAAATAATCTGTGGACATCTTTGGTAACCTGCTCTAGTGATTTTTCATTTTCCTTAAAAGCATTAGTTGTTTTCACTTTGTGTATGCTCTTGAATTTAAAACCATGTTCACCTGTGCTAACATATATGAGCTGAAGTAGAGATCAGAGGGACATATTATAATAATATTTTAAATAACATGAATCAACTGTACTTCAATAAAAAGAGCTCAAGCAGATTACTGCTTTCCTCTTTTCTCTTTTTATCACATATTATTTATTACATTCTTACATACTATCTGTGGTAGTGAATATGTAAATACTTTATCATTTAATCTTCTCAACTGTTAGCCACAAATAAGTTTCTTTCCTTTCTTTCCTTCCCATACTTTTCTTACTTAATTTCCTTACTTGAATCTCTCCTGTCTTTCTTACTCATTATATTCTTTGAAAGTACCACTTTCTTAGGGAGATAAAAATCTATCATAATTTAGAAGAGTTATTCAGTGTCTTTATTGAAGTTAACAAAAAAAGAAAGAAAGCCATTTACAAAACAGATGCTTTTGTAACACTAGCAAATAGAACTTCTGATGAGGTACAAGAAATAAACACAGTTTGTTTATAGAAACTTCCCAGATTATCACCTTCAGTTCAGTTCAGTCATTCAGTCCTGTCCAACTCTTTGCAACCACATGGACTCAGCATGCCAGGCCTCCTTGTTCATCATCAATTCACGGAGTTTACTCAAACTCATCTCCATTGAGTCAATGATACCATCCAACCATCTCGTTCTCTGTCATCCCCTGCTCCTCCTGCCTTCAATCGTTTCTAGCATCAGAGTCTTTTCAAATGAGTCAGTTATTCACATTAGGTGGCCAAAGTATTGGAGTTTCAGCTTCAGCATCAGTCCTTCCAATGAACATTCAGGACTGATTTCCTTTAAGATGGACTGGTTCAATCTCCTTGCAGTCCAAGGCCCTCTCAAGAGTCTTCTCCAACGCCACAATTCAAAAGCATCAGATCTTCAGTGCTCAGCTTTCTTTATAGTCCAACTCTCACATCCAAACATGACTACTGGAAAAAACCATAGCTTTGACTTGATGGACCTTTGATGGCAAAGTAATGTCTCCGCTTTTTAATATACTGTCTATGTTGGCCGTAACTTTTCTTCCAAGGAGTAAGCTTCTTTTAATTTCATGGCTGCAGCCATAATCTGCAGTGTTTTGGAGCCCCAGAAAATAAAGTCTGCTACTGTTTCCACAGTTTCTCATCTATTTGCCATGAAGTGATGGGACTGGATCCATGATCTTTGTTTTCTGAATGTTGAGTTTTAAATCAACTTTTTCACACTCCTCTTCACTTTCATCAAGAAGCTGTTTAGTTCTTCTTCACTTTCTACCATAAGGGTGGTATCATCTGCATACCTAAGGTTATTGATAGTTCTCATGACAATCTTGATTCCAGCTTGTGCTTCATCCAGCCCAGGGTTTCTCATGATGTACTCCACATAGAAGTTAAATAAGCACAGTGACAATATACAGCCTTGACATACTCCTTTTCCTATTTGGAACCAGTCTGTTGATCCATGTCCAGTTCTAACAGTTGCTTCCTGACCTGCATATAGGTTTCTCAAGAGGCAGGTCAGGTGGTCTGGTATTCCCATTTCTTTCAGAATTTTCCACAGTTTATTGTGTTCCACACAGTCAAAAGCTTTGGCATAGTCAATAAAGCAGAGATAGATGTTTTTTTCCTGGAACTTTCTTGATTTTTCAATGATCCAGCAGATGTTGGCAACTTGATTTCTGGTTCCTCTGCCTTTTCTAAAGCCAGCTTGAACATCTGAAGGTTCACGGTTCACGTATTGCTGAAGCCTGGCTTGGAGAATTTTGAGCATTACTTTACTAGCGTGTGAGATGAGTGCAATTGTGCGGTAGTTTGAGCATTCTTTGGCATTGCCTTTATTTGTGATTGGAATGAAAACTGACCTTTTCCAGTCCTGTGGCCACTGCTGAGTTTTCCAAATTTGCTGGCATATTGAGTGCAACACTTTCAGGATTTGAAATAGCTCAACTGGAATTCCATCACCTCCACTAACTTTGTTCGTAGTGATGCTTCCTAAGGCCCACTTGGCTTCACATTCCAGGATATCTGGCATTAGGTAAGTGATCACAAAATTGTGATTATCTGGGTCATTAAGATCTTTTTTTTTTTAAATTTATTTAATTGTAGGCTAATTACTTTACAATATTGTAGTGTTTTTTTGCCATACATTGACATGAATCAGTCATGGGTGTACATGTGTTCCCCATTCTGGACCCCTTTCCCACCTCTCTCCCCATCCCATCCCTCTGGGTCATCACAGTGCACCAGCCCTGAGCACCCAGTCTCATGTATCAAATCTAGATTGGTGTTCTGGTTCACATTTGATAGTATACATGTTTCAATGCTATTCTCTCTGATCATCCCACACTTGCCTTCTCCCAGAGTCCAACAGACTGTTCTATACATCTGTGTCTCTTTTGCTGTCTCACATATAGGGTTATTGTTAACATCTTTCTAAATTCCATATATATACGTTAGCATACTATACTGATGTTTTTCTTTCTGACTTACTTCACTTTATATAATAGGCTCCAGTTTCATCTATCTCATTAGAACTGATTCAAATGCATTCTTTTTAATGGCTGAGTAATAGTCCATTGTGTATATGCACCACAGCTTTCTTATCTATCCATCTGCTGATGGACATCTAGGTTGCTTCCATGTCCTGGCTATTATAAATAATGCTGTGATGAACAATGGGGTATACATGTCTCTTTCATTTCTGGTTTCCTCAGTATGTATGCCCAGCAGTGGGATTGCTGGGTCATATGGCAGTTCTATTTCCAGGTTTTTAAGGAATTTCCACACTGTTCTCTATAGTAGCTGTACTAGTTTGCATTCCCACCAACAGTGTAAGAGGTTTCCCTTTACTCCACACCCTTTCCTGCATTTATTGTTTGTAGATTTTTAGATAGCAGCCATTCTGACTGGCATGAGATGGTACATCATTGTGGTTTTGATTTGCATTTATCTGATAATGAGTGATATTGACCATCTTTTCATGTGTTTGTTAGCCATCTCTATGTCTTCTTTGGAGAAATGTCTGTTTGGTTCAGTTTTGTACAGTTCTTATCACATTCACTGTTACTTATGTATTGGGTTAGCAAAAAGTTTCATTCAAGTTATTCCATAAGACGGCACAGAAAAAACCACAAGGTAACAATTACTATAATAAAATTTTTAATTGTCTTATTAACTTTCAAAGAAATATTTTTATCATATAACATGAAATTGTCACACAAATACACAGAAACCTACAGCAGATTGAGTGGAAATTATTTCAATTAATATGTATTATGACCCCAAATAACAGAATTTACAAATTACACATTACTTTATAGAAACCAAGATAAATGAGCCAAACCAACACTTTCATTTATAGATGATTTTGCCTTATTTGTATGTATCAATTCACAGAGGTTTTATCTGTACTATGTTGTATGTTGTCATTTGAAGGCAAATTAGTTAAAGATTTCTTTTCCATAATCTATTAGATCATGAAATTGATAGTTATAATGATGATGCAATTTGGAAGATCTAGTGTTTCCAAAAACTATATTTTACACATTATGATTATGCTATTTTTGCTCACAGTAACCTTTGAATAGGTTTATGTTTTTAATCCGCATTTTAAAGATGAGAGAAGTGGGATACAGATGCTTTACTCTTTGCTATAGATGATGCTTTGCTCTTTGCTATACAAGTACCACATGAATAGCCAATATTGGGTCCTGGCTATTTAATAATGCTATCTTGTACTGTAACATAGACCAATACACATTGTAAACCAATTTGGAAATATGTTTGTCAATTCACTACCATGAAGGATTGAAAGCACATATTCAACAGAGTGAGGTGCGTATATACAGAAACTTTACTTATAATTGGGCTTCCTGGGTAGCTCAAATGTTAAAGAATCTGCCTGCAATGTGGGAGGCCTGGGTTTGACCCCTTAGTTGGGAAGATCCCCAGGAGAAGGGAAAGGCTACCCACGCCAGTTCTGGCCTGGAGAATTCCATAGAATGTATAGTCCATGGGGTGGCAAAGAGTTGGACACAACCAAGCAACTTTTGCAATAACCTGCAGGGTTTGAGAGAATTGTTTAGGACTTTGAATAAAATGATGATTTAATATGTTATAAATACATTTTTGAAACACAAAATTGTACAGTTTGATAATGGACAGTTTATTGTACATAAATTAAACATGACTCACAGGTGGGAATCTCTAATATTTCTTCTCAATGTAGCTCAGAGCCCAGGCTGGTTATTCAAGGTATCACGTACCCTGGCAATAGATGAGTGTAGACCCTGAAAAAATGCCAGCTTATTCAAGAGAAAGGAGAATGAAAGAAATTTCTAGAATCAAATGAGTGTAAATAGAATGAAAATGTGGAGTTAGGTCTAACTGGTAAGCAAGGTGATACTTCAGTGGAATTAGCAGCAAAGAATAGTTACACAAATAAGAACATCTAAGTGATTGACTGTGTATTGATGCAAAAACAACAAAAAAATACAATTTGAGTGACTCCCCCTTAAAAGGGTATACAAGGTTATTCTGGGTTAGTTATACTGTGAACATTTTGTTGTTGTTGTTCTTTAACTGAATCCTGACAGAGGTATAGGATATACTGAGGAAGGGTACATTCCAGACAGATGAAAACAAGATTATAAACCTGAAGGCACTATACAGTGCAGTATGTTCTGGAAGTGGATGGAGCCAAATACTATTCTAAGAAATGAGAAATAAAACAATGGGGTAAAGATTTCAAAGGTAAGAAGAAGTTAATGGAGTCCATGGAGTCACAAAAGAGTTGGACATGACTTAATGTCTGAGAATGATATTAAAACAAGAACTGAATTAGAAATGAGTAGGTAGGTTAAAAACAAGTCTCAGAAAACAGGTTTACATACTTTAACTCATTATACTATCCTAGCCTTTCTTTCCTTATCAAAATTATGTTACAATTCCAGACACCATATATACATCATAAAATGAGGAAGATAACTATATAGAGAGCCTTTTACATTTGATAATCATGTAATATACAATTTGCTTTATATTTCAATTTTTTTACATTTTATAAAGCTCTATTTTGTACTATCTCTTTTGATCCTAATGGCAATTAGGTAATCAGAATACCACTTTTGGGGGAATTAGTTTTAGGTGAAGTAATTGAAATTTCAGGGGCCCCAGGGAGGTGATTAAGATTTTTATTCTGCAGCACAATGCTTAAAGATTATATAAGAACAATAAGGCTACAGGCATTACTCATATAGACTCCCAATTTATTCAAGTTTAAGAGAAAAAAGAATGTAAGCAAAAACTATATTAAGTATTCATCTTATCATGAATTTCCCAGCTCATGCTCCTTTTAATTTAATGATTCTTTAAAAATGGACATTTAAAGCAGGAAACACAAAAGATATGCTGTAAGAAGTACTATGGAGGAATTATATATGTGGGTGGGCATGAATCATGCTCACCTAACAGAATAGCTCTTGCTAAGCCTTTGAAATACTCTGTGCAATTAGTTTATTAGAGACATTTGCAAAATTATTATTTGCCTTGCTTTTGTGTCTGTGTTTCTTCTTGTTTCTTCCAAGTTATGATTTGATATTAAAGATATTTTGATATCTATTTAATCTTGGAAAAATATGAATTTAAATTTAGAATCAGTCTTCAGTATAGCCCATTTTTTCTTCCAATGTATCCCAACCTGTTAATTTAAGATGATATTGAAAAAGGACTGGAATTAACTTTAGGTTTTCCCCCTTTCTGGATGCCACCTTTAATAAGCTTGGAAAAGGCACTTGAATGCTTTGAGTTTGATTATTCTTTTCTGTAATTTTGAGAATAGAGTATCTGTTTTGAATACCTCTTTGGGATATACTAAAAGTCAGATGAGATCATGAATTCATAATTAATGGAACATATATTGAAAGCAATATGGTATAATGGTAAAGATTGCAGGCTGAAGAACTAAATTCTGTGTTTAAATACTGATTTTGCCACTTTTCAACTGTGTATGCTCATCAAGTAACAGCCTCTTTCTACCTCAGATTCTTTGTGTCTAATATAAGTATGATAATAATAGTTCTGACCTGATTGTGAGAATAAAAGGAAATAATCTATCCAATGTCCAAAGAAATATAGTAAGAATTATTCAAATTGTGGTGGTGGTGATGATGATGATGATGATGATGGTGACGGGAACAATGTGCCAGACACCACGTACAGTGGTGAAGAATTCACAATCATTTTTCTTAGAAGGAAACCTAGAGAAATAGAAAGGCTGAAGAAGTTTAACATTATAGTGTAAACATTCTGTTAATAAAAACCTGTGATAATTCTGAAATTTAACTCATAAAACCCACCAATAAATTTAAGCTTTCTTGAATGATTTGCATGCTAAATCAAAATGTGAGCATGTTGAGCTACTTTTAGGTGCTTTGTTTTGACAGAATCCCTAGGAGAGTTTGGGATGTAATGCAAAGTTCCAGGGTCTATCTCATCCAGCTTTGTGTTGAGATCTCCTCATCTGTAAAAGGAACTTGCTGAATATCATGTTTTCTTCAGTTTATTGCAGGCTGATATTTAATGCTCTACTACTACTACTACTACTACTAAGTCTCCTCAGTCGTGTCCGACTCTGTGCGACCCCATAGATGGCAGCCCACTAGGCCCCCCCCATCCCTGGGATTCTCCAGGCAAGAACACTGGAGTGGGTTGCCATTTCCTTCTCTGATGCATCACAGTGAAAAGTGAAAGTGAAGTCGCTCAGTCGTGTCTGACCCTTAGCGACCCCATAGACTGCAGCCTACCAGGCTCCTCCATCCATGGGATTTTCCAGGCAAGAGTACTGGAGTGGGGTGCCATTTAATGTTCTAGTGATTCCTTTATGTATAAGCCTACAGCTGAAAACATGATCTTGTTGATTTCCTTAAAATGTAACGGTTGGTGCCAATTAATGATTTAACTTCTGATATGCTGAAAATTAGCATATATATTTAAAGATACTCATATAACAACAAAATAGAAAGAGAAGTTCAGCTAGCATTTGCTACTAGTGAAAACTCGATTCCTCAGTCATGGGTTTGCTGGGAGAGTCCCACAGTCTTCTTTTGTTGCATATATTATTAGTACCCATTTCACTCCAAAGTGTTTCACTTCACATGTAAAATATATAGTCACCTAATTTATGATTTGAATGTAATTTATGAAGAAATATAAGTCAAAGTTAGTACCTGTGTCTTGATGTGCACTTTTAGAGCTAAAAATCAAATTCTATGAAATTGGGCCAAGTAACTGTGAATGCAGTTTATTCTATAAAATGAAAGTGAGTGTAATTTTCAGGGAAAAGGAGCTATACAATTTTTTTAACAGTGTCTAGGATACAGTAACGTTTTATGTGTACTGATGTTTTATGATACTGATGATGTGCCAGAAACTAGGATAGAGTGGTTAAGAATTCACAGTCATTTATTTCAATGAGAGAAAAATGAGCATGAATTGAAGATTTAATTCTTGGAATGCTGAACACTGGCATATATTTTGAAAAAGATACTCATACAACAGAAATAAAGAGAATTCCTGCTAAATTGAACTTATTGGATATTTCGTATAGTAATCATAATTCAGCAAGACTTTACCTCTCATAGTGGTACATGGGTCTTGAAGTCAAACATTTATGTTTGAACTTTGGCTCATGTTCAAGACCTTAGTTTGTATTTTTAAATTTTATATATTGTCCAAAGTAACTAACCTCTTGAGATCTCAATTTGATAATTATAAAAAAGAGATAATACAAGTCACCTTAAGAGATTTTCATAAGAGTGAAATGGCATAATGCAAGTGCCTAGTTGACTGACATAAAGTTTGAGAAATTGTTAGCTATTGTGGCTACGAATTCTGTGTTAATGACAGTGTCATTATTTATAGTAAATTCATGATGGCCAAATGAAGTATCTTTGAAAAAATTATGTAAAATCAAAATGAGCATACATTTCTTTTAAAATAATTATTGTTGAAGTAGTTAGTAACACGTTTGATTAAAAAAATTTTTCCCAAGGACCATTGTTGAACGCTTATGTGAGTCTGAGTGAACTCCGGGAGTTGGTGATGGACAGGGAGGCCTGGCGTGCTGCGATTCACGGGGTCGCAAAGAGTCGGACACGACTGAGTGACTGAACTGAACTGAACTGAACTGATAGTATATTAAAACACAAAAAGGAATGTACGAAAAAACAATGTTTAACACAGTATTATAAAAAAATCCTTTATAGATTATATTGTAAAGATAAAAGAAAAAAAATCTCTTCTTGGGTATGTGTGACTCCCAGCTTGAATTTTTTAAAATTCGACTCCAATTTGTAAAACAACAACAAAGAAAAGGCACACACAGAAACATAATGACCACACATTCTCAAAACTGTGCAGTGCTCCAGTGGCATATATTCTCACAGTTCAAAACACATTTCCAAAAACTTCCTTGGACCCTCATGAAAAACCGTGTGAATAAGGCAACTACGTCACTCAATCCATATTCCTACATTTTCTCCAAATAGATAATTGGCAATTAGCATCACTTCAATATCAAAAACATAAACATGTAGAGCTACTTTGTGATGTGTCTAAAGAATGGTTTAATTATGATATAGTGGGTCAAAGATTGAATTTTCCCTTTTCTAAAGAAAAGCAGTGTTCACTGCCAAATAATATAGAGAGTATAATTTGGCTTCAGCATCTATCAATACGAATAAAAAATAATTACCTCTCAAATGTTGCAAAATTCAATAACATGCTTAGAAATTTTCACATAATAGTCTGCAGATAATAAATGCCTCTACATCCTAGCACTTTTCTTCTCTTCTAAAAGTCACTAAGAGATGTCAGTTCTACATTAAAAATGATTTCATGATCAGAAAATTAGAATTAACATTCTACCGTGGACTGTCAGAAGATGTTACTGAATTTTTGTTGCAAATATAATTCAAAAAATAGTACCTTCAGTGTTTCTAACATTATTATTAGTAGTAAATATAGTATTATCAGCAAAATAATAATCAGTTCAGTTCAGTCACTCAGTCATGTCTGACTCTTTGCGACCCCGTGAATCGCAGCACGCCAGGCCTCCCTGTCCATCACCAACTCCTGGAGTTCACTCAAACTCACGTCCATCGAATCAGTGATGCCATCCAGCCATCTCATCCTCTGTTGTCCTCTTCTCCTCCTGCCCCCAATCCCTCCCAGCATCAGAGAAATGACTAATATTAGACACAAAAAAGCACTACATAAAATCAAGTCATCATTCATGGTTAATTATAGCAATAATCATGAACGATGACTAGACTTTATATAGTGCTTTCTTGTGTCTAACATTAGTCATTTCTATCTTCACCATAGCCCTATGTTATTATCCTATTTTAGATATGAAAAATGTATGGCGCTTGACTTGCCCCAAAGCAAAGCTCTACTTACTGATGAAGCTGATATTTGAACCCAGGAAATTTTCACCTCCAGTGTTCTTGCTCTTTATTATTCTATAGATCATTTTTAATTTATGGAAAATTATAATAGATTTCTCTCTGATATTTTTTAGAAAAAAAATGATTGTTTTATTATTACTTGACTAAGCAGATGGAATTGCTTGTCTTTTAAACATTTTTTAGGCAGACACACATGAAATATACAAAAAGGTTAAATAACATTCATATGAGCTTCTCTTTTCTTTTTGTTGTTTCCTATTTCCATGTAGCAAAATTATATTATTTTATTTATTGAAGAAAAGAAACATTAAAATTGACAAATATTTTGGGATAGATAATTGTGTGCCTTTTGTGTGTCTTAATTATGTAATGAAAATTTGCTGTTTGTGCATATTCTACCTTATATCAACATTTTAAAAAGCCAGTAGATGTAAATAATGAAATAATTTTTAGGAGCTCTGCATTTCTGGAGAGGACATACAAATAAAATAACCAAAACGGTAATTCCAAATTATATGAAGTATAGCATTTTCCAAATCCTTCATGTCTATAATGTAACTATTTGCTAAGTCCTTCAACATAAGGAGAATCCATTTTTCTTAAACATATTAATAGATTGGGCAACTGAAAAGAAAAATTCAACAGACCTTAAGGATTTTCTCTCCCTAGTCATTATTGTACTGATGGTTCTAGCTTGCAGCAGAAGGTAATAATATCTTTTGAATTATTAAGCCATTAATTCACTTGACCTGCCTCTTGAGAAATCTGTATGCAGGTCAGGAAGCAACAGTTAGAACTGGACATGAAACAACAGACTGGTGCCAAATAGGAAAAGGAGTACGTCAAGGCTGTATATTGTCACCCTGCTTATTTAACTTCTATGCAGAGTACATCATGAGAAACGCTGGGCTGGAGGAAGCACAAGCTGGAATCAAGATTGCTGGGAGAAATATCAATAACCTCAGATATGCAGATGACACCACCCTTATGGCAGAAAGTGAAGAGGAACCAAAAAGCCTCTTGATGAAAGAGAAGAGGAGAGTGAAAAAGTTGGTTTAAAGCTCAACATTCAGAAAACGAAGATCATGGCATCTGGTCCCATCACTTCATGGCAAATAGACGGGGAAACAGCGGAAAGAGCATCAGACTTTATTTTTGGGAGCTCCAAAATCACTGCAGATGGTGAAATTAAATCACTGCCATGAAATTAAAAGACGCTTACTCCTTGGAAGGAAAGTTATGACCAACCTAGATAGCATATTGAAAAGCAGAGACATTACTTTGCCAATAAAGGTCCATTTGGTCAAGGCTATGATGTTTCCAATAGTCAGGTATGGATGTGAGAGTTGGACTGTAAAGAAAAGTGAATGCTGAAGAATTGATGATTTTGAACTGTGGTGTTGGAGAAGACTCTTGAGAGTCCCTTGGACAGCAAGGACATCCAACCAGTCCATCCTAAAGGAAACCAGTCTTGAATATTCATTGAAAGGACTGATACTGAAGCTGAAACTCCAATGCTTTGGCCACCTGATGTGAAAAACTGACTCAGTTGTAAAGACCCTGATGCTGGGAAAGATTGAAGGCAGGAGGAGAAGGGGACGACAGAGGATGAGATGGTTGGATGGCATCACTGACTCAATGGGCATGAGTATGAGTAAATTCTGGGAGTTGCTGATGGACAGGGAGGCCTGGTGTGCTGCAGTCCATGGGGTCGCAAAGAGCTGGACATGACTGAGCAACTGAACTGAACGGAAGAGTGGAGTAGTGTCCAAAGCCCTCTCTGTTCTTTTATGTCAGTTGTGATTCATCATATTCCATAATAACATTTATGCCTACTAATGTGTTTTAATCACCTTATAGTTTTTCCACATAAATTAATTCTACCATCCATTTTCAAAACAGCTGTAGTCCAAAGTAGACAGAATGACTGTAATAACTAAGGTGGGAAATTGTTTCCATTCTCAGTACTTGTGTTTAATCCCGTTTGGCTTAACTTGTATTTTGAGGTTACAAAAAAGTTGAAAGACTATAAAAAAAAAAATTAATGAGTTTTAACACTTGTAAGGTTTTAAAAGTAACTGTAAGCAATCATTTAAATTTGAAGATATATTTAGGATACTTGAGTTTCAATTAGATTTAATTATAGAAAAATTATAATCACCAACTTCACTGAGAAAAATATTATTTTCTCAATTCAAAATTATAGCCTTAGAACAGTGTAATAGGAAATTTTACAATGGATTAGTAGGAATCAAGCAATATACTTTGTGGTTGTTCTAAGTAGAAAATGAGTTTACCATGTATTTTATTGCCTTTTAGGTAATTGTATGACATGTGACCATGTGATCTATTGTTTATGCCATGCACACGTTCAGGACAAAAGTAATGTTAACTAGACAAGATGTTGGGACCAAGAAAGTAAGCTTAGATTATCCCAGGGAAACTAACAATTATGATTTTATTAATTTTAATCCACCTAATTTTTAATCCTACTTATTATAGACCACATATATGTAACAATATATAATATACATATGTGTGTATGTGTGTGTGTATGCCGTCTCCATTCCTTTCTTAGTGGTAATCATTCAAATTGAAATATATCTTCTTCTTAATATCCTTTCTCTTCCTTTCCTTCCTTCCTTCCTTCTTTCTTACCTTCCCATTTTTTTCACTTTTAATTTTTTTTTAAATTCCTAAAATAAAAATATTTATGTATGGCAGAAACCAAAGCAATATTGTAAAGGAATTAAACTTTAATTAAAAATAAATAAATTTGAAAACAATAACAACAAGAAAAAAATCTGTTCCTGGAATATGGCCAGTGGCCAGTTTTTCTTCTGATATTTTTCCTATTCAATCTTGCTCAGCAGTTAGCAGTATCAGAGCTTTGTTCATGTTTAGCATGTTGAGTATTTCATATTCTTTAGAAATATGAACAGTGACACAAATTACATATTAATTTTTACACGAGTATTATTTATATTAATATATAATATTTACATCTAAAAAATTAAGCAGTAATTTAGATTTAAAAATTTTATCTCTAAATTCTTAAGTGTACCCAAGGGATAAGTCCTAAATAAAGATAGAAGAGTGAGAATGTTAACAAATTTAATGTACATGCATGTGCTGTGTTGCTTTAATCATATCTGACTCTTTAAGAACCTATGAACAGTAGCCCACCAGGCTCCTCTGTCCATGGGATTCTCCAGGCAAGAACACTGGAGTGCGTTCCCATGCGCTTCTCTAGGTGACCTTCCCAATCCAGGGTTTGAAGGCATCTCTTATGTCTCCTTGATTGGCAGGTGGGTCCTTTATCACTAGTGCCACCTGGGAAGCTCCATTTAGTGTACAGTAAAAGGAAATGTACTCAATTGTTTTGCCTTCTCCATAAGTCCATATAAGTAATTTACTTATATAGCTGATAAATTGGGTCTTATACTCTTGATGAAGGTGAAAGAAGAGAGTGAAAAAGTGGTTTAAAGCTCAACATTCAGAAAACTAAGATCATGGCATCTGGTCCCCTCACTTCATGGCAAATAGATGGGAAAACAGTGACTGACTTTATTTTTCTGGGCTCCAAAATCACTGCAGATGGTGATTGCAGCCATGAAATTAAAAGACGCTTACTCCTTGGAAGGAAAGTTATGAGCCAACCTAGACAGCATATTAAAAGGCAGAGATATTGCTCTGTCAACAAAGATCCATCTAGTCAAGGCTATGGTTTTCCCAGTGGTCATGTATGGATGTGAGAGTTGGACTATAAAGAAAGCTGAGCACAGAAGTGATGCTTTTGAACTGTGGTGTTGGAAAAGACTTTTGAGAGTCCCTTGGACTGCAAGGAGCTCCAACCAGTCCATCCTGAAAGAAATCAGTCCTTAATATTCATTGGAAGGACTGATACTGAAGCTGAAACTCCAATACTTTGGCCACCTGATGCAAAGAGCTGACTCATTTGAAAAGACCCTGATCCTGGGAAAGATTGAGGGCAGGAGGAGAAGGGGACAACAGAGGATGAGATGGTTGGATGGCATCACCGACTCAATGGACCTGGGTTTGGGTGGACTCCGGGAGTTGGTGATGGACAGGGATACCTGGCATGCTGTGGTTCATGGGGTCACAAAGAGTCTGACACAACTGAGTGACTGAACTGAATACAGAAGTAAACAATATTAGTAAACAAAATCAGCTACAAGAAGCCAAGGACACTTTGATTGAATTATGAACTTAATAGAAAATGTGTTCAGTTTTTAATCACATTTGATTCTCCACACACCTCTACCCTATCACACACAGTGTTCATGAGGCTTATGGTCTATTTTCCAAGATTACAAACAAGATATTTATAAGATAACACATCTACCAAAAGAAGAACTGCTGACATTTTAGCTTAGGAGCATGGAGAAGCCTCTGAATTCTCTGGAGCAGGTGAATGGCTTGTCCATTTATATTTTTAAAATTCCTTCCCCTGTCCTCTTAACACTAATGGGTATGCAGTAAAATAGAGCTAGGTAGCCCAAATAATTGGCTATTATAGCTATCCAGGGAAAGTCAGGATGATCTGCAGTAGTGTGATGATATTGGGATTGGAGAGGAGTAGTTAATATTAAAACTATAATATTGATATGACTGCTAAATTTTTCATGCAGGAATAAGCAAACTGGTTCCTAGATTTCTGGCTTGGAATACTGAGTAATATCAATCATCTATATACAGTTTCTATCTACAGTCCCAAATAAATAATTTGGGAGGTGAATCCACTTTGGGAATATTTGCATTGATTTTCCTCCCTTGTTATAATTAATTTACAATCAATTATTATTTTCTCAGAATGACCTTTTCCTAATTTTGAAATTGTGTAAATTTAAAAACAAAATTAAAACATATATAAAAGCCATGACCCCTAAATTTAAAAATAACAGAAATCATGAATTAACTTTATATGAATTTGATAACATAACCATTTCATGAAGAATACAATACTTTAATATTTTAAGATACAGCATTTTAACTATATTTCCCAAGAGGGATAAATTCTATGAACCAAAAAACAAACCAAACAGAAAACCTGCAAAGAAATCTTAAAGCAAATTTAACAATCTTATTATAATTCACAATAATGTGAATATTTATATGATAATTCACAATAATGTGAATTATCATATAAATAAAACCAGTAATAAATTATAGTAATGTTTTTATAAACATTAAAATTTATTAAAAGAAGCATAAAAATCAAAGTAGTTAAGCATAGCATGCTTAACCTTTGAACTGAAAATGTATTATAAACTTATCATTTATTTTTTATATCTAAAGAACAACATGAGCAATCACTGTTTGATTTCAATCACTGAAATGACCTTGAAGCAATTACAAAACCACTCCTAAATGCCCAATCTCGGGCCTCTAAAAGCTTCAAAGAAACAGGAGATTCTTGGGGACATGGACAATGCAATGCCCAAGGCATAAAATGCACAAGATAAACGTTGGATAATCTGGAGTGGAGTGCCAGAAAATAATAATACTATCATAGAATGGAGTCTTGACAAAAAAAACACAGGATCCATCTTGAAGGGGTTTGCATTGTCCCTGTATGAGACTGTTTAAGTACAATGAAGAAACTGGTAGCAATGTGGTTGAAATAAATAACATTCCTGTGTTGCCTTAGATTGGTGAAATCAACATCTCAGTTGATTTTGAAAAACTAATAAAGAAGAAAAAACATAGGCATTTAGTCTCTGTTTCATGTACAAACTTTATTTTAGGATAGCTAAATTTTGATAAAATAAAGGTTTTTAGAGAAGAACTCTAGCCAATAAATGCAGAAGAAAAGATTGAATTGGAAGAATCACCATTTTGTAAACCCTGATGACAAAAGTAGATGTAAGCAACAACCATAATGGCCCCTACCTGGAGGAGATAATTGATAGGCAACTTTATCATAGATGGGTCAGGCTTACAGTACCTTTATCCACTTGTAATAGTTTATACCTATGCCATAATAAAGACCATAAGTTGAGCAACTTAAAACAACAAAAATTTAACATTTCACAGTTCTATCTGTGAAAAGTCTGGTTTCACTCGACAGGTTTCTCTGTTACAGATTTCAAAATATCAAAATGAAGCTTCGGCCAGCCTGGATTCTTGCTGGAAGGCGCTGGGAAGAATTTGCTCCCATATTCACTTGGGTTTTGAAAGAAAGTAGTACCTTGAAGCTGCAGTACTGAGGTCCTTTTCCCTTACTGGCTGTCAGTAAAGACTGTCCTTAGCTCCAAAAGACCCCGAATTACTGTTTAAGCACTGTTTAAGCACCTGCTACAAACAGTTTTAAGCCTATAGTTGGAGAAGATGCTGTTTTCTGTGTAGTGGGGGGTAAAATGAATACCATTAATAAAACATTAATTGTAGTAAATATCAGTTTAAAAGGATGCTAACCTCCTTAAAGGCCCTATTTCCAGACATATTGAGACTTAGCCCTTCAACATATGAATTTGGGGAAACAAAAGTCATTATATAACAATAATAATAACTGAATAAAACTTTTGTGATACAGGTCTACTAATGACAAGAATAGGGGTACTTTTGTTTAATCAGTGTTTAAGGTTAGTCTTCTCTACATGAATACCTACTGCAAAAGTTCATCTGTTAGCATTAATCTGTAGTGAGATTTCCTGTTTTCATCTTTAAATGCACCTTTTTACAAAATAAGTGCTACATATGGCATTTGAAATGCTATTAAATGGTTACCTATCACTGAGATTTGTAAGGAAGGACGAAAGGGAAGGGGATAAAGAAGGGAGGAAAGGAACCAGGGAGGAAGCAGGTACAGAAGCAGACAGAAGAACATTGTATTTTTATCAAGCAATTTTCCTCCTGTCTCCTTTGCAAGCACCATTGAGTCTGCATTGTTAAACCACTAGCAGAATAATGAAAAGTGAATATATTATCTTATATAATTAAATTCCTACAAGTTAAATGGATGCTCTGACTCCAAATGTATCATAAGTATAAATTAAGGCAGGTAATATGCAATAAAATTGATTAGAGTTAGAATCTGAATTAATAGAAAGATGTATTTCTAGTCAGATCCCAAATGTATCCCTATGCATTGTCTCTGTCAAGTGATAAGCCCAATGAATACACCTGGTTAAATGAATGTTTAAATGTTCTTCTATTCTTTCTATCCCATTCCCTTTTATTTCTATGCTTTAAAAACTCTAACTTATTTTTTAAGCTTATTTCATTTTTATTATTTATCCACATTAGGTAAATTGTATTTATTCAGCAATTTATTTTTTGATTCTAACCTTACTTTTCAAACCTCCACAAAAATTCATAAACTATACTGTTTATCACAAGCACATTTAAAGTTGGGGTGATGAGAAAATGCAATATGTAATGTGATTAAATATTTCATGAACTGATCATTTAGCCTTGATTTTTTATGAAAGACAATTCATCAGGGAAGGAAACCACAGAAAGTATTCTGCTTCAGTACCCATACTCAACATAGTCAGTTTATACTTTTACTTAAACAAATATGTTCAGTTCAGCCACTCAGCTGTGTCTGAATCTTTGTGACCCAATGGACTGCAGCAGCCAGGCCTCCCTATCCATCACCAACTAAGGGAGTCTACTCAAACTCATCTCCATTGAGTCAGTGATGCCATCCAACCATCTCATCCTCTGTCATCCCCTTCTCCTCCTGCCCTCAATCTTTCCCAGCATTAGGGTCTTTTCAAATGAGTCAGCTCTTTGCATCAGGTGACCAAGTATTGGAGCTTCAGCATCAACATCAGTCCTTCCAATGAATATTTAGGACTGATTTGCTTTAGGATGGACTGTTTAGATCTCCTTGTAGTCCAAGGAACACTCAAGAGTCTTTTCCAACACCACAATTCAAAAACATTAATTCTTTAGTGTTCAGCTTTCTATATAGTCCAACTCTCATATCTAGACATGACCACTGGAAAAACCATAGCCTTGACTAGATGGACCTTTGTTCAGTTCAGTTCAGTTCAGTCACTCAGTCGTGTCCAACTCTTTGCGACCCCATGAATCGCAGCAAGCCAGGCCTCCCTGTCCATCACAAACACCTGAAGTTCACTCAGACTCACGTCCATCGAGTCAGTGATGCCATGCAGCCATCTCATCCTCTGTCGTCCCCTTCTCCTCTTGCCCCCAATCCCTCCCAGCATCAGAGTCATTTCCAATGAGTCAACTCTTCGCATGAGGTGGCCAAAGTACTGGCGTTTCAGCTTTAGCATCATTCCTTCCAAAGAAATCCCAGGGCTGATCTCCTTCAGAATGGACT
>NW_011494721.1:4313016-4316938 GCF_000754665.1 Bison bison bison
TTCAGAATGGACTGGTTGGATCTCCGTGCAGTCCAAGGGACTCTCAAGAGTCTTCTCCAATACCACAGTTCAAAAGCATCAATTCTTCGGCGCTCAGCCTTCTTCACAGTCCAACTATCACATCCATACATGACCACAGGAAAAACCATAGCCTTGACTAGACGGACCTTTGTTGGCAAAGTAATGTCTCTGCTTTTGAATATGTTATCTAGGTTGGTCATAACTTTCCTTCCAAGGAGTAAGCGTCTTTTAATTTCATGGCTGCAGTCACCATCAGCATTGATTTTGGAGCCCCAAAAAATAAAGTCTGACACTGTTTCCACTGTTTCCCCATCTATTTCCCATGAAGTGATGGGACCGCATGGCATGACCCTCGTTTTCTGAATGTTGAGCTTTAAGCCAACTTTCTCACTCTCCACTTTAACTTTCATCAAGAGGCTCTTTAGTTCCTCTTCACTTTCTGCCATAAGGGTGGTGTCATCTCCATATCTGGGGTTATTGATATTTGTATCAGCAACCTTAATTCCACTTTGTGCTTCATCCAGCCCAGCGTTTCTCATGATGTACCCTGCATATAAGTTAAATAAATATAGTGACAATATACAGCCTTGACGTACTCCTTTTCCTATTTGGAACCAGTCTGTTGTTCCATGTCCAGTTCTAACTGTTGCTTCCTGACCTGCATACAAATTTCTCAAGAGGCAGATCAGGTGGTCTGGTATTCCCATCTCTTTCAGAATTTTCCACAGTTTATTGTGATCCACACAGTCAAAGGCTTTGGCATAGTCAATAAAGCAGAAATAGAAATTTTTCTGGAATTCTCTTACTTTTTTTATGATCCAGTGGATGTTGGCAATTTTATCTCTGGTTCCTCTGCCTTTTCTAAAACTAGTTTGAATATCTGGAAGTTAATGGTTCACATATTGTTGAAGCCTGGCTTGGAGAATTTTAAGCATTATTTTACTAGCGTGTGAGATGAGTCCAGTTGTGCGGTAGTTTGAGCATTCTTTGTCATTGCCTTTCTTTGGGATTGGAATGAAACCTGACCTTTTCCAGTCCTGTGGCCACTGCTGAGTTTTCCAAATTTGCTGCCATATTGAGTGCAGCGCTTTCACAGCATCATCTTCTAGGATTTGAAATAGCTCAACTGGAATTCCATCACCTCCACTAGCTTTGTTCATAGTGATGTTTTCTAAGGCCCACTTGACTTCACATTCCAGGATATGTGGGTCTAGATGAGTTATCACACCATCATGATTATCTGGATTGTGAATATCTTTTCTGTGAAGTTCTTCTGTGTGTTCTTGCCACCTCTCAACATCTTCTGCTTCTCTTAGGTCCATATCATTTCTGTCCTTTATGGAGCCCATCTTTGCATGAAATATTCCCTTGGTATCTCTAATTTTCTTGAAGAGATCTCTAGTCTTTCCCATTCTATTGTTTTCCTCTATTTCTTTGCACTGATCACTGAGGAAGGCTTTCTTATCTCTCCTTGCTATTCTTTGGAATTCTGCATTCAAATGGGTAAATCTTTGCTTGTCTCCTTTGCTTTTTACTTCTCTTCTTTCACAGCTATTTGTAAGGCCTCCTCGGATAGCCATTTTGCTTTTATGCATTCCTTTTTCTTGGGATTGGTCTTGCTCCCTGTCTCCTATACAATGTCAGTGTACAAATATGTATCATATTGCTAATGTTTTAAATACTAATAATTCAAAAACTGTGTGAATAAAGCAATAAAAAGAATCTATATGATTAAATTTTTTTTCAAGTACACTGTTTTTATTTTCAAAATTGCAGTCAGTTTTTAAAAACCAAATACATTTTATGGTGTTTTGTGTTTGCCTATCAACATAATCAATAAAATTATTTTTAGATTACAATGTTATACCAATAAAAATGCTGAATTCACTTAATCAATATTTCAATGTTGAGTTTCTTTTAGATGCTCTTTTGAAAGAAATTATATTTTAGCATTTTAAGAACATTTTAAAAATATTCTGACCTACTTAAATATATAATATCATTTGAATTTTGAAGTATTAAAGAAATTTCTTAATAAAGCAACTCTACTGAAGTTAAGTGATCATGTATTATATAATTCAATACAGCACATACATTTCCCTGCAGATTTATTTTGTGAATTATAATAAAATTGTGAAACTATTCAGAGACAGAATTGGAAGAAACAGCCACATGTCATACTTTTTCATTTCAGCAAGTGGTGTATAAAAGTTTCTCACCACTGTCAACATTTATCTTTTCATGATGTTTTATGGAGAAACCCTTCAGAGATAAAAACACACTATTGCTGAGAATTATGTTGATGGAAATTTTAAACATAGACATTAGTTGCTTCAGGAAAATATGATGCAAGATATTGTATAAGAGCATAATCCTTTGAAACATGTAACATAGCAATTTCTATTTGCATAAATGAAGAAACTACAATAGGAAAATAGAAAAAAAAATTAGCAGAATTTTATATTTCTGAAATATAAAGCATATCTTAATTAGCATTTAAAAATTATGTTTATGATGTATTTCTATTGTAAACCATTTTTAAAGCCATTCAGTACAGATATAACACAGTGTTTATATCTTCTATACATTGTTTTTGCCAAGTGATCATCCCAGTGAATATATTGAGTGATAAAAACTCAACATCTATTAATATATTACATTCTATTTTTTAAAAACATATATTTTTACCCAGTTATTGTCATTAGAAAAAATAAAGAAAATATCAGTTGGAAAATATGATAAATTGATAGACATTTTCCAACTATAATAACTATAACAATTTGAAATCATAAATGTGTGCTTTTTTTCTTTTATTCAGTCTTCCTAACAGATTTAATGGAGGATATAAAAATGGAAATAATACTCTATATCACAGAATTTTAGCATATTTATTCATTACCTAATAGTATTATTCCTCTAATAGCTGATTTGATAGCCAATTTTAAGCTTATTGGACTGGAATTTCCATGAGAACTGCTGAAAATCACATCTATATATTGAAAAGGAGCCAAATAAGATGAATTTATATTTAATGAAAGAAGACACGGAGTTAGACAATTCTAACAGTCTTTAGATTGAGAGTAATAAATAGTGAAATAGGTAACTGACAGTGCCGTCTTGTCTATTTTTTAAAAGAGTCAAAAAATCATCAAAAAATACTTGTGGTAGGCATAATCATGACCCCTCAGAGACAGCCACATTCTAACCAACAGAACCTGTACATATGCTAGGTTTCACTGTAAAAGGAAATTGCAGTTACAGACAGAACTAAAGCTACAGTGCAGCTGATTCAGAGTCAACAGGCCTTTGTATATGTTTCAATCCACAGATAATGGTTCTCAAAGTTTCTTTCTCTGTGCCTATCAGATCAGATCAGATCAGTCACTCAGTCATGTGCGACTCTATGCGACCGCATGAATCGCAGCACACCAGGCCTCCCTGTCCATCACCAACTCCCGGAGTTCACTCGGACTCACGTCCATCGAGTCAGTGATGCCATCCACCCATCTCATCCTCTGTCGTCCCCTTCTCCTCTTGCCCCCAATCCCTCGCAGCATCAGAGTCGTTTCCAATGAGTCAACCCTTTGCATGAGGTGGCCAGAGTACTGGAGTTTCAGCTTTAGCATCATTCCTTCCAAAGAAATCCCAATTTCTGATCTCCTTCAGAAAGGACTTCTTGGATCTCCTTGCAGTCCAAGGGACTCTCAAGAGTCTTCTCCAACACCACAGTTCAAAAGCATCAATTCTTTGGCGCTCAGCCTTCTTCACAGTCCAACTCTCACATCCATACATGACCACAGGAAAAACCATAGCCTTGACTAGACAGACCTTTGTTGGCAAAGTAATGTCTCTGCTTTTGAATATGCTATCTAGGTTGGTCATAACTTTCCTTCCAAGGAGT
>NW_011494721.1:4317527-4328850 GCF_000754665.1 Bison bison bison
TGGCCACTGCTGAGTTTTCCAAATTTGCTGGCATATTGAGTGCAGCACTTTCACAGCATTATCTTTCAGGATTTGGAATAGCTCAACTGGAATTCTATCACCTCCACTAGCTTTGTTTGTAGTGATGCTTTCTAAGGCCCACTTGACTTCACATTTCAGGATGTCTGGCTCTAGGTGAGTGATCACACCATCGTGATTATCTGGGTCATGAAGACCTTTTTTGTACAGTTCTTCTGTGTATTCTTGCCACTCTTCTTAATATCCTCTGCTTCTGTTAGGTCCATACCATTTCTGTCCTTTATCAAGCCCATCTTTGCATGAAATATTCCTTTGGTATCTCAGATGTTCCTTTGGTATACCAGAAAGAATGAAGGGATGGAGCCAAAGCAAAAAGAATACCCAGCTTTCGATGTGACTGGTGATAGAAGCAAGGTCCGATGCTGTAAAGAGCAATATTGCATAGGAATCTGGAATGTCAGGTCCATGAATCAAGGCAAATTAAAAGTGGTCAAATAAGAGATGGTAAGAGTGAATGTCGACATTCTAGGAATCAGCGAACTCAAATGAACTGGAATGGGTGAATTTAACTCAGATGACCATTATATCTACTACTGCAGGCAGGAAACCCTCAGAAGAAATGGAGTAGCCATCATGGTCAACAAAAGAGTCCGAAATGCAGTACTTGGATGCAATCTCAAAAACGACAGAATGATCTCTGTTTGTTTCCAAGGCAAACCATTCAATATCACAGTAATCCAAGGCTATGCTCTAACCAGTAACGCTGAAGAAGCTGAAGTTGAATGGTTCTATGAAGATCTACAAGACCTTTTAGAACTAACATCCAAAACAGATGTCCTTTTCATTATAGGGGACTGGAATTGCAAAAGTAGGAAGTCAAGAAACACCTGGAGTAACAGGCAATATTGGCCTTGGAATACGGACTGAAGCAGGGCAAAGACTAATAGACTTTTGCCAAGAAAATGCACTGGTCATAACAAACACCCTCTTCCAACAACACAAGAGAAGACCCTACTCTGAATGGTCAACACTGAAATCAGATTGATTATATTCTTTGCAGCCAAAGATGGAGAAGCTCTATACAGTTAACAAAAACAAGACTGGGAGCTGACTGTGGCTCAGACCATGAACTCCTTATTGCTAAATTCAGACTTAAAGAAAGTAGGGAAAACCACTAGACCATTCAGGTATGACCTAAATCAAATCCCTTATTATTATACAGTGGAAGTGAGAAATAGATTTAAGGGACTAGATCTGATAGACAGAGTGCCTGATGAACTATGGAATGAGGTTCGTGACATTGTACAGGAGACAGGGATCAAGACCATCCCCATTGAAAAGAAATGCCAAAAAGCAAAATGGCTGTCTGGGTAGGCCTTACAAATAGCTGTGAAAAGAAGAGAAGTGAAAAGCAAAGCAGAAAAGGAAAGATATAAACATCTGAATGCAGAGTTCCAAAGAATAACAAGAAGAGATAAGAAAGCCTTCTTCGGTGATCAATGCAAAGAAATAGAGGAAAACAACAGAATGGGAAAGACTAGAGATCTCTGTGCCTATAGTAGCCTCCAAAGAACCATTTTTAAGTTGATTAAAGAGGTGCAAATTTATTAACAATTAGTATATTAGTCATTAATTGTGTGCATTTTATAGGTTAAACTTTGTCTGTCTTGCACTATAACAACCCATTAATTAAGATGTAGTAAAAGAGCTGTTTTAAATGTTTTTTTTTTAATCACGTTCATAAAATTTACTGACTTATTTTTGAGTGCATTTTATAGGCACTGATAGTATAATGCAAAGAATGTACAGGTAGAAATAAGGTACAGTCATCCCCCATTAATAAATCTGTCGGCTCTGCATGCATGGATTCAACCAACTGTGGATCAAATTTCCACAGTTATAATCATATTTAAATTGAAAATGCACATAATCAGAAGAAATTGATTGTTGACATAATTGAAGATTATATTAAAATGCTATTTAGCTGTTTTTACCATTGAGAGACGTGTTTACTGTTGCACTTTGCTATAAAAATATTGTGAATAACTGTAATCAATTTTCCTAATTGTCAGTTTATATGTTTGTGTAGTTGGCACTGATAGATTTCTTTGAATTGGATTAGTTCATCCTCAGATGGTCAAAGAATTGGACAGAATTTCACCCTGGTGTTGAGGACCAAGAAAAAATCAGACCTGTGGCATTATTAGCTCAGTGGTAAACAACAAATAGATACGAAAGACCATAAAGGAAAATAATGAAAAGGTAAGGAATATTAAATTTATATTTTATTTTTCATTAAGAGAGAGAATGCCCCTTAATGAAAGGAGCTCCAAATCCTCCTCTTCTCCTCCTTTGCTCAAGACTTCTGCTGAAAATCAAGGTTAAACTTTAAAAACACTTCAAGACTGGGAAACATTCCGTTTTGTGCTTTGTATATTGACATATACTGTGCTAAGTCTTTTGGATCGTATTTTAATTAAACATGTTAAATGATGCCTTGTAGTGTTCAAAGCATTGTATTGGGTGACCAAGAGAATATAAAACTAAATATGACACAGTCCCTGACCTCAAGGTCTACAATGTTGTGGAAAAAATAACACATAAAGACAAGTAGCATTCTATGTATTTTAAAAGAGATACTGAATATTGTAAAGATAAGTGTCATAGTCAATTATATAAATACATAAAACCTTAGTAAATCATAAGAGGTAAAATTGAAATCTCCAAATGCTTCATATATATTTATTTGAAAACTAGCTTTCTATGACTGGCAACTTTAAACACTGGGTATTTGTTTTTTTGTTTTTAATGTTGTTTTGTTTGTTTTTAATGTTTGTTTTTAATGTCTTGTAGTTTGCAGCAAAATTATTTGTATATACAAGGGTTCTATTTTTATACTTCTGAAGCTTTACTATCTGATTTTCCAAATTATAGTACTTTAGTACTGAACTGAACTGATACTTAAATCAATACAAAAAATCATATTTTGGAAACCTTTAAACATCTAATAATTCATTTGATATGGAGCTGGAAAAACTCCATACTTTCAGGAGAGGTGAGAAAAGCATAAGTGCATCTATTATGATGAAAAATTCCACTTGACATGTTCATTATAGCATGGTATTTGTGTACGAAACTAAGATCAGTTAACAAAAAGCAGCAAACTGAATATAAACCATTTTTAGTTAGCTTTTTTGAATTCATTTCTTTAATATGAATGTGCAAATGTCAAATCAAAATCCTTGACTTCAGTCTAATCCTTGTTCCATTAGACAGAGCTGAGATACCTTAGCACATTTGGCATTTCCCATGGATCACAGCCTTGTTGTGGCAAAGGGGCTTAAGTACCCCAATGAAGCTATAAGCCATGGCATGCAGGGCCACCAAAGAGAGTCTAGTGAAGAGTTGTGACAAAATGTGGTCCACTAGAGAAAGAAATGGCAAACCTTTCCAGTATACATGCTGCAAGAACCCCAAGAACAGTATGAAAAGGTAAAAATATATGACACTAAAGGATGGGCTTCCCAGGTTGGAAGGTGGCCAGTATGCTACTGAGGAAAAGTGGAGAGCAATTACTGATAGCTCCAGAAAGAATGAATCCACTGGTCCAAAGCAGAAAAGAAACTCTGTGGCGGTATGTAGTGGTGAAAGTAAAGTCCAATACTATACAGAGCAATATTGCATACGCACCTGGAATGTTAAGGTGTACAAGCTGGATTTTGAAGAGGCAGAGGAATCAAGAGTTCAAATTGCCAACATCTGTTGGGTCATGGAGAAAGCAACAGAATTCCAGAAAGTATCTATTCTGCTTCACTGACTATGCTAAAGCCTTCAACTGAGTGGATCACAACAAACTGGTAAATTCTTCAAGAGATGGGAATACTAGACAGCCTGACGTGCCTCCTGAGAAATCTGTGTGCAGGTCAAGAAGCAACAGTTAGAGCTGTACATGGAACCACTGCCTGGTTCAAAATTGAGAAGGAGTATGACAAGGCTGTATAGTGTCATCCCGCTTATTTAACTTATATGCAGAGTACATCATGTGAAATGCCAGGCTGGATAAATCCAAGCTGGAATCAAGATTGATGGGAAAAATATCAACAACCTCAGATATGCAGATAATACCACTGTAATGGCAGAAAGTGAAGAGGAACTAAAGAGCCTCTTGATGAGGGTAAAAGAGGAGAGTCAAAAGCTGGCTTGAAACTAATCATTGGCAAGGGAAGAAAGAAAAAAAAAAACTAATATCATGGCATCCAGTCTCATCTTCTTGGCAAATAGAATGGGAAAAGTGCAAGTAGTGACAGATTTGATTTTCTTGGCCTCCAAAATCACTGTGGATGGTGACTGTAGCCAAGAAATTAAAAGACACGTGCCTCTTGGATGGAAAGCTATGACAAACTTAGACAATCAGAGACATCACTTTGCCAACTTAGTTAAAACAATGATTTTTCTAGCAATCATGTATGGATGTGAGAGTTGGACCATAAGGTAGGCTGAGCACCTAAGAATTGATGCTTTTGAATTGTGGTTTTGGAGAAGACTCTAAGAATTGATGCTTTTGAACTGTGGTTTTGGAGAAGACTCTCAAGAGTCCCTTGGACTTCAAGGAGATCAAACCAGTCAATCCTGAAAATCAACACTGAATATTAATTGGAAGGACTGATACTGAAGCTGAAGTTCCAATACTTTGCCACCTGATGCAAAGCACAGACTCATTGGAAAAGACCCTGATGCTTGGAAAAACTGAAGGCAAAGGAGGAGGGGGCAGCAGAGTATGAAATGGTTCAATAGCATTACTGACTCCATGGATATGAACTTGAGCAATTTCTGGATGATAGTGGAGGACAGAGGAACCTGGCATGCTGCAGACCATGGGGTCAGAAAGAGTAGGACATGACTTAGTGACTAAACAACAACAAATGCTCATCACTGTTCAATTTAATCCTGGTTCTAGTTTAAAATTAATGTGATTATTTAGAAACTTCAGGCTGCTGCTGCTGCTGCTGCTAAATGGCTTCAGTCATGTCCGGCTCTGTGTGACCCCATAGATGGCCTCCCACCAGGCTCCCCCGTCCCTGGGACTCTCCAGGTAAGAACACTGGAGTGGGTTACCATTTCCTTCTCCAATGCATCAAAGTGAAAAGTGAAAGTGAAGTTGCTCAGTTGTGTCCGACTCTTAGTGACCTCATGGACTGCAGCCTACCAGGCTCCTCCATCCATGGGATTTTCCAGGCAAGAGTACTGGAGTGCGGTGCCATTGCCTTCTCTGAGAAACTTCACACTAAGAATGCCCAAATAGCTCTTGTTGCAAAAGTCTTCATCAGCTTCTTGAATAAAGTAACAAATGAGCTGCATGTATCTCCTAGAAGTTTGGAACTGTATCTATCCTAGTGAAGGAACACAATTTGGTCAAAAATGATCAAGAGAACACACTTGGATTCAAGAAACACACAAGTTTATGTGTCCATATGAAGCAGAGGACAGCAGAGGATGAGATGGTTAGATAGCATCACCAACTCAATGAACATGAATTTGTGCAAACATGATAGTTAAAGACTGGGAAGCCTGGCATGGTGCAGTCAATGGGGTTACAAAGAGTTGAACAACAACAAAATTAAGCAGAATGCTTCATTCTCAGTGAAGACTGTTCAACAGAGCACAAAATGCAGGCTATCAGCACCACACTTTACTCAGCACTATAGCTTTATTCATGTAATGCCACTTGCATGAGTTGATATACAAAAACCAAAGCCCCCATGGCCTTACTCTTGCAGTTTCACAGAACTTTCCCATTCCAGGAGTTCTATTTGGATAAACAAAGATGAATTATATCAACATTCATTCTTTATTACACAAATCCATATACCAAACCTGACCCTTGAATGAAATGGATTTGAATGACATAGATCCACTTATATTGTTTTTCCCCAATACATAAATATATGTATTGTATATGTATTTGCATTATGATTTTCTTAATAAATTTCCTTTTATGTAACTGATTTTGTTGTAAGAATACAGTATGTGATACATATAACATGCAAAATGTGTGTTAATTGGCTATTGATATTATCGGTACAACTTCTGGTCAACAGTAGGTTATTAGTAGTTTTGAGTTTGTCAAAAGTCATATGCAGGTTTTTGACTGCATGATGGTGGAGATGGTCAGCACCACTAATTCCCAAGAGTTGCACCAGGAAGTATAATATGTAAGAGAGGAATGTTAATGTAAAATAACTTGTATCTTGTGTGCAGAAAATGTTTCCTTGCCATTTCCAGCTTCTAGGGGTTCCCTGTGTTCCTTGGCACCTGGCCCTTCCAGCAATGGCATCATTCTGAACTCTGTTTGGGTTGCCCCATCTCCTCCAAATCTCACTCTCTTGCCTTGCTCCTCCACATTTAAGGACCCTTATTGGACTTCCCTTGATGGCTCAACTGGTAAAGAAACTTCCAGCAATGTGGGTGATCTGAGTTCGATCCCTGGGTTGGGAAGATCCCCTGGAGAAGCGAACTGCCTACTCACTCCAGTATTGTGGCCTGGAGAATTCTATGGAATGTGTATAGTCCATAGGGAAGCCAAGAGTTAGACATGACTAAGCAACTTTCACTTTCACTTTCATGATTTCATTGTGCTTTATCAGATAATCTAGGAAAATATCTCCATTTTAAGAGTCTTGATCACATCAACAAAGACAATTTTGCCATGTATGGCAGCATATTCATGGACTTTAGAGATTCTAGTCCACCTCTTGGTGGGGACAGGGCATGGCATTATTCCACCCACCATATTAAAATTTGAATTATGTTATTATTTGGTAGACAGTGTAGGATACTAACCCTTTCTCACAGAAAAGATATCTGATCAGAATATTAGGTCTAGGTTATTTGACTTTTTAAAAAAGATTAAATTTTAAAATTTAACTTAGACTGTTTTATAAGCAAACTCTATGTAACACATTATTTGTGACAAAAATCAGCATATCTTATTACCTAGGGAATCCTCCTTATCTTTGCTATTTGTATTTTGTGGATCAGATATATCAAAACTGTAATATTAAAACCAAAAAATAAAGCTTCAGTGTGCAATTGTTGTGGATTTCAGTATGCCATTTAGTGACAAATATGAGAATCCTTTGAGGAAAGTGTTAAGGTATAAGTAGGGTATTGTGTGGCCATATAACTTGTGATTGGGGCCAGTTTAATTTTTCCTGGGGTTACACATGAATGAGAAAATGGGTGTTAGCATTTTTATGAGGTCACAAAATGTCAGTTGTTGAATAATGACTATGAATAAATATCCTATCCACAGAATTTTATTCCTCCTCCTATTCTACTTTGAAGGAACAGTTTTGGTAATGGATAGGTACTTTATTACCTATGATTTCATTGCAGGACTCACTTTACCGGTCCATTTTAACATTTAATAACCAGTTTATATTTCTATGGGATTCTCTGGTAGCTCAGATGGTAAAGAATCTACTTGCAATGTGGTGTTGCAGCCTGGTGGAGCAGAGACCAGAACCTGCCCCATGTCAGGAAGGTTCGGCAAACTGTGCCTTCCTGATTGTCCTAGTAAGCATGCAGAAAGGACATTTTTTGGGCAGGCATGCTTTCTGTTCCTCTTCACTTCCTACCCCTGCATCTGTCTACATGGAAACAAAACAAGATATTCCTGATAAACAGCAGAGCCTGCGCTAATCAAACTCCCCAGTATCATCATCCCTAATGATTTCATGTGTCTTCTGCCAATAAAAGTGTGGGCTGAAAGGAGCCATTTTGTCTTCCTGCCACGGAGAGCAGAAGGGCTCCCTGACTCCCGGCTTGCCAAATTATGTGTTTGTCTTTTTCACTAGGTGCTCCCCCTATTTCAGGTCTTCCTCATCCGCCACGCTGGACGTGGCCAAGCAGGAGACCCGGATTAAGAAGATATCCTGAAATAGGGAATGGCTACCCACTCCATTATACGTTAAAAAGCAAGTTATCACTACCTAACTCTTTAGTCAAAATCTCATATATGATTGGTACAAAATGTGATGAGTAAAATATAATATGATCTATCACTCACCTAGAGCCAGACATCCTGGAATGTGAAGTTAAGCAGGCCTTAGAAAGCATCACTACGAACAAAGCTAGTGGAGGTGATGGAATTCCAGTTGAGCTATTTCAAATCCTGAAAGATGATGCTGTGAAAGTGCTGCACTCAATATGCCAGCAAATTTGGAAAATGCAGCATTGGCCACAGGACTGGAAAAGATCAGTTTTCATTCCAACCCCAAAGAAATACAATGCCAAAGAATGCTCAAACTACTGCACAATTGCACTCATCTCACACACTAGTAAGTTCAGTTCAGTTCAGTTCAGTCGCTCAGTCGTGTCCGACTCTTTGCGACCCCACGAATTGCAGCACGCCAGGCCTCCCTGTCAATCACCAACTCCCGGAGTTCACTCAAACTCACGTCCATCAAGTCGGTGATGCCATCTCATCCTCTGTCATCCCCTTTTCCTCCTGCCCCCAATCCCTCCCAGCATCAGAGTCTTTTTCCAATGGGTCAACTCTTCGCATGAGGTGACCAAAGTACTGGAGTTTCAGCTTTAGCATCACTCCTTCCAAGAAATCCCAGGGCTGATCTCCTTTAAAATGGACTGGTTGGATCTCCTTGAAGTCCAAGGGACTCTCAAGAGTCTTCTCCAACACCACAGTTCAAAAGCATCAATTCTTTGGTGCTCAGCTTTCTTCACAGTCCAACTCTCACATCCATACATGACTACTGGAAAAACCATAGCCTGGACTAGATGGACCTTTGCTGGCAAAGTAATGTAAAGTAATGCTCAAAATTCTCCAAGCCAGGCTTCAGCAATATGTGAACTGTGCCCTTTCAGATGTTCAAGCTGGTTTTAGAAAAGCCAGAGGAACCAAAGATCAAATTGCCAATGTCTGCTGGATCATTGAAAAAGCAAGAGAGTTCCAGAAAAACATCTATTTCTGCTTTATTGACTAAGCCAAAACCTTTGACTGTGTGGATCACAATAAACTGGAAAATTCTGAAAGAGATGGAAATATCAGACCACCTGACCTGCCTCTTGAGAAACCTGTATGCAGGTCAGGAAGCAACAGTTAGAACTGGACATGGATCAACAGACTGATTCCAAATAGGAAAAGGAGTGTGTCAACGCTGTATGTTGTCACCCTACTTATTTGACTTATATGCAGAGTACATCATGAGAAACGCTGGACTGGAAGAAGCACAAGCTGGAATCAAGATTGCAGGGAGAAATATCAATAACCTCAGATAGGCAGATGACACTACCCTATGGCAGAAATTGAAAACCAGAGACATTACATTGTCAATAAAGGTCCATCTAGTCAAAGCTATGGTTTTTCCAGTAGTCATGTATGGATGTGAAATTGGACCATTAAGAAAGTTGAGCACTGAAGAATAGGTGCTTTTGAACTATAGTATTGGATAAGACTCTTGAGAGTGCCTTGGACCACAAGGAGATCCAACCAGTCCATCCTAAAGGAGATCAGTCCTGGGTGTTCATTGGAAGGACTGACGTTTAAGCTGAAACCCCAGTACTTTGTCCACTTGATGCAAAGAGCTGACTCATTGGAAAAGACCCTGATGCTGGGAAAGATTGAGGGCAGGAGGAGAAGGAGATGACGGAAGATGAGGTGGTTGGATAACATCACCAACTCAGTGTACATGAGTTTGGGTAAGCTTTGGGAGTTGGTGATGGACAGGGAGGCATGGTGTGTTGCGTTTCATGGGGTCACAATGAGTCGGACACGACTCAGCAACTAAACTGAACTGAACTGAATGTGATCTATAAATACCAAACAGGAAAATACTTAATAGAACTGCTATATCATGTGTTCAACATATCAAATTATTTATCATATTATATATTGAAAATTTCATTGTATGCTGGGAGATGGTGCCAATGTGATCAGTGGAGAAGAAAAAGAGTGAGTTCTGCATCTATAGAACTTCAAGAGGATAGGATTTCTTTACAAGAGCTTCCTCAGATGTAGTATCTGCTATGGAAGCAATGTTTTAGAAAGACTCTTACCTCCTGATTATACATGCAAGCTAAATTGGCTGATAATTATATTTGGACTGGCAGAAGAAGGGCATATAGCATTGCAGCTAAAGACCAGGACCCAAAAATATGAAAGAATTATGGTGAGGAAATGATTTCAAGTAATTACTGAAGGAAAGAACAGGGTTTACCTTACCTGAGGAACTAGTCCTTTCAAATGTACTTTACTCATTGCTTTATAGCATTGGTTTTATTGAGATATATTTGAAGTATAACACTATATTAGTTAAAGTATACAGCATGATTTTATATGAGTATTTATTGCAAAATGATTACCACAATGTTTCGTTAACAACCATCTCCTCACATAGTTACACAATTATTTTCTTGTGATGAGAACTTTTAAGATCTAGCCTATTAACAACTTTCAAATATATCATTAACTTTATTTACATATTTACATTATGTAATGTAATATACATTACAACCCCAGAACTTAAAGTTGGAAATTTCTTTAAGATTAAGTTCATGACCTTTTAATTGGAAGTTTGTACTATTTGACCAAGGGCTCCCCTAGTGACTCAGTGTTAAAGAATCCTCCTGCCAAGCAGGAGACACAGGGTTCAATCCCTAGGTCCAGAAGATCCCTTAGAGAAGAAAATGGCTATGCACTTCAGTATTCTTGCCTGGGACATCCCATGGACAGAGGAGCCTGGCAGGATACAGTCCATGGGGTCACAAAGCATCAGACATGATTTAGCAACTAAACAACAACAAAAACAAAGCCATTTGACCATCTTCACTCATTTTCCCCACCTACAATACCTTGCCTCTGGCAACCACTGATCTGTTCTCTATGAGCTTTGTTTGCTTTTCTAAAAAAAATTTTATATTTCACAAATAAGTAAGACCATCAGTTCAGTTCACTTCAGTCGCTCAGTTGTGTCTGACTCTTTGCGATCCCAGGAATCGCAGGATGCCAGGCCTCCCTATCCATCACCAACACCCGGAGTTCACTCAGACTCACATCTATAGAGTCAGTGATGCCATCCAGCCATCTCATCCTCTGTCATCCCCTTCTCCTCCTGCCCCCATTTCCTCCCAGCATCAGAGTCTTTTCCAATGAGTCAGCTCTTCACATGAGGTGGCCAAAGTACTGGAGTTTCAGCTTTAGCATCATTCCTTCCAAAGAAATCCCAGGGCTGATCTCTTTCAGAATGGACTGGTTGGATCTCCTTGCAGTCCAATGGACTCTCAAGAG
>NW_011494721.1:4328950-4329289 GCF_000754665.1 Bison bison bison
TTCACAGTCCAACTCTCACATCCATACATGACCACTGGAAAAACCATAGCCTTGACTAGACAGAACTTTATTGGCAAAGTAATGTCTCTGCTTTTCAATATGCTATCTAGGTTGGTCATAATTTCTCTTCCAAGGAGTAAGCATCTCTTAATTTCGTGGCTGCAGTCCCCATCTGAAGTGATTTTTGAGTCCAAAAAAATAAAGTCTGACACTCTTTCCACTGTTTCCCCATCTATTTCCCATGAAGTGATGGGACCAGATGCCATGATCTTCATTTTCTGAATGTTGAGCTTTAAGCCAACTTTTTCACTCTCCACCTTCACTTTCATCAAGAGCTGT
>NW_011494721.1:4329780-4331504 GCF_000754665.1 Bison bison bison
TCAAGAGGCAGGTCAGGTGGTCTGATATTTCCATCTCTTTCAGAATTTTCCACAGTTTATTGTGATCCACACAGTCAAAGGCTTTGGCATAGTCAATAAAGCAGAAATAGATGTTTTTCTGGAACTCTCTTGCTTTTTCCATGATCCAGTGGATGTTGGCAATGCAGTCTCTGGTTCCTCTTCCTTTTCTGAAACCAGCTTGAACATCAGGAAGTTCATGGTTCACATATTGCTGAAGCCTGGCTTGGAGAATTTTGAGCATTACTTTACTAGCGTGTGAGATGAGGGCAATTGTGCGGTAGTTTGAGCACTCCTTGGCATTGCCTTTCTTAGGGATTGGAATGAAAACTGACCTTTTCCAGTCCTGTGGCCACTGCTGAGTTTTCCAAATTTGCTGGCATATTGAGTGCAGCACTTTCACAGCATTATCTTTCAGGATTTGAAATAACTCAACTGGAATTCCATCGCTTCCACTAGCTTTGTTCGTAGTGATGCTTTCTAAGGCCCACTTGACTTCTCATTCCAGGATGTCTGGCTCTAGGTCAGTGATCACACCATCATGATTATCTTGGTCATGAAGATCTTTTTTGTACAGTTCTTCTGTGTATTCTTGCCACCTCTTCTCAATATCTTCTGCTTCTGTTAGGTCCATACCATTTCTGCCCTTTATCAAGCCCATCTTTGCATGAAATGTTCCCTTGGTATCTCTAATTTTATTGAAGAGATCTCTAGTCTTTCCTATTCTGTTTTTTTCCTCTATTTCTTTGCATTGATCACTGAGGAAGGTTTCCTTATCTCTCCTTGCTATTCTTTAGAACTCTGCATTCAGATGTTTATGTTTCCTTTTCTGCTTTGCTTTTCACTTCTCTTCTTTTCACAGCTATTTGTAAGGCCTCCTCAGACAGCCATTTTTCTTTTTTGCATTTCTTTTCCATGAGGATGGTCTTGATCCCTGTCTTCTGTACAATGTCACGAACCTCCGTCCATAGTTCATCAGGCACTCTGTCTATCAGATCTAGTCCCTTAAATCTATTTCTCTCTTCTACTGTATAATCATAAGGGATTTGATTTAGGTCATACCTGAATGGTCTAGTGGTTTTCCTCACTTTCTTCAATTTAAGTCTGAATTTGGCAATAAGGAGTTCATGATCTGAGTCACAGTCAGCTCCCGGTCTTGTTTTTGCTGACTGTATAGAGCTTCTCCATCTTTGGCTGCAAAGAATATAATCAATCTGCTTTCAGTGTTGACCATCTGGTGATGTCCATGTGTAGGGTCTTCTCTTGTGTTGTTGGAAGAGGGTGTTTGCTATGACCAGTGCATTTTCTTGGCAAAAGTCTATTAGTCTTTGCCCTGCTTCAGTCCGTATGCCAAGGCCAAATTTGCCTGTTACTCCAGGTGTTTATTGACTTCCTACATTTGCAGTTCCAGTCCCCTATAATGAAAAGGACATCTTTTTTGGGTTTTAGTTCTAAAAGGTCTTGTAGGTCTTCATAGAACCGTTCAACTTCAGCTTCTTCAGCATTACTGGTTGGGGCATAGACTTGGATTACTCTGATATTGAATGGTTTGCCTTGGAAACGAACAGAGATCATTCTGTCATTTTTGAGATTGCATCCAAGTACTGCATTTCGGACTCTTTTGTTGACCATGATGGCTACTCCATTTCTTCTAAGGGATTCCTGCCTGCAGTAGTAGATATAATGGTCATCTGAGTTAAATTCAC
>NW_011494721.1:4331722-4356098 GCF_000754665.1 Bison bison bison
ATCCCTTCATTCTTTCTGGAGTTATTTCTCCACTGATCTCCAGTAGCATATTGGGCCCCTACTGACCTGGGGAGTTCCTCTTTCAGTATCCTATCATTTTGCCTTTATGTACTGTTCATGGGGTTCTCAAGGCAAGAATACTGAAGTGGTTTGCCATTCCCTTCTCCAGTGGACCACATTCTGTCAGACCTCTCCACCATGACCCGTCTGTCTTGGGTGGCCCCACAGGGCATGGCTTAGTTTCGTTGAGTTGGACAAAGCTGTGGTCCTAGTGTGATTAGATTGACTAGTTTTCTGTGATTATGGTTTCAGTGTGTCTGCCCTCTGATGCCCTCTTGCAACACCTACCATCTTACGTGGGTTTCTCTTACCTTGGACGTGGGTATCTCTTCACGGCTGCTCCAGCAAAGCGCATCTGCTGCTCCTTACCTTGGACGAGGTCGCCTCTCCTAACCCTGAATGTGGAGTAGCTCCTCTCGGCCCTCCTGCGCCTGTGCAGCCACCGCTCCTTGGATGTGGGGTTGCTCCCCTTGGCCGCCGCCCCTGGCCTCAGGTGTGGGGCAGCTCCTCCTGGCCACTGCCCCTGACCTTGGACGTGGGGTAGCTCCTCTCAGCTGCTCCTGCGCTGTTGCAGCCTGGCACTCTCGGCCGCCGCCCCTGACCTCGGACGCGGGGTAGCTCCTCTCGGCTGCCGCCCCTGACCTCGGATGTGGGGTAGCTCCTGGAGTATGTCTTTTTCTTGTTGACTGTATATCAATCTTGGTAAATCAAGAGATTAAGAAAATTGTTTCTGGATTCAGAGAGACTGAGGTGATTCCTGGTTTTGTCACTCATCATATGGATCTTCAACAAGCTCCACAAGCTTTCTGAGCCTCCATTGTCTGTGCTTTACCACAGGGATAACATTATCCACATTACAGATCATTATGAGGATAGATTTACATGTGTAAATTGGCTGAGTGGGTCTCAGACAATTAGGACAATTTTACTATCTTTTCCTCTCAAAAAAACTTCTTCATTTTGATTTTGAGGTATATTCATGGCTTTTTCATTTATAGTTTTTTCATCCATTCATTCATTCATGGTTTTTTCTAGTTTGTGATGTCATGAGTTGTCCTCTTGTTGCTATTCCTTTGTTAAAATGTTAAAATGTGAGTTGTCCTATTGTTGCTATTCCTTTAATTGTTAAAATATTCACATTTTCCTTATCATCTTCTGATTTCCTATCCTTTGAAATTTGTATTTCACTCTTATCACCTCATCTATATTCCGTGCTTACTTACCATTTCAGTTCTTTGTTTGAAAAACTCTCCTTTGGCTTCCCTAACTTTATTTTTTCTCTCTTGATATTCTAAAGTTCTAACTATGCCTTCTAAGTCCATACCCAGACTTTTCATTATCTTGCTGACTTTGAAAACTTTATTGTTTAACATTATGCAGTAGGTCTTTCTCAATTTTCTCCTCATGCTCTCTTCTTTTGTTAATCTACTCCCACAATTATAGATAGCATGTTTCAGAATCACTTCTGAAGACTGGCTCTGACTAAGTGTATTTCAAACCTTTATTTCAGGCTGGATTGGACTTGTATCATGGATATCTTGAAGACAGTACATACTCAATATATCCAAAATTAAAAGTTATTGGCTATCAAAAACCGGTCTTCTCTTTGGATTCTCTTTCATGTTTAAAGGTCTCGTCATCCTTTAAATTTCCCTAAATAGAAATAGTCAGTAATTTTAAACACTTCCCCTTCCTGAATAGAGACTTCATCAATTCTTGCCATCTTTTAGTTTTAAGGTGGTTTTCCACTTCTCCAGATTATCAGATCAGATCAGATCAGTCGCTCAGTCGTGTCCGACTCTTTGCGATCCCATGAATTGCAGCACGCCAGGCCTCCCTGTCCATCACCAACTCCCAGAGTTCACCCAGACTTACGTCCATCGAGTCAGTGATGCCATCCAGCCATCTCATCCTCTGTCGTCCCCTTCTCCTCTTGCCCCCAATCCCTCCCAACATCAGTCTCCAGATTATAAAAACTAATGAATAAAAATTTTAAATAGACTGAGGGGACCAGACGGGGGCGCTCTCATGCCTTTTGAGGCTGCTGCTGCTGCTGCTGCTAAGTCGCTTCAGTCCTGTCCGACTCTGTGCGGTCCCATAGACGGCAGTCCACCAGGCTCCCCCGTCCCTGGAATTCTCCAGGCAAGAACACTGGAGTGGGTTGCCATTTCCTTCTCCAATGCATGAAAGTGAAAAGTGAAAATGAAGTTGCTCAGTCTTGTCCAACTCTTAGCGACCCCATGGACTGCGGCCTACCAGGCTCCTCCGTCCATGGGATTTTCCAGGCAAGAGTGCTGGAGTGGGGTGCCATTGTCTTCTCCGAGGCTAGCAGAGCCCAACAACACGAAAAAAGACAGGAGTCTTTTTTTTTTTTTTTTTCTGAGCAAGAACTCAGGAAATGAGTTCTTTTTTTTCTTTTCTTTTTTTTTTGGTAAATTATTTATTTTAATTGGAGGCTAATTACTTTACAATATTGTAGTGGTTTTTGCCATACATTCACAGGAATCAGTCATGGGTGTACATGTGCAACTTCCTTTCCCCTCTCGATAAATGTGTTCTTCCTTTACTGTGTGGGGACTTGCACATGACTCTTCATGGTTGCAGACCCCAAATTGCAATTCCCTGCTAATCTCAAATAAAACCATCTTTTCTGGAGAAATATTCAGCAGTCTATTTGTTTGGGTCAACAAGTCTATCATGTTTTTCTTCAGAAAAAGATTGAGCTCTTCAACTTTCTCAGAAGGCTTTCAGTTCAGTTCAGTTGATCAGTCGTGTCCGACTCTTTGCGACCCCATGAATCGCAGCACGCCAGGCCTCCCTGTCCATCACCAACTCCCGGAGTTCCCTGAGACTCACGTCCATCGAGTCAGTGATTCCATCCAGCCATCTCATCCTCTGTTTGTCCCCCTTCTCCTCCTGCCCCCCAATCCCTCCCAGCATCAGAGTCTTTTCCAATGAGTCAACTCTTCGCATGAGGTGGCCAAAGTACTGGAGTTTCAGTTTTAGCATCATTCCCTCCAAAGAAATCCCAGGGCTTTAGAATGTCTCAAATAAAACTCTTTAGTGAGACATCAAATGTAATATTTTCCACGTCTGACTTTGCCAGTTTCATGTGTAAAACTTTATAAGTGCCCGTTCCCTATCCAATCCATATATTTTTTTTCCTACCTCCATTCCTTTTCCTCATGGTTTTACCACTGTAGCACTGCTTGCAACATTTACTCTTCCCTTTCAGTTCTCTAGCTATTATAGTATAACTGGCCTCTGGAAGACATTCAAGGAGTTTCTCAGCCCTCATGAAATATCTTTAGGCAGTCAATAAGACATATTGGTGTTTTAATTTATTTGTATTTTTTGTTTAAATGTATATAGTACTTTAATTATTTATGACTCTCCTCTACTAAACCATAAAGTCAGGTAGTTTTCCCTCAATATGCCATGCAATGCTTGCACATCATAAACATGATATGTTTATTAAAGTGAAATAAAATTAGAAAAGAAGCCATAGACTTAATTATAAAATTTAGTCAAAATAAATATAACTCTCTTATAATTCAGGAAAGCCATACATAGAGCTGCGAGAGAGGAGGAGGAGGACAGCTGCCTAGGGAGTCAGACACTTTCAATAATATTTGGTAATTAGTTGGTTGACATGTTGCAACATGATCATCCTCTCGTTTTAGAATAAGTTGACATCTGTGATACCTTTCTAATATTTAAAAGGTAAGAAAATAGACTCTATCAAAGCTGTGCATAAGTTGTTAAAATATGATCACAGATTTGAATTCATTTTGTATATTTCAATTGTGAAGAACTCCAATATCATTATTTAAATATTTATAATTGATACATAAAAATGGCAGCTGCTTTTTTGGAAAGTGTGGCAATGGATGCTTATAACAGCTTAAAATTTTACCTTAATTTAAAAGAAGAAAGATCAGTGTAGAGACTGAAATGCTTAAGCTCCAATGTCCACGATTTATGGCAGCTAAAGTTCACAAAGCCCTATTTAGAAGTTTAGAGATTAAAAAATCTTTCATGCTTATTGTGTTAGAGATAACACTATAATGTTATTCATATTCTCTTTCATTTCAGCATAAGCAATAAGATCTTTAAGATATACATATTCCCAGGTATAAATGTGTTAAAAATAATAATATGATTTAAAAAATTCTCAGGTCTTTTTAATCTTTACTATCCTTATTTTTTTTTCTTCATTTTCAAAACATTGGTAAGAGTGGCTGACCTCCAGTTTTTTATAGGTATATATATTCCCTTTCCCCTTAAAATATAGATCTCCTCAACTTGAGATTGACAAGAATACGAAGAATCCTAAGACTTGCTCAGGAAAAGAAAAAAGTGTATTTGGCCCATGGGTATTATCAACATTACTTTTGCTTCTTCTGTTGTACAGTGGACCCTGGAGTCCTTGCTATGTCTTCTGGTCACTTTTCTATTTTAGGCTCACAGGTGGACTTATACACTGGCATCAGACCCTTTTATTATGTTTCAAGTATCTATTTTCTAACTTTCCTTCTGTCTCTATAATGAACCCATAATGTTAGATTAGTGTTTAGCAACACTCCCCTGTTAGGCAACAGATTAAAATAGAGGTATTATGAACTTACACATCTCTGCTTATTGATGGCAATCATTATTTTGATACTTTTTCAGACTTATCTCTCTGTCTTCCTTCGTCCCACTTAATGTTTGCAAGGGCAAGAGGGTAGAGGTGTCTAATTAGTTGTAGCATTAGGGTTTCTCTACTCTCCAAACCTTTCCAGAATCCAAATTGCAAGCCTAAGCTTTTGAGTAGATTCTGTGGGATTTTTATCTGGGTAATGTCTGTTAGAAATACTCCTTTTCTTAATTAACCAACCTAATAGAAGGGATGATAGTTGAGTTTTGTCTCAGTGTATCTTAGGAATTGCTTCACCCTCCCCAGTTGAGCAATGTGCTTATTCTCATTATGAGTGTGAGCTTGCTCCAATACTCAAAAGGTTTTCTTTTAGTACCCAGCCTCATCATGTCAATGACACATTAAAGGAAGATACTGGATTCTTCTTGCCTCACCAGTTCCATTTTGAGGAGCCTGAGGAAGGATAAGCTTAGTGAAGGTCTTCAAAGTCTGTATATAGAAGTTAGCCCATTTGCCTTACATCTAAGGGACATCATCCCTTCAGGTATTGTGATTCCCTCTTTGTGAAGGTGAGCAGCTATTTCGTCTTACTCTACCTTTTTCCAGTGTAATAACTAGAAGATTATGGTGGTAGGGTGTTAAGAATGAGGTAGTGTTTGTACTTAGTTCTTCTTGGGCAAACTTGGAGTCAAATATTGCCCTTAACCAGCCACTGCTTGCTCTGCTCTGAATAATATACCAGCTGAAACTAGAATCCCTTTCCCATACTCTCGTGAGTGTGTGATAGTTACTCAGTCATGTTGAACTCTGCAACCCCATGGACTGTAGCCTGCCAGGCTCCTCTGTCCATGGAATTCTCCAGGCAAGAATACTGGAGTGGGCTGACATTTCCTTCTCCAGGCATGCTCTTGTAATCATTATATTGTAAGCAAAGATCAACACACTTTAAGTTGTTCTCTGATGAGTTTTCAGAAAGCTGAGTCTCACATCTCAGGAGCCCTTGCTTTGCCAAATCCTTGGTTTAAAGTGCTTAGGTATTCAGACAAATCTATTAGTCATCAAATAAATTTGAAAACATCACATGCATAATATCTCCCTGTGGAGTTTTGCAATGCACATTAGCATCATAAATTCTCTAAACAGAAATGTTGTAGGGAATTATGCCTAACTATGTTTAACACAGCCTTTCTCAAAGTTATTTAACCCTAGAATATTTTGTTTTCTAAGTAAAATCTCATAAAACTAATGTTCTATAAAAAAAAATCTAAGAAATGCTGCTTTCTTAGAGGCTGGAAACTGGGAGGCTCCTTTTGATGAAAAGAAAAACTTGCAACACATAGAGAGTGATTAAGCCTGAAGAAGAACACCATGACAAGCTGGAGAAAAATTCACACATGCCTAATTCTTCGCCTAATTCTTCTATCCTGTCCTTTTCTTTCCATTTTTCTTCCTTTTTTTTTTTTTTAATGGTATTTCCCTAACTACTACCCAGTAGATATCAACATGATCAGGGAAAAAAAAAAAAAATGAGCTATCAAGTGACAGTATCTTTTCATCCCAAAGCCCAGATTGGGGTTATTATAAACAAAATAAGCATATAAAACTTTTTTTTTTGTTGTTTTTAATATGTCTTTGAAGTATAATAATATACTTCAAAATTCTTGCTTTTCTTATGCAAACCACACATTTTTATTTAACACCTAATCTATCAAATATAGTAATGTTTCCAGAAGTCATCATGCCTTTTTGTTACAACTTTATTACTTTTTTTTAGAACAGTTTAAAGTTCACAGCAGAATTGAGAAGAAAGTATAGAGATTCCTCTGTATCCATTGCCTCCATGTATGCATAGCACCTCCAGTTATCAACATTCCCCACCACAGTGGTACATTTGTTACAACTACAAATGTACATTGATGAATCTACGTTGACAGTTCATAATTACCCCAAGTTCACCGTTTACATTATGATTCACTCTTGGCTTTGTACATTCTATGGGTTTGGACAAATGCATAATGGCACATAGCTGTCATTATGATATCATATATTTTCACTATTATATATTTCATTAAAAATTCTCTGTGCTCTACATCCCTTCCCACACCCCCTGTTTTGTTTTTTTGTTGTTTTTTGTTGTTCAGTCACTAAGTCATATCTGAGTCTTTGCAACTCCATGGAATGCAGCATACCAGGCTTCCCTGTCCTTCAGTATCTCCTGGAGTTTGCTCAAGTTAATGTCCATTGAGTCAGGGATGCTATCTAACCATCTCATCCTCTGCCACTCTCTTCTCTTTCTGCCTTCAATCTTTCCAAGCATCAGGGTCTTTTCCAATGAGTTAGCTCTTCATATCAGGTGGCCAAATATTGGAACTTCTGCATCCTTCCAATCAATATTCATTAGTATATTCAGTGAATAGTCAGGGTTGATTTTCTTCAGTATTGACTGGTTTGATCTCCTTGCAGTCCAAGGAGACTCTCAAGACTCTCAAGAGTCTTCTCCAGCACTACAATTCAAAAACATAAATTCTTCAGTGCTAAGCCTTCTTTATGGCCCAACTCTCACAACTGTACATAACTACTGGAAAAACCATAGCTTTGACTATATGAACCTTTGTCTGCAAAGTGATGGCTCTGTTTTTTAATATATTCTCTAGGTTTGTCACAGCTTTTTTTCTAAGGAACAAGCATCTTTTAATTTTATGGCTACAATTACTATCCACAGTGATTTTGGTTTGTCTTTTTAGTAGAAATGTAAAGTAAAAAAAAAAAAAAAGGACTTGATCCTATCTATTTATCCCATACAGTACTGTTACAGTTGCTCATCAATGAAAGCATGATATTTGATTAATCAAATTACAACACAAAAATATAAAATTCATGAAGTTCTTAAAATTTTAAACATTAAAATTTCCAAGACAAAAGGACAAGCAATTTATCATTCTTTAGTATAATAAGTTATATGCTTTCTAAACCCCCTATCTCAGATAGTAAAGTTAGTCTTATTGAGTTTGTAAGTAATTTAGTTGTAGCCTTCAGATTTCATCCCATTATGTCATCTGAAACATCTCACATTATGACATTACCCTCTCTGGTGATAGCTATTATGTTTATCTCTATGGAACAATTCATTATAATGACCTAATGCTATCTTATCACCTCTAACTTATAAAGACTTCCTGCTTTATAAACTCTGCTTTGAAGCTAACACCTGCATTTTCTTTTCAGCTTTTTCTTTCCCTGTGATCAAATTCTAATTAGAGTTTAAGGTAGCAAAAAAAAAAAAAAAAGGGGGGGGAAGCTAAGCTATTTTAATTTTCATTAATATTTTCATTGCTTAAAATAGTTATTATTTCAAGATAACTGATATTTTGGACTATGGCAATTTTGGAGGGGGTGGACTGGTACTTTTCCATTAATTTTGAGTTTTAATTCCTGTGTTTTCAAATTTATGCCATATCTATTTGCTATATTTCATCTTTGTAAAGTCTGGCCATTCTATAGCTAACATGCAATATAGTGTAGATTATGAAAGGCTAATGAAAAACTGACCTTTGATTTAAGTAGTTTATTGAAACAATATTGTGTTAGGAGTTAAGGAGCTCCAAAAATATGCTTTGCAGGTTTTTCTCGTCACTTCGTGCAAATTTTGCCTTTTCAGATAAATTATCTCTTCCATATACAATTCAATTCAATTTTACCTATTAGACATTTGATAAAAATATCACTGAGTATTTTCATACATTCATGCACTGTCAATAGATGCTGGGATATTAGAAGTAGTTGAGTCTCTTTGCTGTCTCTAAGTACCTCTAGGTTATGAAAAATAATGTGTAAAGACATAAACATATTTTTGTACAAAAATATGTACATATAATAGGTACAAATATGTGCATACATATTAAATATACACACACACACACACACACACACATATGTATTATATGGACCACTGAATAAAACAATCCAGTACTACTTCTCCTTAGGAATAGTTACATATTAGTTTTATATGGGATGACTAAATAGGAAAGTCCATTACTACTTTTCTTCAGAATTAGTTAAAAGAAGAGGTCACAGCCAACATAGGCCTTAAAGAAAGTTTCTTCTTATTTGCAGTCTTCTACTTAATTTGAAAGATTTTGCAGAGTATGGTTCCCACCATAATGTTATGTGTGTTGTGTAGACACAGATGGCATTCAATAGACTTTAGATTATGTTTCAAAACATCTACAGATCATAAAAGAAGACTCATTATCAGCACAAAAGCAAACAACTTATGAAGCCAGTAAGATGAGAAAAAAATATTGGTTTTCTTTGAGTGTTTAAAAAGCCCAGTTTTATAATTTATATTTTAAAAAGCAGAGACATTACTTTGCCAACAAAGGTCCATTTAATCAAGGCTATGGTTTTTCCGGTAGTCATGTATGCATATGACAGTTGGACTATAAAGAAAGCTGAGCACCGAAGAATTGATGCTTTTGAACTGTGGTGTTGGAGAAGACTCCAACAGTCTTGCAGTCCCTTGGACTGCAAGGAGATCGAACCAGTCCATTCTAAAGGAGATCAGTCCTGGGTGTTCATTGGAAGGACTGATGTTGAAGCTGAAACTCCAAATCTTCAGCCATCTGATGCAAAGAGCTGACTCATTTGAAAAGACCCTGTTAGCAACAGAAAGCAACGGAAAGATTGAGGGCAGGCAGAAAAGGGGACGACAGAGGATGAGATGGTTGGATGGCATCACTGACTCAATGGACATGAGTTCGGGTGGACTCTGGGAGTTGGTGATGGACAGGGAGGCCTGGAGTGCTGCAGCCTATGGGGTCGCAAAGACTTGGACACGACTGAGTGACTAAACTGAACTAAACTGAAAATCACAACTGTATGCCCTCAGTATTTTCAAACACTGAGCCCAAGAGTTAGTTTACTTTTCACTTAGAGAAGAAATTTTAATTTTCTAAATCATCAGCAGTATCAATAATATAGTCTCAAGTAATTAGTTTAGTTTAGTTTAATTTGATTGTATGATGATTCAGTTTTGATATTATGGCATCTTCACCAATTTACATAATATTTTTCAAAATAATATTCTATTCTAAAAGAATATCACTGATTTATTGGTAAAATTAGATATATCTTATTACAACATGGGCTTCTCTGGTGGTCAGATGATAAAGAATCTGCCTGCATTGTGGGAGACCCAGGTTCAATTCCTGGGTTGGGAAGATCCCCTAGAGAAGGAAATGAAAACCCACTCCAGTATTCTTGCATGGAAAATTCCATAGACAGAGGAGCTTGGAGGGCTACAGTCCATGGGGTTGCAGTGGACATAAACACAATGTATCTTTCATGATGTTGGTCTTTGGAAACAATATCTTTGAAACAAGTTCATGGAATTTTGCTCAGTGCTCAATTAGGTATTGTTCCTAAACACATTATGCTGATGCATAATGTCTGTAGATGTGCTGTTACATCTTTTGGAAAGCTCCCTCCATCAATCCATCAGCTAAAGCCCTATCTTTCAAGTCTATGCTGAATAAAACCTCATTTGGAAGACCAAGCGCTCTTTTCAGTGTTAACCGCTGTCTCCATAATGCTGACTCTGACTCTTACTCGTATTTCATATTTCTTTCTTCTTACATTTTGTACTGAATTTGGCCTACATATGTACTTCACCTTGCTTTGTATTTCCATTCCTTTAACTGCACAATATTGTTATATAACAGGAGCACCGAAAAGAGAGTCAATGTGAACAATCTAATTGAAACTATATTCGGAGCTGCATCCAGCCTATGTAATAACATGGGCCTCTTGTATTGGGAGAAATAAGTGTGTTCCAGCATTTCGCTCTCTCAATATCCATGACTGTATCTAGACACACTATTATTCAATATTCTGGGAGGTACTCTACCTGTATCAGTGGTGGAGAATAAATATGAAGCTTTGTATTCGAGAGGCTGAGAAGAGAATAAGGTACAAATTAGAGTGTGCAAAGAACAAAAGTCAAATATTAGATCTCTTGATCTAGGGATTGTTTATATTAGAGGTTCTCTCACTCAGCGACCAGACTTTGGTAAATGCCAGTCACCAATCTATTTTAACTGTGATATATGACTATCCTAGCTTTATGTTCTCTAGTTGTTGAATCATAAAACTCAGTTTTCTTGTTCTAATTTCATGCTTTTAAAGCATCCTATTGATTTCAGTTTGGCTTCTCCTGTCTTTTGCCTATAATGAAAAATATATTCTAGCCTGACAAGCTGAATTGAGTTCCATTAACAGTTACAGATTTTATAAAAAATTAGTCTGTCTGTATTCTGTTTTATTATAAATGAAACAAAATTATTGCTTGTGTGGTATGTATGCATTACAAACATGCTATTGCTCTTTTATACTTCAAGAAAGAGTTGCTATTCATAGTTGCTATATAGAAAAATGCAATATAGGCGACAGAGGAAGAGATAGTTGGAAGGCATCACCAACTCAATGGAAATGAGTTTGAGCAAGTTCTGGGAGATGGTGAAGGACAGGGAAGCCTTTTGTGCTGCAGTCCATGGGATCACAGAGTCAAACATGACTGAGCATCTAAACAACAACAACAACCAGAGTTTTGTTCTCCATTGTTTAGGGACATTTGATCTTACGTTTTTTTCCATCTCTAGTTCTTACCTAAGATAAATGCCAAATTGCCAACAGAGCAGGTTCCAGAAAATCAAGGGCTTTGGAGGATAACTCCACTTAGCTGTACCCTAATGTTTCCCCATTTGCCCATTTATTTATCCATTCATCTACCCACCAATCAATTATATATTAGGATGTTCTGATGCTAATGAAAGAGATACAAAGAAAAATAAGATACTATCACACTACATGGAGGGGGTTACAATCTAGTTGAGGAACTGAAATGTGTTGGATGCTACATTAGAAGTGTATGTGAGGCAGACTGAGGGCACAGGGAGAGCGTAATCATTTATATTTGTTGACAGTGAAGTAGATGTGAGTAAATATTAATAGCTATGACAGTTTGATAATTGCTTAGAAAGGAGGTAAATGAACAAACTCAAGAGCCCCATCATGGGGTATAACCTGTAATCATGATGCTATAACTACACCACTTTAGGAAACTCATTGTAAAATAAATCATGCTTTCCCCAATATATTTTAAGATAATGTAATCACTGAAACTAATCACTGCTCTCTAGAGGTTCTCTAACATTCTTGGTTCTTCAGGTATAAATGTGGAAAAAAAACCTTCCTTCTCATTGTCTTTTCCTTCCTTTTAAGGAATGATAGAATATAATTTTCAGAATGAACTTTACTTAAAAATTAGAAACTAAAGAAGAGTAAAATAAACTAATGCACATTGAATAAGTATTCCTCATACTGGTATCTGTAACTACTTAACAGTTCTATTTTGTTGTTTCTTAGTAATTTAAAACTATAAATTTCCAAAGCAGAGACCTTAATTTTTGAAGCAAACTTGTCATTTTTAAATTGAAAATCTAGAAATCATCCATGATTCTCCCATTCCAGAGCTCACATGCAATTCAGCAAATGCACCAGGACTCCTTTAGTCCTATATCTCAAATTCTCTTTACCTCTCTCTACCTTTGCAGGCCTTGGTTTAGCTGGATGTCATCTAGACATCACAACAGCCTCCTGACTGGGTCCCATTGATTCCTCTTCCATTCACCAATCCCTAAAATCCATTCTCCACAGAGGGGCTAAAGATTCTTTTAAATAAAATTAGGTCAAGCTTGAAAAAAAGAGAGAAGGAAGGAAGAGAGGGAGGGAGGGAAGGAGGAAGGACAAACATTCTGAGGTTTCTCCATTGCTCTTCAGATAAAATCTAAACCTGTTAGGGAGGCCTGCAAACCCTCTGGCCTCTGAGCTCTGCCAGTCTCTCCAGCACAGTTCAAGATAATCAGTACCCTATATCTACTCCCTGTTCTTCAGCCACACCTACTCTACCAGCCCTGGACCCCCCACTAGCTAAGTACCTTCATACCTGTGTCTCTGTCATTTGTTTTTTTGTTGCCTTCCTTGAATTCTCCCCCTTCAGTGTTCCCTGTGGCTGGCTTGCTGCTGCTGCTGCTAAGTCGCTTCAGTCGTGTCCAACTCTGTGTGACCCCATAGACAGCAGCCCACCAGGCTCCTCCATCCCTGGGATTCTCCAGGCAAGAACCCTGGAGTGGGTTGCCATTTCCTTCTCCAATGCATGAAAGTGAAAAGTGAAAGTGAAGTCGCTCAGTCATGTCTGAATCTTCACAACCCCATGGACTGCAGCCTACCAGGCTCTTCCGCCCATGAATTTTCCAGGCAAGAGTACTGGAGTGGGGTGCCATTGCCTTCTCCGATCTCTTTAAAGTCTGTTCAGAGACTTAAGTCTCTGTTCACAGAACTTAAGGCATTCTGGAATCATCTCGTTTATATATTTGTGACCCTTACTACAATATAAGCCCCTTGAGGGAAAAAGCAGTGTCTCTTTGGCTTTCCACTCGGTCCCCAGCAGTCACCACATTTTATAGTACACAGTAATTATAAATACTTGCTTGTGCATGCACATGCTACATCGCTTCAGTTGTGTCCAACTCTTTGCAACTCTAAAGACCGTAGACCACCAGGCTCCTCTGTCCGTGGGATTTTCCAGGCACAAACCCTGCCCTCCTCCAGGGGATCGTCTCGACCCAGGGATTGAACCCATGTCTCTTATATATCCTCCATTGACAGGTGGGTTCTTCCCAGTGCCACCTGGGAAGCCCAAATTCTTGTTAAATTATGTATTAATGATCTTAAGATAAATCATTTTGAACTGTATACTAACTGGCTTATGCTTACTATCCTACTTATAGCTTTTGTTTCTTTTCTCCACCAATGCCTCTGTGTTTTGTTTTTTTTTTTTCCTTAAGCAAGATTTACCTACCTAGACAGCTGACATCAGATGGTTTCAGGTGTAAACTACTGATTTCAGTGGTAAGAGTCATTGTCTCTTGGAGAATCGTTTTCACATCTGCTTCCTAGATATGGTCATGAGCCTGTCTCCTCCAGTGTCAGGCTTTGCTTCACTACTTCGCTGACTTGGCTCCCTTCCTAGTCTTGGGCCTCATCAAAGACAGAAGCATAGATTATTTGCACCCAAGATTCCTGCTGTATCCTGTGCATAGCTCCACTCTGACCCTGCTTCTTAGGCCTCTTACCTGAGAATTTCTGGATGTTTGACTTTTATCCCTTAATTCTTCAAAGTCAGACAAAGACTGAAGTTTCCCTTTGTGTTTTATGTTCCAGAATGAAGACGTTTGACACCCACACAATGGTCATTATCTTTTCAAATCTAATTTTCAATCCCATTGAATTCTTAACTTTTTCTCAAATGAAAAATTAAACACTGATTTAAAAGTAAAACACATCTTCGCTGTAGTAAAGACATGCTATGGAATCATCTTTCATCAGAATCCTGGCCTAGCTTTTGAGAAATGACATGGCATTGGAAGAAATGGCTATCAAATAAAGATTTTTGACACAGGTTACTGACATTAAAACCTAACTCTGAGGCAGGCTGGCTCCTTTAAGTGGAGATACCAAATCGTCTGGAATGAAAATTATTTCTCTTTTTCTTTTGCTTGTAGGCGACTTTATCATTTAAATTTGTGCAATTTTCTGTGAGGGAGAGGTTGGGAAAGTGATTGTCAGAAAATAGTTTTTACCTTAGGTAGGAAAAGGAGTAGAGAATATCTGTATTTTTTTCAAGATTTTTTTCAAAATTTTTTTCAAAAATTGTGAGTTCTTCAGGTTGATATGAATTGATTATATTGCAAATGATATTTCTTTGTTTTCTTTTTCCCCTTTTAGCTGTGGAGATCTGTTTTTAAAAACTGTGGTTTAAATACATATATGTTTATATATATGTATACACATACATTTTAATAGTATGATAATATAGATGTGTAAATTTTAATACTCAGGATAAAAATGTAGAGTGCAGATAAGTCTTTCAAAATGGAAACCTTTCAAGTATGTCATTTATCACTATTTTTCTAAAATTAAAAAAAAGATATATTATCTTCATCTGCAACAACAGATGTAGGTATTAATGAAGATCCTTCCAGCCTCACTTCAGTCAACACATATAGGCATTTATTTAAGAAAAAGCATACATCAGCACAAGAGACAAGTGTTTGATTTCCCACTCATTTTGTTTAAATCACTTGTCATCTGTCTTTTAGCTCTTGAATCAGTATATAAATGTAATGAACAGATTTAAACATTCAAGTATGCCAAAGGCAATAAGCAATAAGCATATTTAAAAGTAAAAAAAAATTACAATCAACTGACTTTATGGAATTAGCTCTTCACTCTCTCAATTTTCACTTAATCTTTAAATAGAGACAGTCATTTGGTATATCTTTTCCTGCTGAGAGAAAACATACTGCTGTGCATTGGCAAATACAGAGAATAAACACTGACACTGATCTTTTCTTCTGTAGAGATTACAATTACTTGCAATGAGTTCAGAAATAAATGCATTAAATGGATAAATTTTCTTAAGCATTTACTAAATGACTGCCAGCAAACTTAAATGTATTTAGATGCAATCACACATTTAATTATATCAAAAAACTATGAGGTAAGTAATGTCATTAAACACATTTTATAAAGGAAATTGAATAGTTAATATATTAAATACCTTTAACATCATTTGGTTTACTCAGTTACAAACTCCCCATATCCATCACTAAATCATCAGCTGGACATGTACCATATTTTGTTCATATGTTTGCATAATTTTAATTTAGAGACAATTGCTGACCAGTGTGTTTGGTAAGTCCATAATACTACTCAATGGCTATTTCAATAAGTATTTACTAAATATTTATTATGTGCTAAATATATTCTTATAATACAGCACTTCAAAACAAATTCAGTGTTTACCATCTTCTATGTCTCCATTTTCCTAATAAATTACTCTCCTCCCAAATTACTGTTAAACATTCCTGCCTTTTGATAATTTAAATCAACTGTCATTCATAAAAATTTATTATAATTATCATATCTTCTGCTATCCATTCTTCTTAAATTCTGAGCTGTTGAGAACAATAAATATTTATGTCTCTACTCCAGATATTCTCCCTCTCAAACTTATAATATTCCCATCCAGACTTTGACCAGTCAGCCAAGACCTTCCCCACTCCCTACAATTCAATGCTCATTCTAAAATAGGTTTTCTTTCCATTCAAAGTAGGTGACCAGTCAATAATCAAGATCCCTTTCATTGGGAAGATTTCCTCTTTCACAGTATTTCAAGGTCACCTCATATACCAAACCAATCCATTCTTTGAACCAAGCTCTGAAGTCATCCTCCTTCATTAGCTGATCACATGGGAACATCCATGAGTCATAAATGTGAGCACTCTCTAAGATTAACTTCAGAGACACTAGTGCAACAATGGTGGTTTACATGACAGTTCTGAGCTCCCTGCACATACAGTGTTATGTCCTCTGCTACTGCTTAGGTGATCTCTAGAATATACCACTTCATCTTACAATGGATATTTCATATTTTCTGGGCCTACATGACTTATGAGTTGGTGGTCTGACATTATCCATGACAGGAAATTCTGGCTACATTTGATATACTGTAGTTAGACTCTCTGTCTCTAGCAAGATCCAGCAGAATGTGAAAGTTCTGTAATGCTCTAATACATAAAACATGGCTTTCCTCCAGGACTCTAGTGGAATTAATCACAATGTCTTCATGGCAACCCACTCCAGTATTGTTGCCTAGAGAATCAATCCCATGGACAGAGGAGCCTGACTGGCTACAATCCATAAGGTCACAAAGAGTCAGGCATGACTGAAGCAAATTAGCATGCATAAGCATGCATCAGAAATACTTTAGTATCACAGGACATATTGGATCATATTTTTTAAAATAGGGAAGTGTTTTATACCATAATCTGGATACACTACAGAGCACATTTTTGTACTAGACTCCACCCAAAGCTGGCAGTTCTCTAGTCTATGAATCAGAGCAGCATTCCTGGTATGGAACATGCTGCCTTCCAAACTCAAAGAAATTTACTTGGCACTGTGTGACCTTCCTCATGGAGGAAGGAACAATATGCAACACTATATCCTTTATTGTAGAAGTGACTGTGATTTATTTCCCACCCATTGGAAGGCATGTGTTCAAAATGGTCACTAATGCACTAGATTTCATCTGGCATTATTGGCTTTGCATATGCTCAGTTGCTCAGTCATGTCTGACTCTTTGCAACTCCATGGACTGTAGCCCACCAGGCTCCTCTGTCCATGGGATTTCTCAGGCAAGAACACCAGAGTGGGAGAGTGGGTTGCCATTTCCTTCTCCAGGAGATATTAGCTTAGTGACTTTAATATAGTAGCCCAAGATATTGATGGAGCAGCATTCCTTCTGGAGGCTGTTTTTCCAGATTTCATAGGCTGCCTACATTTGGCTTACAAGCCTCTTCCTTCATTCTCAAAGCCAGCAACATTATACAAATTCTCATGATGTCATCTGTCTGGTTCTCTCTTCCAAGTCCCTCCTTTATTTTTAAGATTCTTTTGGGTCTACCAGGATGATCTAATATAACCTCTCTATTTTAACATGAGTCTTGATTAGAAACCTTAATTCCATGTACAAACTTAATTCACCTTTTATGTGTAATCAATATATTATTTGTTCTGGGGTTTAGGACATCTTGGCAGATATTTTTATGCCTACTTTAGGCATATATATAAATATAATATTATAATGTATAATATAATATTTATTTTTATGCCTACTATAGTTAATGTAACTTCCCTGTGACTCAGACAGTAAAGAGTCCACCTGCAATGGGGGAGACCTGGGTTTGATCCCTGGGTCAGGAAGATCCCCTGGAGAAGGAAATGGCAACCCACTCCAGTATTCTTGCCTGGAAAGCCCATGGATGGAGGAGCCTGGTGGGCTACAGTCCATGAGGTTGCAAAGAGCCAGACACAACTGAGAGACTTCACTTTCACTTTCATAGTTAATGTGGGATATTACTTTCACTTGCTTCTGAGTAGCCATGCTACCAGTTTTTATTTATCACCTCCAGTATTCATGCCTGGTTGTTATATCATGTAACATTCTTTGTATCTCAGCCATTCTTACAATTAAGCATTGGGACCTGATTTTCAGTTTTCTTTCTCCTCCCACTGTAGGAGAGGAGATGCTCTTCATATGATACCGGGCAGAACTGCTGGCTTCCACATTTAGTTACCATTAATTGCCAATTGATCATTCTCAACCATTTGCTCTCTTTTAACAAAGGAAGCAAGCTTAGCGATTGTGCTGTACTTAATGTTATTATTTTTTTTTCAGAATTCTTCAAGGCCTTGTACAGTTTACAGTTTGTGCATTTCCACCAGTAAATAGCACCCCAATTAATCAATAAAAGTTGCACTGCAACCTGGGGCCAGGAGTTCTGTATTGTTCACTCCACAGCGATAGGATCTTCATTTCCATCTGGGTGGTGGGCTGTCCAGTTCCAAACCCAATCTAAGTGTCTTCTTTTGGGGAACAATTCTTCAGCAATATTTCCAGATTGAAATCTTTAGAAAGCAGAATCTAAAATGCAGATTAGCATACAGCAGTGATGCCGTGGAGAATTCTTAGATGAATTCCTCTGAAAGGAAATGGAAGAAAGAATGAATGGTCAGTGAGACAAATCAAGAAATCTCGATGGAAACCTCATACTATGCTATGAGGATTTCTCAAGATGCTATGGAAGAATGACAGCCTTGAGCCCAGTGGTTCTCTTCAGCTGAAGCAATACCTGAAGGCACTGTCAGTAGAGGCTAATAAATCTCTTATTTCTGTAGAGTATCTATATGAGAGCCATAGTATCCCCCACATTATTGTAACTCTGATTTCTCTCTCTCACCTCTCTTTTTCTTTTTTTCTTCAAAACGTCTCCTTTCTCACTTGAAATTTCTTCTTAGAAATGAAAAGCCACAAAACACTGCAAAAAACCACCTCAAGGCAAGAAAGCACAGAGAATATTAGTTGCTTGAACATGAGAAAGAAATGAAGAACGTGTACATAGGAAACATAAATAAGTATCTACTAGGTAATATGCCATATTTATGTTCCCAGTCCAAACTTTATTGAAAGTGCAAAATTGAAATTCTGGTAACATTATTCTTATACAGAGTCAAATTACTTTTCTTTGCTTTTCAGGTACAGTGTGTTTAGGGAATTGTACATAATCAATCTAGTCATTAATTATTTAAGCTAAAATTTCCCAACAAAAGTCCATCTGGTCAAGGCTATGGCTTTTCCAGTAGCATGTATGGATGTGAGAGTTGGACTATAAAGAAAGCTGTGCACTGAAGAATTGATTATTTTGAACTGTGGAGTTGAAGAAGACTCTTGAGAGTGCCTTGGACCTCAAGGAGATACAACCAGTCCATCCTAAAGGAAATCAGTCCTGAATAGTCCTGGCATGATGCAGTCCTTGGGATCGCAACGAGTTGGACATGACTGAGCGACTGAACTGAACTGATGTGCCTGGCCCTGAATCAGGTACAAGGGATCCAAAAGAGTATAAATGAAAATGAAAGCTGCATGGTGCCAATTCATTTCCCATGTGATGTTAAACGGTAAACAGAAAATAATCTTTAAAAAGAAAAATAATCTCAGATTATAACAACTCTTTTGATGAAAAGAAACTAGATGATGTGATAAAGTATAATTTGGGAAGATATTTTAAGTAAGAATCATTTAATATTAGTCCAGTTACCAATGATCCTTATTATAATATTAATGAATCAAAAGTTATTTGAGATCATGTACCTAGATTGATCTCTGTCCTTTCACATTTCCTTCATTCTATTTGCAATCCCTTACCCACCTCTCCCCTTTCCATGAGTTCTAAAAGTTTCTAAGACAGTATGACATAGCTTGAGGTTTATATAAATTAACTGTCCATTGTTGTTTTTCTAGGGTATAAATATCTAATGTAAGTGCTATAGTATTGCTTTTTATTTCTTAAGTTCATTTTGAATCCACTTCCAATATTAATGGAAATAATTTATATATTATTACTTAAAGTATTAATATAAACAGTGGCCATTACTAAAAAAGGAAGTAGATTAATATTTTAAAAAAAATTTGTGTTGTTTTGTGGGATTTTTTTGTATTTATCACTTTTGCCGCACTTGTTGTGTCTTAGTAGTCAGTCCCCAAGTCATTTTTATTAAGCTCCATATAATTTGTCCTTCCTGTTACAGTTTGACTGTAATCCTGTCATTACTAGGTAGTAAAGTAGAAGGAGTCTTTCAATATAGAAAGTAGAAATCACCCTGGAAGAAGCATAAGCTGGAATCAAGTTGCTGGGAGAAATATCAATAACTTCAGATATGCAGATGACACCACCCTTATGGCAGAAAGTGAAGAGGAAGTAAAAACCTCTTGATGAAAGTGGAGAGTGAAAAAGTTGGCTTAAAGCTAAACATTGAGAAAACGCACATTGTGGCATCCGGTCCCATCACTTCATGGGAAATAGATGGGGAAACAGTGGAAACAGTATCAGATTTTATTTTGGGGGGCTCCAAAATCACTGCAGATGGTGACTGCAGCCATGAAATTAAAAGATGCTTACTCCTTGGAAGGAAAGTTATGACCAACCTAGATTGCATATTCAAAAGCAGAGACATTACTTTGCCAACAAAGGTCCGTCTAGTCAAGGCTTTGGTTTTTCCAGTGGTCATGTATGGATGTGAGAGTTGGACTGTGAAGAAAGCTGAGCGCCGAAGAATTGATGCTTTTGAACTGTGGTGTTGGAGAAGACTCTTGAGAGTCCCTTGGATTGCAAGGAGATCCAACCAGTCCATTCTGAAGGAGATCAGCCCTGGGATTTCTTTGGAAGGAATGATGCTAAAGCTGAAACTCCAGTACTTTGGCCACCTCATGAGAAGAGTTGACTCATTGGGAAAGACTCTGATGCTGGAAGGGATTGAGGGCAGGAGGAGAGGGGGACAACATAGGATGAGATGGCTGGATGGCATCACTGACTCGATGGACGTGAGTCTGGGTGAACTCTGGGAGTTGGTGATGGACAGGGAGGCCTGGTGTGCTGCGATTCATGGGATGGCAAAGAGTTGGACATGACTGAGTGACTGAACTGAACTGAACTGAAGGTAACAGAATTAGCCAGAGGGTTTAATTCAGAGACTGTCCTCAGGCAGGATACATTGTTATACAATCCTTGTAAAGACCAGACCTACTCCCATAATTTACATTTTAAGGTAACAGAATTAGCCAGAAGTTTTAATCCAGAGACTGTCCTCAGGCAGGATACATAATCCTAAGGAATATAGTGGGGGGAAAAAAAAAGTTTGTCCTTTTTTCCTCCTTGAGAATTCCATACCCCTCTCTCCTTGGTGACCCCTGGACTTCTTATCAACATGCCTAGGAAATGACTCTCTCACAATGAACACCCAAGACTGATCTCTTTCAGCAAAGTAATTTCTCTGCTTTTTAATATGCTGTCTAGACTGGTCATAATTTTCCTTCAAGGAGTAAACGTCTTTTAATCTCATGGCTGCAGTCACCATCTGCAGTGATTTTGGAGCCCAGAAAAATAAAGTCAGCCACTGTTTCCACTGTTTCCCCATCTATTTGCCATGAAGTGATGCCAAAATTAAGATGTCATGATCTTAATTTTCTGAATGTTGAGCTTTAAGCCAAATTTTTCACTCTCTCCTCTTTCACTTTCATCAAGAGGCTCTTTAGTTCTTCACTTTGAGCCATAAGGCTGGTGTCATCTGCCTATCTGAGGTTATTGATATTTCTCCCGGCAATCTTGATTCCAGCTTGTTCTTCCAGCCCAGCGTTTCTCATGATGTACTCTGTGTATAAGTTAAATAAGTAGGGTGACAATATACAGCCTTGACATACTCCTTTTCCTATTTGGAACCAGTCTGTTGTTCCATGTCCAGTTCTAACTGTTGCTTCCTGACCTGCATATAGGTTTCTCAAGAAGCAGGTCAGGTGGTCTGGTATTCCCATTTTCTTCAGAATTTTCCACAGTTTATTGGGATCCACACAGTCAAAGCCTTTGGTGTAGACAATAAAACAGAAATTTATGATTTTTTGGCACTCTCTTGCTTTTTGATGATCCAGCAGATGTTGGCAATTTGACCTCTGGTTCCTCTCCCTTTTTAAAACCAGTTTGAACATCTGGAATTTCATGTATCACATATTGCTGAAACCTGGCTTGGAGAATTTTGAGCATTATTTTACTAGTGTGTGAGATGGGTGCAATTTGAGCTTTCTTTGATATTGCCTTTCTTTGGGATTGGAATGAAAACTGACCTTTTCCAGTCCTGTGGCCACTGCTTGAGTTTTCCAAATTTGCTGGCATATTGAGTGCAGCACTTTCACAGCATCATCTTTCAGGATTTGAAATAGCTCAACTAGAATTCCATTACCTCCACTAGCTTTGTTCATAGTGATGCTTTCTAAGGCCCACTTGACTTCACATTCTAGGATGTCTGGCTCTCGGTCAGTGATCACACCATTGTGATTATCTGGGTCATGAAGATCTTTTCTGTACAGTTCTTCTGTGTATTCTTGCCACCTCTTCTTAATATCTTCTGCTTCTCTTAGGTCTATACCATTTCTGTCCTTTTTTGAGCCCATCTTTGCATGAAATGTTCCCTTGGTATCTCTAATTTTCTTGAAGAGATCTCTAGTCTTTCTCATTCTATTGTTTTCCTCTATTTCTTTGCATTGATCACTGAGGAAAGCTTTCTTATCTCTCCTTGCTATTCTTTGGAACTCTGCATCAAATGGGTATATCTTTCCTTTTCTCCTTTGCTTTTGGCTTCTCTTCTTTTCACAGCTACTTGTAAAGCCTCGTGAGACAGCCATTTTGCTTTTTTGCATTTCTTTTTATTGGGAGTGGTCTTATTCCCTGAATCCTGTACAATATCATGAACCTCCATCCATAGTTCATCAGGCACTCTGTCTGTCAAATCTAGTCCCTTAAATCTATTTCTCACTTCCAATGTATAATTATAAGGGATTTGATTTAGGTCATACCTGAATCGTCTAGTGGTTTTCCCCACTTTCTTCAGTTTAAGTCTGAACTTAGCAATAAGGAATTCAAGATCTGAGCCACAGTTAGCTTCAGGTCTTGTTTTTGCTGATTATATAGAGCTCCTCCATCTTTGGCTGTAAACAATATAATCAATCTGATTTCAATGCTGACCACTGGTCATGTCCATGTGTAGAGTCATCTCTTGTGTTGTTGGAAGTGGGTGTTTGCTAAGAACAGTGTGTTCTCTTGGAGAAACTCTGCTAGCCTTTGCCCTGCTTCATTCTGTACTTCAAGGCCAAATTTGCCTGTTACTCTTGACTTCCTACTTTTGTATACCAGTCCCCTAAATGAAAAGGACATCTTTATTGGGTGTTATTTCTAAAAGGTCTTATAGGTCTTCACAGAACTGCTCAACTTCAGCTTCTTCAGCATTACCATTTGGGGCATAGACTTGGATTACCATGCTCTTGAATGATTTGCCTTGGAAACGAACAGAGACCATTCTGTCATTTTTGAGATTGCATTCAAGTACTGCATTTTAGACTGTTTTGTTGACTATGATGGCTACTCTATTTCTTCTAAGGGATTCTTGCCCACAGTGGTAGATATAATGGTCAGTTGAGTTAATTTCACACATTCTATTACATGGAATCATTGACAAAATCCTCTGTTTGCTATATGCCATGGCACTTTGTCATTTCTTTCCAAAAAAAAAAAAAATGCCATATCATAATGTATTTTATTATTTATTGCCTTTGTTTTTAAAATAGCTCTAGAAGAACTGTACAAAAAAGATCTTCACGACCCTGATAGTCATCGTGATCATGATGGGTGATCACTGACCTAAAGCCAGACAGCCTGGAATGTGAAGTCAAGGGGGCCTTAGAAAGCATCACTATGAACAAAGCTAGTGGAAGTGATAGAATTCCAGTTGAGCTATTCCAAATCCTGAAGATGATGCTGTAAAAGTGCTGCACTCAATATGCCAGCAAATTTGGAAAACTCAAGCAGTGGCCACAGGACTGGAAAAGGTCAGTTTTCATTCCAATCCCAAAGAAAGGCAATGCCAAAGAATGCTCAAACTACCACATAATTGCACTCATCTCACGCGCTAGTAAAGTAATGCTTAAAATTCTCCAAGCCAGGCTTCAGCAATATGTGAATCGTGAACTTCGTGATGGTCAAGCTGGTTTTAGAAAAGACAGAGGAACCAGAGATAAAATTTCCCACATCTTCTGGATCATGTAAAAAGCAAGAGAGTTCCAGAAAAACATCTATTTCTGCTTTATTGACTATGCCAAAGCCTTTGACTGTGTGGATCACAATCAACTGTGGAAAATTCTGAAAGAGATGGGAATACCAGACCACCTGACCTGCCTCTTGAGAAATTTGTATGCAGGTCAGGAAGCAACAGTTAGAACTGGACATGGAACAACAGACTGGTTCCAAATAGGAAAAGGAGTACATCAAGGCTCTATATTGTCACCCTGTTTGTTTAACTTATATGCAGAGTACATCATGAGAAATGCTGGGCTGGAAGAAGCACAAGCTGGAATCAAGATTGCAGGGAGAAATATCAATAACCTCAGATATG
>NW_011494721.1:4356198-4356485 GCF_000754665.1 Bison bison bison
GTCATGTATGGATGTGAGAGTTGGACTGTGAAGAAGGCTGAGCACCGAAGAATTGATGCTTTTGAACTGTGGTGTTGGAGAAGACTCTTGAGAGTCCCCTGGATTGCAAGGAGGTCCAGCCAGTCCATTCTGAAGGAGATCAGCCCTGGGATTTCTTTGGAAGGAATGATGCTAAAGCTGAAACTCCAGTACTTTGGCCACCTCATGCAAAGAGTTGACTCATTGGAAAAGACTCTGATGCTGGGAGGGATTGGGGGCTGGAGGAGAAGGGGACGACAGAGGATGAG
>NW_011494721.1:4357020-4360940 GCF_000754665.1 Bison bison bison
AGGCAAGAACACTGGAGTGGGTTGCCATTTCCTTCTCCGATGCATAAGAGTGAAAAGTGAAAGTGAAGTCGCTCAGTCGTGTCCGACTCTCCGCGACACCATGGACTCTAGCCCACCAGGCTCCCCCTCCATGGGATTTTCCAGGCAAGAGTACTGGAGTAGGGTGCCATTGCCTGGAGTAGGGTGCCGTTGCCTTCTCTGAATTTACATACTAGCAAGGATTAATATTTTAGAAAGGTTGGGAAATGTTTTGGTGACAATTTTGCTTTGTAATCTAATAGGGGATTAAATAAATATATAAAATAAAAGTATGATTCTATTTATTTACTTTGATCAATGTGATTTTAGTAAAATTGTGCCTTTAGATGCAATGCTATAATAAAATTGTCCTCAAATTTTTGCCTCCATAATCTCAAACTATGTGGGCATTTTGATGTTTTGTTAAAAATATCCAATAATTCTTTTTGTTGTTGTTGTTGTTCATTCACTGAGTCAGCTCTTCCTATCAGGTTGCCAAAGTACTGGAGCTTTAGCTTTAGCATCAGTCCTTCAAATAAATATTCAGGACTGATTTCCTTTCATATCTGACTTTTTTAAGCCCCATGGACTGCAGCAGGCCAGGCCTCCCTGTCCTTCACCATCTCCCAGAGTTTGCTCAAACTCACGTCCTTTGAGTTGGTGATGCCATCCAAACATTTCATCCTCTGTTATCCCCTTCACCTTCTGCCTTCAATCTTTCCCAGCATCAGGGTCTTTTCTAATGAGTCAGCTCTTCCTATCAGGTGGTCAAAGTACTGGATCTTCAGCTTCAGCATCAGTCCTTCCAATGAATATTCAGGACTGATTTCCTTTCAGATGAACTGTTTGGATCTCCTTGCAGTCCAAGGGACTCTCAAGAGTCTTCTCCAACACCACAGTTCAAAAGCATCAATTCTTCAGTGCTCAGCCTCCTTTACGGTCCAACTCTCACATTCATACCTAAGTATGGGAAAACCCATAGCTTTGACTAGATGGAACTTTGTCAGCAAAGTAACGTCTCTGCTTTTTATTACATTGTCTAGGTTTGTCACACCTTTTCTTCCAAGGAGCAAACATCTTTTAATTTCATGGCCTCAGTCAGCATCTGCAGTGGTTTTGGAGCCCAAGAGAATAAAGTCTATCACTGTTTCCATTATTGACATATTGCCACTGTTTCCCCATCTATTTGCCATGAAGTGATGGGACAAGATACCATGATAATAGTGGTACTGAATGTTGAGTTTTAAGCCAGATTTTCCACTCTCCTCTTTCACTTCCACCAAGAGGCTCTTCAGTTCCTCTTCTCTTTCTGCCATAAGTGTGCTGTCATCTGCATATCTGAGGTTATCAATATTTCTCCCAGCAATCTTGATGAAGCTTGTGCTTCATCCAGCCCAGCATTTCAAATGATGTACTCTGCATGTACGTTATATAAGCAGGGTAACAATATAAACCTTGAGTAAGCCTTTCCTAATTTGGAACTGGTCCATTATTCCACATCCAGTTCTAACTGTTGCTTCTTGACCTGCATGCAGGTTTCTCAGGAGGCAGATAAGGTAGCCTGGTAATCCCATCTCTTTAAGAATTTTCCAGTTTTTTCTGATGCACACAGTCGAAGACTTTGGCATATTCAATAAAACAGAAGTAGATGTTTTTCTGGAATTCTCTTGTGCTATGATCCAACTTTGTTTGTAGTGATGCTTCCTAAGGCCCATGTGACTTCATACTCCAAGATGTTTAGCTCTAGGTGGGTGATCACATCGTCATGGTTATCTGTGTCTCTAAGATCTTTTCTGTACAGTTCTCCTGTGTATTCTTGTATTTTTAGTATCTTCTGCTTCTGTTCTTTTAGTTATTTTTAACTTAAACCCATATTAATTTTTCTACGTTTAAATAAATAGGTAATATATTTTGGCACATGTGTTAGTCTGCTAGGGCTGCTATAATAAAATACCATTGTCTGAGTGATGTAAACAACAAGGATTAGCCTCTAGTTTTTGAGGCTAGGAAGTCCAAGTTCAAGGTGCCAGAAGAGTTTATTTCTATTTTGAGTTCTTTATCTAGTTTGCAGGTGAGCTGTGCTTTTCACCTGCACACCTTACTGTGCCCTCACATGGCAGAGAGAGTGAGAGAGAGAACTCTATTATTCAGCACATGAATTTTGGGGCACATAAACATTTAGACCATGGGATCACAAATAGACACAACTCAGTGATTGAACAACAACAAAACAGGCTATAACAGTAAAAATCTACTGTTTTTTGTTTGTTTGTTTCTTGTTCTATACAGTGATGAATACTTAGAGTTGGAAGCAATAAATATACAATATCTATTAAAAATCAAGTATCATTTCTTTCCCACCACAGGACTGGAAAATGTCAATCCTCATCCAAGTTCCCAAGAAGGGTAGGACTAAAGAATGTTCAAAGCATTGGACAATTGCACTGATGAGTGCATTCTGGTAAGGCCATGCTCAAAATCTTGCTTGCTGGGCTTCAGTTCAGTTCAGTTCTGCTGCTAAGTCACTTCAGTTGTGTCCGACTCTGTGCAACCCATAGACCGCAGCCCACAAGGCTCCCCCGTCCCTGGGATTCTCCAGGCAAGAACAGTGGAGTGGGTTGTCATTTCCTCCTCCAATGCATGAAAGTGAAAAGTGAAAGTGAAGTAGCTCAGTCGTGTCTGACTCTTAGTGACCCCATGGACTGCAGCCTACCAGGCTCCTCTGCCCATGGGATTTTCCAGGCAAGAGTACTGGAGTGGAGTGCCATTGCCTTCTCCAGTCAGTTCAGTTCAGCGTTATGCAAACCAAGAACTTTCCAGATGTCCAAGATCATTTTAGAGAAGGCAGAGGAATCAGAGATAAAATTGCCAAGATTTGATGGATCATAGAGAAAGCAAGGGAATTTCAGAAAAACTTCCCTCTCTGTTTCATTGACTATGCTGAAGACTTTGACAGTGTGGATCATAACAAACTGTGGAAAACTCTTAAAAGGATGGGAATACCAGGCCTTCTTACCTTTTTCCTGAGAAACCTGATCCAGGTCAAGAAGCAAGTGTTAGAACCCTGTGTAGGACAACTGCTTGCTTCGGGGTTGAGAAAGGAGTACAACAGGGCTGTCTGCTGTCACCCTGTTTATTTAAGCTATATACTGAGTATCATCATGGAAATGCCAGGCTAGATGAGTTACAAGCTGGAATTAAGATAAGCAGAAGAAACATCAACAACCTCAAATATGTGGATAATGGCAGAAAGCAAAGCACAACTAAAGAGCCTCTTGAGGGTGAAGGAGGAGAATGAAAGAGGTGGCTTAAAAATAAATATTAAAAAAATAATAATAAAGATCATGGCACCCAGCCCCATTCAGTTCAGTTCAGTTCAGTCATTCAGTCATGTCTGACTCTTTGCGACCCCATGAATCACAGCACGCCAGGCCTCCCTGTCCATCACCAACTCCCAGAGTTCACTCAGACTCACATCCATCGAGTCACTTATGCCATCCAGCCATCTCATCCTCTGTCGTCCCCTTCTCCTCCTGCCCCCAATCCCTCCCAGCATCAGAGTCTTTTCCAATGAGTCAACTCTTTGCATGAGGTGGCCAAAGTACTGGAGTTTCAGCTTTAGCATCATTCCTTCCAAAGAAATCCCAGGGCTGATCTCCTTCAGAATGGACTGGTTGAATCTCCTTGCAGTCAAGGGACTCTCAAGAGTCTGCTCCAACACCACAGTTCAAAGCATCAATTCTCAGCACTCAACTTTCTTCAAAGTCCAACTCTCACATCCATACATGGCCACTGGAAAAACCACAGTCTTGATTAGATAGACCTTTGTTGGCAAAGTAATGTCTCTGCTTTTGAATATGCTATCTAGGTTGGTCATAACTTTCCTTCCAAGGAATAAACGT
>NW_011494721.1:4361432-4361797 GCF_000754665.1 Bison bison bison
ATGAAGTGATGGGACCAGATGCCGTGATCTTCGTTTTCCGAATGTTGAGCTTTAAGCCAACTTTTTCACTCTCCTCTTTCACTTTCATCAAGAGGCTTTTTAGTTCCTCTTCACTTTCTGCCATAATGGGTGGTCATCTACATATCTGAGGTTATTGATGTTCCTTTCAACAATCTTGATTCCAGCTTGTGTTTCTTCCAGCCCAGCATTTCTCATGATGTACTCTGCAATAAGTTAAATAAGCAGGGTGACAATATTCAGCCTTCCCCCATTCAGTTCAGTTCAGTTGCTCAGTCATGTCTGACTCTTTGCGACCCCATGAATCACAGCACGCCAGGCCTCGCTGTCCATCACCAACTCCCAGA
>NW_011494721.1:4361996-4401747 GCF_000754665.1 Bison bison bison
GCCAAAAGGGTGGTGACAGCTGCATATCTGAGGTTATTGATATTTCTCACGGCAATCTTGATTCCAGCTTGTTGCTCTTCCAGCCCAGCGTTTCTCATGATGTACTCTGCATATAAGTTAAAGAAGCAGGGTGACAATATACAGCCTTGACGTACTCCTTTTCCTATTTGGAACCACTCTGTTGTTCCATGACCAGTTCTAACTGTTGCTTCCTGACCTGCATACAGGTTTCTCAAGAGGCAGATCAGGTGGTCTTGTATTCCCATGTATTTCAGAATTTTCCACAGTTTATTGTGATCCACACAGTCAAAGGCTTTGGCTTAGTCAATAAAGCAGAAATAGATGTTTTTCTGGAACTCTCTTGCTTTTTCCCCCATTACTCATGGCAAATAGAAGGGGGAAATGTGAAAGTAGTGACAGATATCTGCTTCCTGGGCTCTAAAATTGCTGCAAATGGTGACTGTAGCCATGAAATCAGAAGACAATTGCTTCTTGGCAGGAAAGCTATGACAAACCTAGATAGTGTGTTGAAAAGCAGAGACAATATTCTGCCAACAAAGCCCCGTATAGTCAAAGCTATGGTCTTCCCAGTGATCACTTATGGTGGTGAGAGTTAGACTGTAAAGAAGGCAGAGTGCCAAAGAATTGATGCATTTTAACTGTATGTTCAGAGAAATAAAGGAAAACAATAGAATGGGAAAGACTAGAGATCTCTTCAAGAAAACTGGAGAAACCAAGGGAACATTTCATGCAAAGATGGGCTCAATAAAGGACAGAAATGGTAAGGACCTAACAGAAGCAGAAGATATTAAGAAGAGTGGCAAGAATACACAGAAGAACTGTACAAAAAAGATCTTCATTATCCAGATAATCACAATGGTGTGATCACTCAACCTAGAGCCAGAATGTGAAGTCAAGTGGGCCTTAGGAAGCATCATTATGAACAAAGCTAGTGAAGGTGATAGAATTCCAGTTGAGCTATTTCAAATGATACTGGGAAAATGCTGCACTCAGTATGCCAGCAAATTTGGAAAACTCAGCAGTGGCCACATGACCACATTCCAATCCCAAAGAAATGCAATACCAAAGAATGTTCAAACTACCATACAATTGCACACATCTCACAGGCCAGTAAAGTAATCCTTAAAATTCTTCAAGCCAGGTTTCAGCAAGATGTGACTGTGAACTTCCAGATGTTCACGCTGGTTTTAGAAAAGGCAGAGGAACTAGAGATCACATTACCAACATCTGATGGATCATCAAAACAGCAAGAGAATTCCAGAAAAAAAAACACATCTATTTCTGCTTTATTGACTATTCCAACACCTTGGACTGTGTGGATCCCAATAAATTGTGGAAAATTCTGAAAGAGATGGGAATACCAGACCACCTGACCTGCCTCTTGTGAAACCTCTATACAGGTCATGAAGCAACAGTTAGAACTGGACATGGAACAACAGACGGGTTCCAAATAGGAAAAAGAGTACATCAAGGCTGTATATCGCCACCCTGCTTATTTAACTTATATGCAGAGAACATCATGAAAAATGCTCTGCTTGAAGAAGCACAAGCTGGAATCAAGATTGAGGAGAGAAATATCAATAACCTCCAATATGCAGATGACATCACCCTTATGGAAGAAAGTGAAGAAGAACTAAAGAGCGTCTTTTTGAAAGTGAAAGTGGAGAGTGAAAAAGTTGGCTTAAAGCTCAACATTCAGAAAACAAAGATCATGGCATCTGGTCCCATCACTTCATGGGAAATAGATGGGGAAACAGTGGAAAGAATGTCAGACTTTATTTTTTGGGGCTCCAAAATCACTGCAGATGGTGACTGCAGCCATGAAATTAAAAGATGCTTACTCCTTGGAAGGAAAGTTATGACCAACCTAGACAGCATATTAAAAGCAGGGACATTACATTTCCAACAAAGGTCCATCTAATCGAGGCTATGGTTTTTCCAGTGGTCATGTGTGGATGTGAAAGTTGGACTATAAAGAAAGCTGAGCGCCAAAGAATTGATGCTTTTGAACTGTGGTATTGGAGAAGACTCTTGAGAGTCCCTTGGACTGCAAGAAGATCCAACCAGTCCATCCTAAAGGAGATCAGTCCTGGGTGTTCATTGGAAGGACTGATGTTGAAGCTGAAACTCCAGTACTTTGGCCACCTGATAGGAAGAGCTGACTCATTAGAAAAGACCCTGATGTTGGGAAGGATTTCAGGCAGGAGGAGAAGGGGACCAGAGAATGAGATGGTTGTATGGCATCATCGATTCAAGGGACATGGGTTTGGGTGGACTCTGGGAGTTGATGATGGACAGGAAGGCCTGGCGAGCTGTGGTTCATAGGGTCGCAAAGAGTCGGACACAACTTAGCAACTGAACTGAACTGAATAGGATGGAAGATCAAGCTTGTGTGTGTGTGTGTTTGTGTATTTAACCAGCTCTTTATTATATATTAATATATTGTATCTTATTATTCATTATTGAACAGCAGTGTTTACCATGAATATTTGTACTATAAAGTATAACTTTAATCTAAAATAAAACATTCACTTCAAGGTCAGATTATATCTTTCAAGTTATAGGCAAGAGTCAGTGATTCTTTAAATCAGAGTTTTATCTGTGTAACACCTTTCCAAATGAAAAATATCTTGTGAAGTTTAAGATGCTATAGAAGCAGGCAGTAAAGCTATTTAAAAATGATTCCTATAAGTATTTCTTTTCATAAAATGCTTGAAAAATTCCATTATATCCTTCAAAAATTCCATTGAAAAGATCTAAGATGTCTGGACCATGACATAGCCATACTTACCACACTATTATGTATATTTTACCACCAAAATTTTTAAATGTGATAGATTTGCCTTCAAAATAGAGAAGCTACCCATCCCTCAATTTGAGCCTATTAAAAAAACTCCCATTTAATCCTTTCAAGCAAAGCATCACAGTTCAATCCAGTGCTCTATATGATGAAGAATTGTTTTATCTAATAAAACGGTTCTATAATAAGCTTTGTTTTACACCTTTTCAATCATTAAGCAGTGAAGAATTGGTGACATAGGAAGGTGGATAGGCAAACTGACAGGTAGATATGCTCTCGGAGACAATTTGTAGAAAGGTCACATCACATTTTTATTGTCTTTGTTTCTAAAAAAGAATGCTGGTTGCCTGGATGCCTACAAATTGAAAGTGAGGCAATGATTTTAGGCAAAAGACTTTCCAATGGAAGCATTTCATTTTTCAGTGCAAAACAGGGATCTTGCACTGCACCCTCCAGGCTTTGACTTCAGCTGTGTCAGCTGAGAGGATTCTGATTCTGAGTATAAAAATCTGATTCATAACAAGTTTGACACATGCTGCTTCAAAGAATTGAGGGAGCCTCCAAGTCTCATTCAGAGCTGCAGCCTGGCAACAGTTTCATTTTTGTCATCTAAGTTGTTTTTCTTTCACCCTTTTGCTTAACAGAAAGCAGAAAATGACTCTGAGAGGAGCTGCAGACTGCAACAGATGTGTTACACATAAATATACAGAAACATACAGAGCACTCTGGAGAATATAAACTAGTGTGATCCACAAAATCTGTCAATTACATATAATTCATTCCATAAAACAAAAATAAATATTACACTGATCTTGCCAATCATAATGAACAAAAGAATTTTACCTCCCAAGTAACATTTATGAAAATCTGTGAGTTGAAGAGAAAATAAAATCCAAAAGTGTACTATTCCTATTGTTATGTTTTAAAAAAAAAAAAGGACTGAGAATTTTTAAGCTGGTAACTTTCCTTTTTCTCATGTGCCCGCAGAGGCATCTGATTTCTTATTTGTACTGAATGCACCAATCATTTAAATATCTCAATATAAGTATTGTTAGCATAAAGTTATCCTGGTTCTGTGTACAATTTATTTCCCATAGTTTCACTTCAATTTCCTTCATCACAACAATATCCTTTAAATACAAAAATGGATATGATTAATTATTCATACTTTACTGTGCATTGTGAATTGAATGTCTGTAACCTTCCATCCCACCTTAATGTGTATGTGAAGACTGAATGCCCAATGTGATGATACTTTGAGATGGGACCCTTGATAGGTGAGCAGTTCATAAGATTAGAGTTTTCTTAGATGAAATTTGTGCCCTTATAAAAAAGACCCCATAGAGCACCCCATCCCTTCTACCATGGGAGGTTACAGTGAAAAGACAGCTATCAGTAAGAAGCAGGTTCTAAACCAAAACTGAATCTGTCTGAGCCAGGATCTCAGATTCCCAATCTCCAGAATTGCGAGAAATCAATATTTATTGTTTACCAGCCACCCGATTTGTGGTAATTTTGTTATAGCTGCTTGACCAACTAAGACAGTGTGAGTCCCAGTCAATATTTTATTTTCCCCCAAAATATTTGTACTTTGTGGTTCATGCAATATTATCTAATCATGACACTGTCTCAGGTAAAAAGTCCTCTATTCTCATGTGTGGAGAAGGGCAGACATTTTTCATGAAATAAGAAAAACCTTTTATATGAACTTATCTACTCCAACTTGAGATTAATCCTCTTCCAGTATTTTAACTTTTAGCAGACCACTATTTAAGCACTAGTAGCAATTTAAAAAATTAAATTTTATTATTTAAATACTTAAAATAATTTTAATGTTGGCTTCAAAGAATATTCATTTCAGAAATCTGGAAAATAGGTTAATCCCAAACTTTCTATTTCCTAGTAAAAGCTGGTAAACATATATATCCATATATATATATAGTTTCTCTCACGCTGGAAAAGATTGACAACAAAAGAAGAAGAGGGCCACAGAAGATGAGATGGCTAGACAGCATCACAGACCCAATGGACATGAATTTGAGCAAACTCTGGGAAGCCTGGTATTCTGCAGTCTATGGGGTCATGAAGAGTCAGACATGACTTAGAGACTGGATAAAAATGATAAAGTTTGTGTGTGTGTGTATATACATAAATATAGTTATTTAGCTATCACTGTAACCTCTATAAATGCTGTTTGCATAGATGTGTAACTACCTAAAATACTAATCAATTCAAGCATATTGAGGAAAAAATCTTTGTCATATTCTTTGTGCCTATCATCATGCAAGGCAATATAGGATTTCTAAATTAATAATGGATTGAAGTAAAAGAAGAAAATCTATCAACCTGTTTCTTTGGCTGAGTACATAAAGAAAAAGCGTTGCTGGGACAGGTAAATAACCAATTGTTAATCCAATTGAGTAAACTTAATCTTTATAAAACTCTAATTTTGATGTAAACCTAATATTGATAAAATTCAGTATCAACAAAACCAACCACAGGTAAACAAATACTACTTTAAAAATGATAATTTATCCATATAAAACTAAATTGGGCTATAATAACACAATTGTCTTCCTGTATTGACTTGACTTTTCCTGTAGGAAGTCAGAGATATCTATCAACAGTAAAGTGCCTGGAGGTCTCCATGAAATGCAAGTAGACTATGCATATAATAAAGTCCCAAAATGAAAATACAGAGCTTTATAGTCATCAATGTGAATTATAACTTTGACTTGCACTGTAATCAAAATAAACAAGAGTGATGGGTTATGCAGGTGAGAGTGAAGGAGTAAAAATTAGTAATTTTCATTAAATCAGTAAAACAATGGTATGAAATTTGGTAATTACTCAATTCTAAGACTAGTACATTATTTATATTTTATAAATATTAGATGCAAATCTTTGAAAAACCATGCATTGTACACAATTGAATTTCTTATACAGTATGCATATATTTTCTTATTTCTGTTTCCTATTTCTCTATATCTTACTTATGTTGATCTGATTTCTACAGTTTTTTATTAATATGGGAATATAGTTCACACTATGATTTATGGACTGTTAGATGGTATATTTTGTGATACATAATTCTCTCATAGTAAGCCAACACTTCCTTGACTGGATTTTGGTACCCCTGTTACCATTAAAAAAAAATCAAAGCAAAACCAAACGACACAATAGGATGTAATACTAAATTAGAAAAAATCGTATGCACTCAATATTTGAAAAATGAAAACAAGAGGAATTGTTGTAGAGTGTATTTACTCAGAAATTACTAGTCGATGATTAAAACCTGATTCTTTTCTCTTTGACTTTCAATAGTCTGTATGATTCCTTGATGCCACAGTAATGTTAATACCACAAAGTAAACACAGAAATCAAGGAGCCCTCTTCTGTTTTGTCTTTCTCTTCTGTCATTTACAGCAAGGGGCACTACAGATGAGAGATGTAGCAGCTACATAGATAAAATGAAATGTCATTGACATGATAGTAATATCACCCAAAGAAAAATATTTCTCTTGAGGTAATATTTGACATAAATGAGGATGACTATAATCTTAACATTTCTAATGGATTTTTTAAAAGTATCCCTTACCAGCAAAGGTAATGTAATGGTTAGTTTTATGAGTCAGCTTGACTGGCTACAGGATGCCTAGACATTGGTCAAATATTATTCTGACTGTTCCTGTGAGGATGTTTCTGGATAAGATTAACATTTAAATTGATATTGTGAATAGAGAATATAGCTTGCCCTACTGTGTATGGGCCTCATCCAGTCCCTTGAAGGCTTGATTAGAATAAAAAGACTGAAATTCTCTTAAGTGAGAGACAGTTCTTCTTGCCTTCAAATGGAAGCAACTGCTCTTCCTGGATCTTGACCTGCCAGCCTTCAGACTGGAACCATTGGTTTCCTGGTTTCCATTGGTTTACCTTGGTTCTCTGGTTCTCAGGCCTCTGGATTTGGACTGAAATTACACCACCGGTTCTCCTGGTCCTAATTTGCACAATTACCCTGAATATCTAGGGACTTGTATAGGACTAGGGTATAGGCATGAGATTTCTTAAACTTCTTTCTATTATTTCTGCTGCTCTGGAGAACCCTGACTAACAGCTAGTATGAAATCATTTCTATATTTTATTTTTTATTGAATTATAGTGGATGTATGATATTCTATGAGTTTCACATGTAACTCATAGTAAGTGCCAAAGAATTGATGCTTTTGAACTGTGGTGCTGGAGAAGACTCTAAGAGGCCCTTGGAGAGTGAGGAGATCAAAACAGCTAATCCTAAAGAAAATTAACCTTGGATATTCATTGGAAGGACTGATGCTGAAGCTGAAACTCCAATACTTTGGCCACCTGATGTGAGGAGCTGACTCATTAGAAAAGACCCTGATGCTGGGAAAGATTGAAGACAGGAAGAGAAGGGGACAACAGGACGAGATGGTTGGATGGCATTACTGACTTGATGGACATGAGTTTGAGCAAACTCTGGGAGATAGTGAAGGACAGGGAAGCCTGGCATATAGCCGTCCATGTGGTTACAAAAAGACAAACATGACTGAGTGACTGAACAACATCAAAACAACACGTGTATAATGTACTGACTCATAGTAAAGGTTATACTCCATTTATAGTTATTAAAAAGTATTGGCTACAGTCCATATTTTGTACAATATGTTCCTGTAGCTTATTTTTATACCTCTTACTCTGCTACCCCTATATTGCCTTTCCCTGCTTCCCTCTCCCCACTTGTTCTCTATATCTGTGAATCTGCTTCATTTTTGTTATATTCACTATGTGGTTGTATTTTTTAGATTCCACATATAAAATATAAAGTATTTGTCTTTCCCTGTCTGATTTATTTCACTTAGCATAACACCCTCCATGTATATCCACATTGTGGTAGATGGCAAAATTTCATTCTTTCTTACAGCTCACCTAGAGCCAGACATCCTGGAGTGTGGCCTCAAGTGAGCCTTAGGAATCATTACTACAAACAAAGCTAGTGGAGGTGATGGAATTCCAGCTGAGCTATTTCAAATCCTAAAAGACGATGCTGTTAAAATGTTGCACTCAATATGTCAGCAAATTTGGAAAACGTAGCAGTGGCCATAGGATTGGAAAGGTCAGTGTTCATTCCATCCCAGAGAAAGGCAATGCCAAAGAATGTTCAGCTACCACACAGTTGGCCTCATTTCACATGCTAGTAAGGTTATCCTCAAAGTCCTTCAAGGTTATCCTTCAAGCTAGGCTTCAGCAGTATGCGAACTGAGAACTTTGAGATGTATGAGCTGGATTTTGAGGAGGAAGAGGAAAGAGAGATCAAATTGCCAACATTCATTGGATCATGGAGAAAGCAAGGGAATTCTGGAAAAGCATCTACTTCTACTTCATTAAGTATGCTGAAGCCTTTGACTGTGTGGATCACAACAGACTTTGGAAAAGTCTTAAAGATATGGGATGACCAGACCACTTTATCTGTCTCCTGAGAAACCTGCATGCAGGTCAAGAAGCAACAGTTAGAACATTACATGGAACAGACTGGTTCACAATGTGGAAAAGAGTATGACAAGGCTGTATTTTATCACCCTGCTTATTTAACTTATTTGCAGAGTAAACATGTGAAATGCTGGTCTGAATGGGTCACAAGCTGGAATCAAGATTGCCAGGATAAATATCAACAGTGATAACCACCCTAATGGAAGAAAGTAAAGAGGAACTAAGGAGCCTCTTGATGAGGTTGAAAGAGGAGAGTGAAAAAGCTGGCTTGAAACTCAAAATTTTAAAAATTAAGATCATGGCATCCAGCCCCATCACTTATGGCAAAAGCAGGAGAAAAAGGGGAATCAGTGACAGATTTTATTTTCTTGGACTCCAAAATCACTGTGGGTGATGTCTGCAGCCATGAAATTAAAAGACATTTGCTCCATGGAAGGCAAGCTATGACAAACCTGTGTTTTGTGTATGTGCTCAGTTGTGTCTGACTCTTTTCAGTCCCATGTACAGTAGACTGACAGGTCCCACTGTCCATGGAATTTCCCAGGCCAGAATACTGGAGTGGGTTACCATTTCATCCTCCAGGGGATCTTCCCATCCCAGGGATCCAGCCCGTGTCCCTTTCATCTCCTGCATTGACAGGCAAATTCCTTACCATTGCACCACTTTTGAAATCCATGAAAAACCTGGACAGCATATTAAAAAGCAGAGACATCATTCTGTTGACAAAAGTCCATATAGTTTTTCCAATAGTCATGTATATATATATGAGTGTTGGATCATAAAGAAGACTGAGCACTGAAGAATTTATGCTTTCAAAATGTGGTGCTGGAGAAGGCTCTTGTGAGTCCCTTGGACTGAAGGGAAATCAACCAGTTAGTCCTAGAGGAAATCAACCTTGAAAGGACTGATTTTGAAGCTGAAGCTCCAATACTTTGGCCACTTACATGGTAAGAGTTGACTCATTGTAAAAGACCCTGAAACTGGAAAAGATTGAAGGCAAAAGGAAAAGGGAGCCACAGAGGATTAGTTAGTTATATAGCATCACCACTTGATGTACATGAATTTGAGCAAACTCTGGGTGACAATGGAGGATAGAGGAGCCTGGAGTGTTGCAGTCCATGGGGTTGCAAAGAGTCGGATACAACTGAGAGACAACAATAATTAGTGATGCTGAGTATCTTTTCATGTGTCTGTGGAACATCTGCATGTTCTCTTTGGAAAAATGTCTATTCAAGTGTTTTGCTCATTTTTAGTGTGTGTTTTGATGTTGAGTTGTTTGTGCTATTTCTATATTTCTTATATTACCCCCTTATCAGTCATATATTTCCTCCCATTCAATATTATGTCTTTTCATTTTTTGGTAGTTTCTTTTGCTGTACAAAAGCTTTTAATTTTAACGCTTGAAAATCTACTGGGAAAAGTTGCTAATTGCTGAGTGTATATATTAATTAACCCTAAGTCAAAAGGATAAAAGCTAAAGTATAACTGATGTTTAGCAGCATCAGTGCTATACAGAGGATAAGATGGTTGGATGACATCACTGACTCAATGGACATGAGTTTGAACAAACTCAGGGAAACAGTGGAGGACAGGGAAGCCTGTCATGCTGCAGTCTGTGGGGTTGCAGAATCGGACACGACTTAGCAACTGAACAGCAACAATAAGCTAGCAAACACCTCAATTTTTGTTTTCTCTCAGCAACTCCTTAAACTGTCATATTGTCCATGGTCCTATTGGCCAAGGGTATATCAGAGCATTTTTAGCCTCAGTGTTTTGGCTGTATGTTAATAAATGGTACAAATGCAAATATGAACACTTGGGACATTTTCTTAAGTAAAATGTCCTTTAGCTTCTGAGCTGCCTAAGCTCCTCCCCCCAGTCCAAATATAAAAAGACCAGAATTTTCCACTGAGAATACTTCTCAGGGAACATGGAAAATGACCCACTGAGGTAATTAAATAAATAAGAAAATTTAAGTTTCTATGTTTATAACCAAACTTTTTTTTTTTAATTGCTGATTTTGGTATATAGGGTGATCATACGGCTTCCACTTGGTCATTGTCTCATGTATCACCAAGCATGGGGGTTGTGTGAAGTACTGAGGAGGCAAGGTATAAATTCTAGGGGAGGAAGTGATTGACAGTAGCACCTTCTGTTCTTCCCTTATAATTTATGGAGTCCTACCTATGCCTGGCTAAATGGATACAAAGTATACTGTTAATTTTTAACTGAACTAACTCTTACAAAAGGCCAATGAGTAAGATATGTCTCCTTCCAAGAAACCACAAGTTGAAAATACCTCTGCAAATAAAAGCATAAATGAACAAAAAGAAGATAATAATCTGATACTAGGCACAACTCTAGTACAAGTGCTTCAGGTACACAATGAGGTTAAAGAAGTAATGGTATATTTGGAGTTGATGGCATGAGAAATTCCCATGGAAACTTGTTTAGTATGGATTTATAATCACTGCTATTAACAATAAACAATAAACTTCACTTTGTGCGTTGATATACTCATAAATTATATTTAAAGTTCTCATATCTTTTTAATTTAAAAATGATTAATCACAATGTAATCCTTTTTGAATTTTATTTTGTGGTATCATTAAGCATATATATAATAATAAGTAAATAAATGTTCATGCATTGTGAATGCATGCCAATTTTTAAGCGACTAGACCAATAGTGTTATAGTAAATTGAGCACTATTTTAGAAGTCGATGTACAAGACTCTTTGCACAGATAAATATTATTTATTTAGATCTTAGCTCAAATGTCAAAACATATAAACTCAAAAAATGTTTCCCTTTATCCATCTATGTTAAGAAATAGCCTAATGAAGTCAGTCTCTCTCACATTACTTCTTTCCCTCATGGAAACCTATGATTTTATTGAAATTATCTTTTTTCTTTATTTTTAGAATGTATGTTTCATGCTGTTTGTTGTTGTTGTTTTTAGCCAATGCTCTTTTCCAATTTCAAGTACTCTATCAAGCAAAAAGAAAATTTGTTTTGACTAAATGAATGTAACAATATTTTTTTTAAGTCATGAGTATTTTCTTTTGTTTCTACCAGTTTTATGAACTGAGGAAATCCTAAAAAGTGTCTACATATTTCTGTTCTTTGATTTACTCATGAGTTAAAAAAATATTATCCTGGAATATGTCTAAGTAAGTCTGGTTTAAAATTTGAAGGAATACAATATGATAGCTATTTTTAGTTTTAGAGCTCTTTCTTTCACTTCCTACTCACTTCTTGCACAGGTCCCAGACCCTCAGCATATCCCTTTAGAAGGGTGAGTTTCCAGAGAAGAGATCACATATCTATATAATATAAAAGTGCACATCCTGTACATCTTGCAACATCAACACACTTATCTACAATTGTCTTCCTTTAAACTGAGACCATGTTAGGTCCTTCACACAAGAGTGGTAATAATTTACAACTTTGTGAAACAAAACTTCCCATCAATGAAATGAACATCACATGAGTACCTTGTTTCAATCATTACAGAATAAAGAATTATGCCTGGCTTCTCATCTTTGTTTCTTGTATTTGGCTGTCATCCAAAATGATTGAACTAGTGGAACAGCTCCCTGATGTTCCACAAAGAGTGTTCAATCTAGCAAGTGGGAATTGAAGAAAATCAAATGTTTTAGGCTCAACAAATCATTTTACTATTATAGATTAACCTTTGTGCTACAAATAGAAGGATCATTACTAAGTCACTTCAGTCATTTCTGACTCTGTGCGACCCCATAGATGGCAGCCCACCAGGCTCCCCCGTCCCTGGGATTCTCCAGGCGAGAACACTGGAGTGGGCTGCCATTTCCTTCTGCAACGACCTACCAATTTTAAAAATCCGTTATAAAGGCATTAGTGAGGTAACAAGTATACACATATTATTGCGCATAAAAATAACTAAAAATACTCAAGTAATTTTACTCTTTGAATCCTACAACAACAAATAAAAATTAGGATATAAGCTCATGTATTGATGTCATCAGAATATATTTAAAGAGCTGATTTATATATCTTCATCTCAGATGAAGGGATCCCTTTCCTTAGACTTTGCTATTCTGGAAAGCCATTATTACTGTCAGAACAGCAATAATGAACTATTTAATTCATTACTTAACCCTTTTACTGGTCAAACCTTGCCCATGGCGAGTTATGGTTCATAGGGTCAGAAGAGTTAAACATGACTTAGCGACTAAACCATCACCACCACTATAATCTACAGGAGAGAAAGTATTTTCCTTTTAAAAACTGAGAATCATCAATAAAAAATAAAATGGACTATAAATGATAGTCTACTAGGATATCCACTAGAATAGTCCACTAATATTTGAATATTTTCACCTTAAATTTATTTACTCAATTACAAGTATTCAATATTTGTAACTACCATTGTTGCACTATTCCAAGCATCTATGAGACTCAGAAACCAAAGAGATATACACTCATTAAGACATGCATCATGACCAAATATAGATTTTAAAGAATTTAGTTCTACATTTATATTCAGTCTATACTAACTTTCAATTATATTTTCATTCTATTTGAAAGTTACAAGCTCATTGATTAGGGTTTCTGAGAACCAGACACCACGATACTGTTAGGGATGCAAGGTATTTATTGAGAGGAAAAACAAAGTGGTAAAAGTCAGAAGAGGAGGGGAGGCGAGGTCTGAATTCTGTGAAGGATAGAGAGAAGGAGGAATTTCAGACTGCAAAGCAGCTCAAAGAAAATTTCAGTCAGGCTGATGGGGAGTTCTCAATCTATAGTCTGACCTGAATGGGACTGCTTTTAGTTCTTGTCAGATATAGTTAATTTGGGGAAAGTACTGTGGGAAACAGAGCTTCAAAGCTAATATGATCTTGGGCTGTGAGTGTAGCACCTGAGACTATCAACCATGGTCCCCGCAGTATAAAATATGAGATGGGCATTTGCATGATCACCACCAGTCCACCCTACTCCTCTGCCCCTGTTGAAAAGCAGCTCCTCTAGTGGTTTTTCTCCTAGTGGCATGAACCATGGTCCCCACTGATGCAGTTGATTTATGGGATACCCTGGCACTGTTCATCTTCCTCCTGTCAAATTAACTAAACAGAAAAAAAAAAAATTAGAATGATGTGGTTTTAATGCCCTAGTGATCTTCATAAACAACCAAAACCCTGTAATGTCCTGTCTCTAGGTTAAAAAAGTAAAAATCTAAGAACAACCAATCACAAACAGCCAACTAGGCTTTTCCAAGTAATGTGACCACTTAACCTATAGCCGATCAATTCTCTTGTTTTGCTTCTACCTCTTCTCTGTAAAAGTCTTTCCCCTGGCTCTGAGAAGTGGTACACATTTTCAGCTACAAAGGGAGATTTGGGGTTTTCATCGTCACTCATCTTTGAATCATCAAAGTCCTCAGTATCCACACTTGTTTTTAAAATCTCCTCATCTTTTCCATTTTTTTTTTTAGATTTTTTTTTAATTGTTGGAAATATCTTTTAGTAATTATAAAATAGGCAGATAGAATATAGATAGTATATATATATATTTTCCCATACTTCTAATTAGTGATAGAAATATGCCAAATCCGGATAGATTCCATCTTTACTGGTGATTATACTAGTGACTGTCTTGAGATTTTTCGTAGCAGAGAAGGTATAATATATAGCACACTTAAAAATGGGTGTGTAAGTGAGAATTATATGGTTTCTATTTATTTCCTTTATGTCTAGGTAAGAACTACACATAGATTCTTAGAATCTTTTATTGTATTTTTCCTGTGAGTGTTTTTCAAATAATATGGTAAGGACTGCTGCTATTTGCTTATCTTGTTTTAATTATTTTGTTCACTTATTTAAGTATGTGGTTAGAGGAGTACTTTGTATAGTCTACTATTTCATTATAAACTGGAACTCTGCATAGAGCTTTAAATGTCATAAAATAAAGGAATTTGACTTCATTTTAGAGATGTTACTTTCTGTGTTAAGTAGTTTTTCTTTAATTAGTTTCAGTTAGCAAAGCAATTATTTCAAGGAAAGTGTTAGGCTTGCAATAATTTTAGATCTTAGGAGACTCAAATGACAAAATTCTTGAAAAAAAAAACAGATTTATTTACTCACCTTATGAGTTTTAAGAATGTTTTATGGAATTTTTATTTTCTTCGATTTTACCGTTAGAAATATATGTTAAGAATAGTCATATAATGCCATCTACTTGTTAGTTTGGAAAATGACTTGTTGAAACTTTGCCTTGAAAGTAACAATATATGAATGTATGTTTGATTAGCATAACTCCGCCATCATCTAGTAGGATACTACATTAGGTAAAAATAATAATTTGTATTCTTTAGTATTTTCTTCCTGAAATTTTCATGAATCTAGCATTCCTAGTGTTGATATAAATTTTTCCAAGTCGATAATGTCAGCTCTCATCTTCTGACAATGCACATGCTTTGCAGTTTAAGAAATTTTGTCCCATAATATTGAGTGTTTGCCTTTAAGGATACTATAAGATTTTGAGTGCAGTAATATGAAGAAATGCTTTATAGGCCCATTCCTTTGTGCTGTGTTGGCAAAAAATAAACCAAAATTGAGCTGAGTTGAGTTGAGATGCTCAGTCATGTCTGACTCTTTCTGAGGCCATGGACTACAGCACACCAGGACTCCCTGTCCATCACCAACTCCCAGAGCTTACTCAAACTCATGTCCACCGATTGGTAACGCCATAAAACCACCTCATCCTCTGTCATCCCCTTCTCCTTCTGCCTTCAATCCTTCCCAGCATCAGGGTCTTTTCCAATAGGTCAGTTCTTCGCATTAGGTGGCCAAAGTATTGTTCAGCTTTAACATCAGTACTTCCAAGGAACATTCAGGACTGATCTTTAGGATGGACTGATTGGACCTCCTTGCTGTCGAAGGGACTCTCAAGAGTCTTCTCCAACACAACAGTTCAAAAGCATCAATCCTTCAGTGCTCAACTTTCTTTATAGTCCAATTCTCACATCCATACATGACTACTGGGAAAACCATAGCTTTGACTAAACGGACCTTTGTTGGCAAAGTAATGTCTCTGCTTTTTAATATGCTGTCTAGATTGGTCATAATGTTTTAACCAATGAGCAAGTGCCTTTTAATTTCATGGTTGCAGTCATCATCTACCGTGATTTTGGAGCTCAAAAAAATAGTCTCTCATTGTTTGCATTGTCTCCCCATCTATTTGCCATGAAGTGATGGGACCAGATGCCATGATCTTAGTTTTCTGAATGTTGAGCTTTAAGAAAACTTTTTCACTCTCCTCTTTCACTTTCATCAAGAAGCTCTTTAGTTCTTCACTTTCTGCCATAAGAGCGGTGTCATCTGCATATCTGATATTTCTCCCAGCATTCGTGATTCCAGCTTGTGCTTCATGCAGTCTGGAATTTCTCATGATGTACTCTGTATATAAGTTAAATAAACAGGGTGACAATATACAGCCTTGGCATACTCCTTTCCCAATGTGGAACCAGTCCATTGTTCCATGTCCAGTTATAACTGTTGCTTCTTGACCTGCATACAGATTTCTCAGGAAGAAGGACAGATGGTCTGGTATTCCTATCTCTTTAAGAATTTTCCACAGTTTGTTGTGATCCACACAAAGGCTTTGGCATAGTCAATAAACCAGAAATAGATGTTTTTTTGGAATTCTCACTGTTTCAATGATCCAACAGATGTTGGCAATTTGATTTCTGGTTCCTCTGCTTTTTCCAATTCCAGCTTGAACATCTGGGAGTTCATGGTTCATGTACTGTTGAAGCCTGGGTTGGAGAATTTTGAGCATTACTTTGCTAGTGTGTGAGACAAATGCAATTGTGTGGTAGTTTGAGCATTCTTTGACATTGCCTTTCTTTGGGATTGGAATGAAAACTGACCTTTTCTGGTCCTGTGGCCACTGCTGAGTTTTCCAAATTTGCTGGCATATTGAGTTCAGCATTTTCACAGCATCATCTTTCAGGATTTGGAATAGCTCAACTGGAATTCCATCACCTCCACTAGCTTTGTTTGTAGTGATGCTTCCTCTAAGGCCCACTAATTTCTCAACTGAAATTAGAATTCTTTCAAAGAAAATGTTACTAATTAAGTTATATTTTAAAATAAATACAAATGGATTTGACTTAAATTGCACTAATTTATTTTTATTCTCCCATTTTGCCATCATATAATTCAGCAATAAAACTACCCTTCAAAATTAAAAAAAAAAAAAAAACTACATTCTTCATTTATTTCTTCTCTTTAGGGAAATACCAGTCTCTTCTATCATGAAGCAAACCTGTTGAGAACTTTGAGAATGTAATTTCCACCATCTGTTTTCATATTTTTAGATAGTAAGCTTATTTTCTATGCTGCAAATAACTGTTGCTTCAAATATAGAGTTTCATTTCTTTTTCAATAACATTGAATGTTTTTATTCTCTACATACTCCATAGGACCTCAAGGAATGAAAGTGATAAAAGGAAGGTAAATGAAATACAAAGGAAATAAGAATGTGAAATAAAAAGAATATGTCCAATTTTTATGTGCAACAATGTGATCTAAAACTCAAACATGAAAATGTGCAGCATTCCTTAATCGGGTTTAGAATTATAGATGATTAAGGACAGGAATACAGCAGCATATTAGATAAGCATGTGGCTAAAATTTGTTGCTGTATAAATAAGACTACCACTAGGATTTTACAAATGATTATCACTAAGTAATATTTTGGAGAAGGCAATGGCACCCCATTCCAGTACTCTTGCCTGGAAAATCCCATGGATGGAGGAGCCTTGTAGGCTGCAGACCATGGGGTCGCTAAGAGTTGGAAACGACTGAGCGACTTCATTTTCACTTTTCACTTTCATGCATTGGAGAAGGAAATAGCAACCCACTCCAGTGTTCTTGCCTGGAGAATCCCAGGGACGGCGATGCCTGGTGGGCTGCCGTCTATGGGGTCACACAGAGTCGGACACGACTGAAGCAACTTAGCAGCAGTAGCAAGTAATATTTACATGTTTTCTTGTGTGTTATTTCAGTTTTTTCATAACCTACTTGTGAAGTAGGAATTATTATCCTCATATCACATAGATAAACTAAGCTTCAGTAGTCACTTCAGTTGCTCAGTCATGTCTGACTCTTTGCAACTCCATGGACCGCAGCACACCAACTCCCAGAGTTTACTCAAACTCATGTCTATTGGGTTGGTGATGGCATCCAACCATCTTATCCTCTGTCATCCCCTTCTTCTCCTGCCCTCAACCTTTCCCAGTATCAGGGTCTTTTCCAATGAGTCAAGTCTTCGCATCAGGTGGCCAAAGTATTGGAGTTTCAGCTTCAACATCAGTCCTTCCAATGAATATTCATGACTGATATCCTTTAGGATGGACTGGTTGGATCTCCTTGCAGTCCAAGGGACTCTCAAGAGTCTTCTCCAACACCACAGTTCAAAAGTATCAATTCTTGAACGCTCAGCTTTCTTTTAGTGAGCTCAAAGACTTGCCAAGGGACACTCAATAAGTAGTTTACCATGCTAGAATTAATACTAGATAATCTTCCACCCAGTAATATACAGCAGAAAAGAGAAGTGTTTAGATTCTTAATGGTCAGTGTCAATGTTAGCTACTCAGTCGTGTCTGACTCTGTTATTATAGTATCATGGACTGTAGCCCACCAGGCTCCTCTGTCCATGGAATTTTCTAGGCAAGAATACTGGAGTGGGTTGCCATTCCCTTCTCCAGGGGATCTACCTTACCCAAGGATCGAACTGGGGTCTCCTGCATTGCAGGTAGATCCTTTACCACCTGAGCTACCAGGAAAGCCCAGTAGTCAGTGTAGCCAACAGTAAATGGTGAAAAGATCTAATTATACCAAAGTGAAAGTGAAGTCACTCAGTTGTGTCCAACTCTTTTCGACCCCATGGACTATAGCCTACCAGGCTCCTCTGTCCATGGAATTTTCCAGGTAAGAGTACTGGAGTGGGTTGCCGTTTCCTCCTCCAGGGTATCTTCCTGACCCAGGGATGGAACCCAAGTCTCCCACATTGCAAGCAGTTGTTTTACCATCAAGGAAACCCTAATTATACCAAGGCCTAGGTCTAATGACATGATACAAAGATAATGGTCTAAAATCTTAGAATAAGAAGACAGAGCTCAAGTGACTGACTGCAAAAACAAATCTTATAAACAAATGGAATTGGACACAAAGAGCCCAGTGTGCATTCCTGTCAATTCAAGGACCCTTTAAAATGCTGATAAACAAAGATATTCAACATGATCTTGGTGTAATCTTCCAAAATGTCAAAGGACGAATTCTTACTCAATATCTAAAATAAAGAACACAAACCTAAATATATTTTTACTATAATTAGGGACAGCTTGCTGGTTAAGCTTAATCTCTCCAAGGAGACCCAACTGCTTATGTTTTATAGAATATTTTGAAAACATGAAATCCAAGGACTGGTGGACTTTTACAGATGAGTGGGTTGACATAATTTGTCTATAGTGAGACTGCTGTTGAGTGGTTGACATTCATAAGAGAATCCTTTTTTAATTGCTTGACTTTTAGAAGTGAGGAACTCTCATTGATTGGTAGGCATGCAAAAACATGTTCACTGAGGTGAGGTTTGATTACTCAGTGATTAAACTGCATTAGAAATTATTCCAGTGGCTGTGTATTATCTAAAGCCTAAATATAGACTTTCATTTATTAATTAGGCATGTTCAAACTGGTTCTGGTGACTGTTGTTACCTCAGCTACACAATAATCCACATTTTCTTAGGAATGTGGGAATACTTTTTTTTTTTAATCATACATAAGTACTTACTATAGTTATTATTAATCTAGATATTCCATGAAATATATTATACTCATATGTTTTGAAATGTGAAATGTGTAGTCTCCCGTGAAGGATGCCAGCTGGTTTGACAGATTTAATTTGAACTGAAACTTGTATTTATCTGCTTCAGCTTGACTTCTCAGGGGACAGTTGTATCTTTAATTCATGTCATGTGTCCTTATAACATAGCTTTATTACCCTCACAAATACTATTATAACTCTAATTAAGTTGAAGAATTTTAAGCTGTTATAGACATGAATTCACATCATGGCAGGTGATGGTTGGAAGAGTAAATTCTTCCTGGATCAGTTTCCTAGTAGGGATTTTTTTTTTTTTTTTCAAAATTTCTAAAACAAAAAAAACCTCTCCTTTTTGGGGCAAGAGCTATGAATGTTCTTTTGGGAATGTATGCACTTTGGGACTAAAAATGTTTCAGTTTAAATTAATAATGTAAACAAAATTATGCAAGTAATATTTAGTTGACATCAAAGACCTTTCAAAGATGGATATTCATGTAAGCCATTAATTTAACACTAATAATATTTATTTTTTGCAATTAACCCTAGTTAGCAGACTCCATTAGCCTGGTTAGAGTTTCTCTTCATGGTAATAAACCACAATAACAGTATAGTGCAGTCTTTTAAAAATACAAATTGATCTTCATCCAGGCAGTCTGAATTAGCAGTTTTAATAAATGTGCTTAGAGCAGTAATGTAGAAAAAGTAATCTAGAATAAGATGTCAAAATGTCTTAGCTCTAATCTTAGCACTGTACCAATCAGTTACTTGACCTTTCACTAATTGATCTCCTGAATTTAAATAGTACTACGGGTATGTTGACAATAAAAATTGATGCTATAATACATACATATGAAGCATTTACTGGATAATTTTAATGTATGTGTCAAAATTAGAAAATTAAGCTGACTCACAATAGGAAAAAAAATTGTAATTTTTTCTCAAAAATATTCCTTCTTTTCATTTTACTCTGAGAGTATGAATCAATTAATTGCAAAGGTTTTGAATCAATAAACAAAAGACTGTTGATGCTTGCAGGCATTATTTAACATATGGAATGTACTTATTTTTTTTTTTATTTTTTTTAAATTGCTAAACATTTTTTTTTTTTAATTTTTCTTTTTTTTTTAAATTTTATTTTATTTTTAAACTTTACAATATTGTATTAGTTTTGCCAAACATTGAAATGAATCCACCACAGGTATACCTGTGTTCCCCATCCTGAACCCTCCTCCCTCCTCCCTCCCCATACCCTCCCTCTGGGTCGTCCCAGTGCACCAGCCCCAAGCATCCAGTATCGTGCATCGAACCTGGACTGGTGACTCGCTTCATACATGATATTATACATGTTTCAATGCCATTCTCCCAAATCTCCCCAACCTCTCCCTCTCCCACAGAGTCCATAAGACTGATCTATATATCAGTGTCTCTTTTGCTGTCTCATACACAGGGTTATTGTTACCATCTTTCTAAATTCCATATATATGTGTTAGTATACTGTGTTGGTGTTTTTCTTTCTGGCTTACTTCACTCTGTATAATAGGTTCCAGTTTCATCCATCTCATTAGGACTGATTCAAATGTATTCTTTTTAATGGCTGAGTAATACTCCATTGTGTATATGTACCACTGCTTTCTTATCCATTCATCTGCTGATGGGCATCTAGGTTGCTTCCATGTCCTGGCTACTATAAACAGTGCTGTGATGAACATTGGGGTACATGTGTCTCTTTCCCTTCTAGTTTCCTCAGTGTGTATGCCCAGCAGTGGAATTGCTGGATCATAAGGCAGTTCTATTTCCAGTTTTTAAAGGAATCTCCACACTGTTCTCCATAGTGGCTGTACTAGTTTGCATTCCCACCAACAGTGTAAGAGAGTTCCCTTTCCTCCACACCCTCTCCAGCATTTATTGCTTGTAGACTTATGGATTGCAGCCATTCTGACTGGTGTAAAATGGTACCTCATAGTGGTCTTGATTTGCATTTCTCTGATAATGAGTGATGTTGAGCATCTTTTCATGTGTTTGTTAGCCATCTGTATGTCTTCTTTGGAGAAATGTCTATTTAGTTCTTTGGCCCATTTTTTGATTGGGTCATTTATTTTTCTGGAATTGAGCTGTAGGAGTTGCTTGTATATTTTTGAGATTAGTTGTTTGTCAGTTGCTTCATTTGCTATTATTTTCTCCCATTCTGAAGGCTGCCTTTTCACCTTGCTAATACTTTCCTTTGTTGTGCAGAAGCTTTTAAGTTTAATTAGGGAATGTGCTTATTTTAATAGTAGACTTAATAGGTGACCAGTTAATGGAAGCTGAACAATAATACCCAAATTTCTTAGAAAGTTATTTTGCAATGTCTACAGCCTCTATTTCCTGGGTCATCTCTCACTCTTCTTTGTCTCTTACATTGTATTCTAAATAAATTAATAACTCATGATTGCTCACTTGTAACTGTTTACCTCAATGCTTCTGTCATATAGTTTTTTTGTTTTTTCTAATAAAACTTTTATCCTCTCTCTACTTGTCATATCTAATTCATACTTTTTATGAGGCTCTCTGCTTTCCCCAAATCAAAGTAGCAACACTTATCTCTTTCTGCCCAATATTGGAATAACATAGCTATCTCATATAATTTTTATAAAAAAGATATTAATAAATAAATACCATCATTTGTATATGACTTATTTCCTCTATATATCTTACCTAAAATTACTAATTGCATACACATAGCTATAGTCATCAACTTAAAAAAGCCTGAAGTATTTTCACATAGGGCTTCACTAGTAGCTCAGCTGGTGAAGAATCCACCTGCAATGCAGGAGACCCCAGTTTGATCCCTGAGTTGGGAAGATCCCTGAGGGGGGCATGGCAACTCACTCCAGTATTCTTGCCTGAAGAATCCCCATAGACAAGAGGAGCTTAGTGGGCTACAGTCCATGGGGGTCACAAAGAGTTGGACACTGTGGACTAAGCACACAGTATATTCACATAATAATCAAATTTGGGAAATTAACTTAATCAAAGAATATACATTAAGTATCCACTTCTCTTTGTCTGGAAGAAATATTTTTAATATAAGGAATAGCTTAGGAGAATCCATTGCAATTAAGTGGCTATAAACATAATTACATACAAGATTTGCTGATGGCAGAGGCAAATAACAAGGATGCTGGAGAAGGAGCTATGGAGGTTCTAATTATTAATCAGAGTGGTATTTTGTAGAGAAAAGTCAAAAGATGATCATTGATTTAACTTTAAATAACAAAGATTTATTGATCAAGTACTGAGACAAGTTTCTACAGCTGAGATAATGAAAAAAGTTAAATGAATTCTTATGTGAATATATCACATTTGCTAAAAGTGCATTTTTCTGAGATAAAAATTACCTTTAATCATTCCACACTAGACTTGCAAAAGTTCTAAAAAGTGATGAAATAATAATGATACAATACATCTCAAAGTACTGTAACACCAGAAAAGAGCTGGAGTAAAGATTGATATTTTATGGTTTGTGGCCTCCTTCAAGATTTTCTGGAGATTTTGTTTGTTTTGACCTTAAACTTTAAGTTTTTGATAGTGAGTCCAGGGATGATAGAAATATTATTAAATATTTAGCAGTTATTTTAAAAACAAAAATGTAATATCATATGATATCATTTATATGTGAAATCTAAAAAAAAAAAATTACTGATAAGTATGATCCCGTTGCCATTTACTTTATTGTTTTGGGTTCGAATTTATACACCATTTTTGTGTTTCCTGTCTAGAGAATATCCTTTAGTATTTGTTGGAGAGCTGGTTTGGTGGTGCAGAATTCTCTCAGCTTTTGCTTGTCTGAAAAGCTTTGGATTTCTCCTTCAGGATGCTTGGGGCTGGTGCACTGGGACGACCCAGAGGGATGGTTTAGGGAGGGAGGAGGGAGGAGGGTTCAGGATGGGGAACACATGTATACCTGTGGCGGATTCATTTTGATATTTGGCAAAACTAATACAATATTGTAGAGTTTAAAAATAAAATAAAATTAAAAAAAAAAAATCTGAGGAAACTAAAAAAAAAGAAAAAAAAATGATACAAATGAACTTTACAAAACAAAAACAGACTCCCAGAGAATGAACTTTGGGTTACCAGGGGGAAGGATGGCAGGGAGGGAAACATTAGGAGCTTGGAATGGACACATATACTCTGCTATATTCAAAATAGATAACCAACAAGGACCTACTGCTCTTCAGTATTCTGTAATAATATAAATGGGAAAATAATTGAAAAACTGTAATTACATGTATATATGAAAAATGAGTCTTCTGAGAAATATAAAAGCTTGGTAAATTTGAAATTCTCTTATGCATTTTGTGTTTCAGATAGAGACTTTATGTTAACAAATTCTTAAAATTTAAGAAAGCATGAAGAATTACATTAGGAATTCATAAAATCCAAACTGCCAGGCCTCACTGCCAGATAATCTGATTCAGTATGTCTGGGTTGGGGCCCAGGATTCTGCCTTCTAGCTAATTCCAATACTGGATCAAGGAAACAAGGACAGATTTTATCTGAAAAGAATGTGGACCAAGGTCAGTTCCCAGATGCCTGTGTGGTTATTCTGCAGTGTAAGTAAATTCTGACATGCTTACAGAAACCTGGGTTTGATGTTAGCTCTACTTCATGGTTGAGCAAGACTTCTGTTTCTGAGTTTTAGCTTCTTCATCTGAAAAACAAGGCAAGAGTACCTAACATTCAAATTAGAAGCACAGATTAGAATAAGGACCTGTGAAATAGAAAGAATCCAGTAAGTGTTGTCTATCTCCTTTGCCTCAACATAATAATACGTTTTGGACTGCTGTCAGTTATAATGACCTATATTATTTCTAAGAATTGAGGACCAGGCCCTGCTGGAAAGGGGACTGTGCTTTCTCCAAGATATCAGGTACAGACCCAGCATTAGGAGTTCAGAACTTAGCAAGAATATATCATATTGTGAGAACATATCTCTAGCTCTAAATGATTGCCTGAGCAACCTTGGGCATTCAGCAATCAGGTGAAGTGCATTTCCCTACAGGAAAGGCTAATCCCATCAACTGAGTTGTGACGGCAAGCATGTTGGAAAAAGCATTGTTTTTTGGTTAGTATAAGTAAACAAAATTAGAATTTCTAGTCACAGGCCAAGGTTTTCAACTACCAGATTAATTTAAAATTTTTATAATTAAATCTCATTTATTTCTTGAGCTTGTTGGAGGCAGAATGTCTGTCATGACAAACATCAGTCAGTTCAGGAGCTCAGTCGTGTCTGACTCTTTCTGTGTGAGCCCGTGGACCATAGCATGCCAGGCTTTCCTGTCTATCACCAACTCCTGGAGCTTAATCAAACTCAAGTCCATCAAGTCGGTGATGCCATCCAACCATCTCATCCTCTGTCATCCCCTTCTCCTCCTGCCCTCAACCTTTCCAGCATCAGGGTCTTTTCAAATGAGTCAGCTCTTTGCATCAGGTGGCCAAAGTATTGGCATTTCAGCTTCAACATCAGTCCTTCCAATGAACACCCAGGACTGATTTTCTTTAGGATGGACTGGTTGGATCTCCCTGCAGTACAAGGGACTCTCAAGAGTCTTCTCCAACACAAAAGTTCAAAAGCATCAATTCTTTGGTGCTCAGCTTTCTTTATGGGCCAACTCTCACATCCATACATGACTACTGGAAAAGCCATAGCTTTGACTAGATGGACCTTTTTCATCAAAGTAATGTCTCTGCTTTTTAATATGCTGTCTAGGTTTGTCTAACAAATCAAGGAAACACATTCAGCCCTGGGTTCAGCTTTCACGATTGCTTCTCTTCCAAAGTCAAGGATATATGTGCACTCATCAAAACAGCTTAGACTGAGCCTTCTTTCAGATACCATCATCAGAATCTTCGTGGTGACCTGGGGAGAGGAGCTTCACCTTGTCCCTGAGACACAATTTATTTCCATTTATTTGCTGTTGCTTTCTTCCCCACTGCCTCTACTCAGTCAGGGAAAACATTCACTTACCTATAGAGCACTCCAAAGTTGGCCAAAGTAGGGAAAACTCAAGAAAAAAAAAAATTTATTCTGTCCTTTATTCCACTATTCCTATTTATGCATCAGAGTCCTCTTACCTTAGGAATGCGCAAAAAGCCTTTTATATTACACTTTTGTCTCTCTAGTCCCTTTGTCTTGATTTTTAAGAGTTTGTTTGAAAACTGAAAAACGAGGGTTCTTTTCCTTGTATCTGTAGTATCAATTTTCTCCTCAACTCATTGCTTTTCTACATTAGATCAAACTTCAAGGAGCACAAGTTCCAGCTGACCACCCCCCTCCATTTCATAGCTCAGAACCTGTTGTGAAATCCAGAGTCACAAAACACACCTCGGTGGACACTCAAGACAGTGGAGTACAGTTTATTACACCAGCGGGTCCAAGGGGAATTAGTTCCCAACAAGGACCCTAATGTTTCTGAGAGGCCTAGTTTTATACCCCCCACTTCATGACTGGCTACATGTTAGCAAGCTCTTTGTTGTATATGATTGAGTTTTACAACAAGTAGGTGTTAGGAGAACAATTAAGATTAAAGGGGGAGGACAATGAACATATATCAAGGGGGGATGTCTCCATGGTTAATCTAACAGGGGCAGCCCTACCTCAACTACAATCTCCATTTGTCAGGAAGACTTCCTTCAGGAAGACCTGGTATTCACTAGCAACACTTTCCTCACTCTTAGGCAGGGTTCAGGCCCAGTTCACAGACTGTCTTTAAGATGGATGACAGACTTCCAGATGGAATCTCTCCTGCTTTCCTCACACTGGTCCCAACAAAACTAATTGCCCTAAGCAAGGCATTAAATGTTTGTGCCCCTCCTTTTCCAAAATTCATATGTTGAAACCTTAATCTCAATGTGATTACATTTGAAGGTGGGCCTTTGGGAAGCAATCATATCTTGAAGGTACAGCCCCCATGAAGGGAAGTAGTGTCTTTGTAAGAATATGTCAGATAGCTAGCTAGGAAGACAGAAGGAGCAGGTGGCAAGCTGCAACCAGAAGGAACTCTTTATCAGAACCTGACCATACAGGCATCATGACTGTGGATGCCCAAAATTGTGAGAAAAAAAGTATTTTCTTTTTTTTTTCAATATTTATTTATTTGGTTGTGCCATGTCTTGTTTAAAGTAGATGGGGTCTTCAGTCTTCACTGAGACATGCAGTGTCTTTAATTGCTTCAGTGGTTAAGACTCCACTCTCCCAATGTAGTGGGCTTATCAATCCCAGGAAAGGGAACTAGATCGCATAATCCCATATACGGCAACTAAGAGTTTAAATACCACAACTAAAAAAATATCTTTTGAGAATCCAGCTAGTTTTTGATATATATCATCATAGCCATCCATTCAAACTAAGACTCTTTTTTACCCTTTATAACAATGGAGCATATTCTAGGTAGGTTTTTTTCCTTAGTTATTTTTTTTAATAACAAATTGAGATAGAGAAAATAATAATTGAATATAATGGTCATTGATCTGAAACAAATAAGTTACCAGGTATTTCTCCAGCAAAGATGGGTTTAATTGGGATTAGCAGAGAATTGCAATTCAAGTCTGCAACCAAGAGAAGACACATGCAAGTTCCCTGACAGCAAGGGAAGGAGAATAGCTTGTATAGAGGCGGGAAGGAAGTTGGGAGGGTTTAGTAAACAGAGTCCATAACTTTTCATTAGCTGAATCCTTGCCAGGAAGGAAGAGAAGGCACTAGACTGTGCCGGCATTTCAGGGCTTGAGAGCTCCCCCTCTGGTCTTCCAAATCTGTTTAGTTGAGGTAACTGTTTTTGTTTTTCTAATTTGTTTTACACAGTATAGTTGGAGAAGGAAATGGCAACCCATTCCAGTATTTTTGCCTGGAGAATCCTATGGACAGAGAAGCCTGGTGGAGCTACAGTCCATGGGGTCTCAAAGAGTCGGACACGACTGAGTGAGTGAGCATGCACACACAGTATAATACAATAATAATGTAATTGATGATAAAGTGTTAAAATATTAATTCATTGAGTACCCACTATGTGCCTTCAGTATTTTCTGAGTAATTTACATGAATTAGAATTTATCACTACAAACATATGAGATAAGTATTGTCAATATTCTCATTTTAAAAACGATGAAACTGAAACAGAGAAGTTAATTAACTTGCCTAAGCTCACTCAGCTAACAAGTGAAATAATACGAATCTTAGCTTGGTAGTCTGGCTCCACAGCCTGTGAATTGATTCATTAGGTTATACTTTTTACATACTAATTTCCCAGTCTCATACTATACAATCAGATAGATGTGGGTTTCTGTTCCAATTTGATCACTTAAATAACTATCATTTTGCAAGTTACTAATTGCCTTCTGCTTCAGGTTTCTTATCTATAAAATGGGAATAATATTAATACTTTCAGATACTTAAATTCTCTAAGATAATTTATCCATTTATAGGTGGAAGAGACCATTCACAGATTTGTAGTTGAGGTTAAAAGAATATAGTTAAAAGAATATAGGTACATAAAGTGCTTAACCCAATGCCTAATTCATGATAAGCTACCAAAAATTAATGGTTATAAAATAAAATGAAATGTGAAGGTTCAGTACTCATAATTTTCTGTGTGCTAATTATAAAAAATTCATAAATTATTAAAAAAAATATTTATGCAATTCCTATTATACTATTGAGGTTTCCCAGGTGGCTCAGTGGTAAAGAATCCACCAACATTGCAGGAAATGCAGGTTTGATCTTTGGATCAGGAAAATCCCTGGAGGAGGAAATGACAACTCATTCCAATATTCTTGCTTGAAAAATCTCACAGATAAAAGAACCTGGTGGGCTACAGTCCATGGGGTCCCAAAGATCAGACATGACTTAACTGCATATATATACCTCATGGCATTTATGTGTTACAAGTAGACGTTTCTTTACTGACCATTTTATATCCATGATACCGAGATAGCTAAGAATACAGCTTTACATACTTTGTTTTGCAAATGAAATAAGGATAACTATTGCAGAAAGACAGATATTTAGCATTTATTAGTTGTATGATATTATTTGTATGATATTGAACAAATAATTAAACTCTCTGAGTTTTCATTTCCATTTCTATGAATTGAAACATGAAAGCTGTAGCTCTGGGTTATTTTGGCAATTTACTTTAAAGAAGAAATGTAAAATTCTAACCTAGTTCCAGGCACATGGTAGTGCTTCCTAGAGAGTTTATAGTTTCTGATACATATATATAGTTGTTAACTATGCATATATCACTCATGTGTGTATTATTTAAAATAGTAAGAGGTGTGTGTGTGTGTGTATAATAGAGAAAAAGAAAGAGAGAGCATGAATGTACTTTAAATTCACTGGGGGCCAATTCTTTGAGAATCTGATGAAAATAATAGAATTTCTCTTAAGGAAAGTATGCAAGTGCAACTATTTGATGACTAAGTTTTATTTTTGACAATTAACTCTACTTGGCAGACTCAATTAGCTAATTAGAGCTGCGTTGTTCAGTTGCTGAGTCACGTCCAACTTTTTGCGACCCCATGAACTTCAGCATGCCAAGCTTCCCTGTCTTTCACTATCTCCTGGAATTTGCTCACACTCATGTCCATTGAGTCGGTGATGCCATCCATTCATCTCATCCTCTGTCACCCCCTTCTCCTCCTGCCCTCAATCTTTCCCAGCGTCAGTATCTTTTCCAATGAGTCAGGTCTTTGCAACAGTTGGCCAAAGTGTTGGAAATTCAGCTTCAGTAATAGTCCTTCTAGTGAATATTCAGGGTTGATTTCCTTTAGGAAATCATTAGTTAGAGCCTGAACCTGACTAAAAACAAAAATATGAAGCAATAAAAAACAAAAGCTATGTGACTGCCCCAAATGTTTTTAGGTTCAGAACTAATAACCTGATCATTTATTCTTTTTTAATCATTTTATTTTATTTGGAGTATAGTTGATTAATAATATTATGGTATTTTCAGATGAACAGCAAAGAGATTCAGTTATACATATAAATGTATCTATTATTTTTCAGATTCTTTATCCATTTAGGTTGTTACATAATATTGAGCAGAGCTTCCTGAGCTATACTAATTAACTCATTTACAAAGCATCTATTTATGCTTCAATCCTGATTCTTAGCAGGATCTTTCAAATGTTTGCAATTTTATGATGATGACATTTTTTTACTGATTTACCCCTGAAACTGTGGCTTGTAAACAGAGGAAAAGACAAAGGACTCCATCCTATTGCAGAAAAGTTTTCTGATGGAAACTTTCAGAACTCAGAATGGTTCTGCCTGAGGTCCGGGCAACCATTTAGTCAACCACTGGCCAGTATATTGCCAGTTGCTATAAACAGTTTCATATATGGGTCATTTGTTAGACTCTTCTCTTCCAGTTTGAACCTCTCTGTCTAGAATCTGAGATGACTGAAGGTGTGGACCATCCCACCACTCACTCCCTCTCTGATATTGTATATGAGCAGGAAACCAGCTTGTGGAGTAAACAATTAGTGATTGGGGAAATGGCCCACTGATAAAAAATCCATGTCATGGTCAGGAACATTGATAAATGTTGCTCAAAGCAGTGTTTTTTAAATAACACTGATTATTCTTTTCCATCTCGTTTCACCTTTTATTAATTTCAGTCTAAATGTACTCTTTTTAAAAAGCTGTCTTTTAAAAATACCTACTTGAGAATTAACTCTAACTTAAATAGAACTCTAAGGATATGTCTCTACTGACAAACTAAATTCTAGAGAAATATGTAGATCTTAGAGTAATGGCGTTGAATGTTTAAGAGTTTCTTCAAAGAGAGGATTTCTACAATATTCAATTTTGGCATACCACCAAGAATACAGATGCTTCTTTCCTATAGCTATTGTTTGGAAAGTAGAGAGGGCATAAGCAACGTTTTAAGAATTCACTGAAGCACAACTTCAAACAACATAACTAGTTGGGACCTGCTGGGAAACAAGGTCTCAGACAAATCAGCCTGGCGGGTGGCACTGAGGAGCCAGATAGTTGTTTCCAAGTGTTACCTTCAGAAAGAATGCAAGGGGAAGAGGTAGAATCTCCAGCAAAAACAGACTGAGGCAGCAAGCCCAGGGATGGGATGCTCTTCACGAGCACACAGAGGGTAGAGAATTGTTGCTTCTACACAGAGATTTTTTTTCAATAATAATTTTCCCCAATGCACTCTGATAATTACAGATCAGTATCACATACATGTGAACAGCACACACCACCTACACTTTACCACAGTTTGGAAAGAATGATGGAAAAGGAGGGGTGTTGCCTCAGGAATTATATGTGAAAACATCAGTCTGACAGGTGTGGTTGGGAATGTCACTCTCCAGGAAAGTTTATATTTGAAATCTGTTTAAAATACATGTATGGGCTTCCCAGATGATACTAGTGGTAAAGAATTCACTTGCCAATGCAGGAGATGCAAGAGATTCGGGTTTGATCCCAGGTTGGGAAGATCCCATGGAGAAAGGTAAGGCAACCAACTCCAATATTCTTGCCAGGAGAATTCCATGGTCAGAAGAGCCTGATGGGCTGCAATCCATAGGGATGCAAAGAGTCAGACAAAGCTGAAGCAACTGAGCATGCAAATTTTCAAGTCTTATGAAAAGGGAGAGAGTTTTCTGTGGAACTTTATGTTAGGTAACTGGACTCTTAACCACAATTAAGATCCTGCAGAGCCTGAGCTTTTAGTCTTCATTAGCATTTTATAATGGTACATTTTTCTGACTGAGACCTGAATATGACAGATGTCAAATAAAACATCTGACCAGGTTGTTATATATTCCCAGAGCATTGTCCTTCCTTCCCATCTCTCATTTTTACCCTTTTCCTCTGATTTTTTTTAATATAAAACTTTGGGGAAAAAAAAAAAAAAAACTTTGAGTCTTTCCCCAGATCCGAGCAATAAAGTTCTAGTTTCAAAAATAAAGTTTCAGTAACTTGTCCAACTTGCTTTTCTTCCAGTTTCCACATTTTTATTTATAAAACAAACAGCAAACAAACAAATCATTGCATGACGTCTGCACAATGCCCATTTCAGTATTTGAAGTCAATATCCCACATACCTTCTGGGTTAGCCATACTATTCACTAAGTTTGTTAACAGTTTGCTTCTGTTTCCTCCTCTGCTATTTTGTGTGTGTTAATAATCTAACAGAAAAGACCCCATAATCTCACTTACCATTGGCTCATAATGATGCAAGGATCATTTCAAAGGCCTTCTCTTCTGATAAAATATTCCTGATTACCTTTACTGTATATGATCTTACCATTATTTACTTACATAGACAAGCCATGTATCAATGAACCCTCTGCACTCTGTGAATCACCTCTTTCTTTCATGTCTTAAGTAAAGACCAAAACATAAAATAGACAAAAGCAACTTTTCAATGAAAACTCAACTATACTTTTAGGATAAACCATGAAATGGAATAGAAATCATGAGTTCTATTTTTAGATTTTTGAAGAGGCTCCATAATGTCTTCCATAGTGGTTGTCCCAATTTACATTCCCAGCAACAGTGCATTCAGATACCTTTTTCTTCACATCCTTGCCATCACATGCTGTTTCTTGTCCTTTTGGTGATAGCCATTCTGACAGGTGTCAGGTGATATCTCATTTGTGGTTTTGATTTCCATTTCCCCGATGATGTGTGATTTTCAGCATATATTCACATGCCTATCAGCCATCTTTATGTGTTCTTTGAAAAAGTGTCAGGTTTTCTGCTCAATTTTCATCAACTTTTTTTTTACTTTGATCAATTTTATTGAGCTTAAGAGTTATTTACATATATTTTATATCAACCTCTTTTCAGATATATAATTTGTAAATATTTTCTCCCATTTAGTAGGTTGCCTTTTTATTTTCTTGATGACTTCTTTCTAAAGGCAGAAACTTTCTACGTTTGATACAGTGTATTTGTTATATTTTGCTTCTGTTGTCATTGCCTTTGGAGTCAGTCCAAAAAACATTGCCAAGATTGATGTCAAAGAGCCTATTGCCTATGTTTTCTACTAGAAGTTTTATGGTTTCTGGTATTATATCAGAGATATTGGTCTATAATTATCTTTTTGGTGGTACCCTATTCTGGTCTTAATATCAGAGTAATGTTGGCCTTATAAAATGAATTGAGTGTTCCTTCTTCAATTTTTCGGAGGAATTTGGAAGAGGTAGATATTAAATCTTTTTAGAATACTACATAGAATTGATAAATGTTTTTAAGTGTTATGCTTAGCTTCATTTGTCATTGTCTTTTATAGGTTTTTTAGGTACATTATGGGTTTTTTGTGTATTTCTGGTTTATGGTGATCATAATGTTCAATATATACACAAATATACTTATATAGTTGTCTGTAAATGTAACAATATATTTTACATTAATAGCAAGTTAAGTTTAAATGCATTCTAAAACTCTGCATCTTACTCCACTCCCATGCTTTTGATGTCACATTTTATACCTTTATATTTTGTGTATCCCTTAGAGAAGGGAATGGCAACCCACTCCAGTATTCCTGACTGGAGAATTTCATGGACAGAGAAGGCTGGCAGGCTACAGTCGATGGGATCACAAAGAATCAGACACGACTGAGCGACAAACACACACTTTAAGTAATTGTTGCAGTTATAGTTCAGTTCAGTTAGTCCAGTCACTCAGTCTTGTCCGACTCTTTGCAACCCCATGAACCGCAACACACCAGGCCTCCTTGTCCATCACGAACTCCTGGAGTTTACCCAAACTCATGTCTATTGAGTCAGTGATGCCATCTAACCATCTAATCCTCTTTTGTCCCCTTCTCCTCCTGCCTTCAATCTTTCCCAACATCAGGGTCTTTTCAAATAAGTCAACTCTTTGCATCAGGTGGCCAAAATACTGGAATTTTAAGCTTTAACATCAGTCCTTCCAATGAACACCAAGGACCAATTTCCCTTAGGATGGACTGGTTAGGATGGATCTCCTTGCTGTCCAAGAGAATCTCAAATGTCTTCTCCAACAAGCATCAATTCTTCTGCACTCAGCCCTCTTTATAGCCCAACTCTCACATCCATACATGACTACTTGACTAGACGGACCTTGGTTGGCAAAGTAATGTCTCTGCTTTTTAACATGCTGTCTAGGTTGGTCATAACCTTCCTTCCAAGGAGTAAGCATCTTTTAATTTCATGGCTGCAATAAACATCTGCAGTGATGTTGAAACCCAAAAAAATAAAGTCAGCCACTGTTTCCCCATCTATTTCCCATGAAGTGATGGGACCAGATGCCATGATCTTAGTTTTCTGAATGTTGAGCTTTAAGTAAACTTTTTCACTCTCCTCTTTCGCTTTCATCAAGAGGCTCTTTAGTTCTTCTTCACTTTCTGCCATAAGGGTGGTTTCATTAGCATATCTGAGGTTATTGATATTTCTTCCAGCAATTTTGATTTCAACTTGTGATTCTTCCAGCCCAGCATTTTTCTTGATGTACTCTGCATATAAGTTAAATAAGCAGGGTGGCAATATACAGCCTTGACATACTCCTTTTCCTATTTGAACCAGTCTGTTGTTCCATGTCCAATTCTAACTGTTGCTTCCTGACCTGCATACAGGTTTCTCAAGAGGCAGGTCAGGTGGTCTGTTATTCCCATCTCTTTAAGAATTTTCCAGTTTATTGTGATCCACACAGTCAAAGGCTTTGGCATAGTCAATAAAGTAGAAGTAGATGTTTTTCTGGAACTCTCTGGCTTTTTTGATGATCCAGCGAATGTTGGCAATTTGATCTCTGGTTCCTCTGCCTTTTCTTAAACCAGCTTGAACACGTGGAAGTTCAAGTATTGCTGAAGCCAGGCCTGGAGAATTTTGAGCATTACTTTACTAGCATGTGAGATGAGTGCAATTGTGCAGTAGTTTGAATATTCTTTGTCATTACCTTTCTTTTGGATTGGAATGAAAATTGACTGTTTCCATTCCTGTGGCCACTGTCGAGCTTTCCGAATTTGCTGACATATTGAGTGCAGCACTTTCACAGCATCATCTTTTAAGATTTGAAATAGCTCAGCTGGAATTCCATCACCTGCACTTGTTTTGTTCATAGTGATGCTTCCTAAGGCTTGACTTCACATTCCAGGATGTCTGTTTCTAGGTGAGTGATCACACCATCGTGATTATCTAGGTCATGAAGATCTTTTTTTTTGTACAGTTCCTCTGTGTATTCTTGCCACCTCTTCTTAATATCTCCTGCTTCCGTTAGGTCCCTACCATTTCTGTCCTTTATTGAGCCCATCTTTGCATGAAATGTTCCATTGGTATCTCTAATTTTCTTGAAGAGATCTCTGGTCTTTCCCATTCTATTGTTTTCCTCTATTTCTTTGCACTGATCATTGAGGAAGGCTTTCTTATCTCTCCTTGCTATTTGGGACTCTGCATTCAAATGGGTATATTTTTGCTTTTCTCTTTTGCTTTTGGCTTCTCTCCTTTTCACAGCTATTTGTAAGGCCTCCTGAGACAGCCATTTTGTTTTTTGCATTTCTTTTTCATGGGGATGGTCTTAATCCTTGTCTTCTGTACAATGTCACGAACCTCCATCCATAGTTCATCAGGCATTGCATCAGATCTAGACTTTTAAATCTTTTGCCAGTTGTCTTTTAAAGTTCATGCTAACATTAAAAGTATGTGATTGATCTATTTTATTTACCATATATTTGATGTTTCCTGTGAAATTTTTACTTTCATGTATTTTTTTATTATTATTATTACTTGTTAGTGCCCTTCCTTTTCAGCTGAAAACATCCCTATGACATTTCCTGTAGGGCTGGTTTAATGGTGATTAACTTCTTTGCTCTTACTTGTCTGGAGAACTCTTTATTTCTCCTCTATTCTAAATGATAACCTTGCTGAATAGAGTATTCTTGGTTGGAAGTTTTGTTTTTGTTTTTTTCCCAGCACTTTGAATTTATCATGCCAGTCCCTTTTGGCCTACAAAATTTCTGCTGAGAAGTCTGCCAGTAGTTTTACAGGGGTTCCTGAGTAAATAAGTTGTTTTTTTCTTTCTGATATTAATATTATCTCCTCAATTTTTGGCACTTAAAATATAATGTGTCTTGGTGTGGTTCTCTTTGGGTTTATCTGTTTTGAAACTCTCTGGCCTTCCTACATCCAGAGGTCTGCCTCTTTTTCCAGATTAGAGAAATTTTCAGTCACTATTTCTTTTTTTTTTTTAATTCATCTTTTTATTTAGGTCATGTTGGTTCATAAGATTACATAGATATCATGTGTGCAACGTTGCATTTCTACTTCTGTGCACACTGCAGTGTGCTCACCGCCATAAATGCAATTACCATTCACCACCGTATAATTGAGCCCTTATACCCGTTTCACCTTTCCTTCTTAAGCCATTATTTCTTCACATAATTTTCTGCCCCTTTCTCACTTTTCTCCTTCTGGGACCCCTGCAATGAAAATGATATTTTGCTATGTGTTGTCCCATTGGTCCTTTAATCTGTCTTCACTTTTTAAAGTTCTTCTTTCTTTTGCTGCTCTATTTGGGTGAGTTCCATTGCCTGTTTTTTCCAGATCTCTGATCCACTCCTCCACTTTATCTATCGGTTATTGTATCCTTCAACTATGTGTCTTCTGTTTAGGACTTTCTTATATTTTCTCAACTCTTTATAATTCCCTCTGTATTCACCTATTCTTTTTCTGAGTTTAATGAACATCTTTATTACCATTACTTTGAATGATAGGATATATTACTTATCTCTTATTCAGATTTCTTTTCTGAGCATTTTCTTGTGATTTGTTTGGAGCACTTTCCTCTGTTTCCCCAGTTTGCTTGACTGTCTGTATTTCTATGTGCTAAATGAAACAGCTATCTCTTCCAGTTTAAAAGGAGTAGTCCTGTGTAGGCAATGATCCATATTGTTTAACCACGCTTTAGTTCTTGGTTGTCTCTCACCTGTCTTTCCAACTGGCCTGTTCATCTGAGAAACTCATTGCCCCTTGACAGTGAGAGCCTGACACTCAACTGTTTGGGCTGTTTGCTTCTGCTGGCTTTAATGGGGGAAGAGAGGGGATCAGAGTGCTTACACCCCACCTGTGGAATGGTCGCAACAGCAGGGCAGAGGGGCACTAGCTAGCAGGCTATAGTGAGAATGCAAAAATGGTGTCTATCAGAACTGGCAATAGTGAGGGAGAAGGAGAACTAAAAAATGGTGCCTAGAGTCTCAGACAGTAGAGAATCCACCTTAGATGCCTGAGACCTGGGTTCAAGCCCTGGGTCAGGAAGATCCCCCGGAGGAGGGCATGGCAACCCACTCCATTATTCTTGCATGGAGAATCCCCATGGACAGAAGAACCTGATGGGCTAAAGTCCATAGTGTCTCAAAGTGTTGAACACGACTGAGTGACTAATCACACATTCAGAAACCACAGCCCTGGAGAGAGTCCCAAAAGGTTTTTGCCCCTCTGGCAGTTATTTTTGGTTTAACATAATCACATGTAAAGTATAGGCTTCCCAAGTGTTCCTTTTGCCTGGGTCCGGGGTGAGTGAGTCTGTGAGAGAACACTTTAAACGCAGAATCTCCATTTCCTATAGCCCTGTGGTTCTCCTGGACATAACCCCTATTGGTTTTCAAAACTAGATGCTTTAGAGACTCATTTCTCATGCAGATCCTAAGGACTGATGTGCCTGATGTAGGGCACAAATCCCTTGCTCTGCAGGGAGAAGTTCTGTACTTGTGAGATTCTTCCCAACTGTGGATCACAATGATGAGGGTGGGATTTGTGGGTGAAACTGCATCTCTGCCTCTCATACCATGTCCATATGGCCCTTTGGCCCTCTGTTGTGGAGTAGCTGTTCAGCTGATTCTTGGGTTCTTCAAAGAGAATTGTTCCATATGAAACTGTAGGCTTGTTGTGTCCATGAGAGGAGGTGTGTTTCAGCTTTTCCTAAGTCGCCATCTTGGACAACCTTCCCCAACATTATTTTTGTTTTTGTTTTTGATTAAGATATCTTCTCAAAGCATCTATGAGTTTCCTGATTGGGTTTCAGTTGACAGCTCAACTGTGAAGTTCAGCCATAGAAGTCTTGGAAGACTGACTCCTTCATTCACATTCTGGACATGGGATAAAAGTAAAAGCAATCATTAGTTTTTAATGTCTCTTAATTAGGTAGACACAAAAAATCAGTAAACTAGTTCTCTTACTACACTGATTAATACTTTTAATTATTCCTAATTGCTTCTACCTTCACTGATGGATGGTAAGTCCTCAGACTGTTTTCTCAATAAAATTCATATTTAAAGGGAAATAATATCTCATCCCCAAATGTGTGCTTATTTTTACCTTGTTATCTGAGTATGCCAATCAATAAATTAGCCATGTGATTCAGAAGTGTGTTTTAACAGTTGAACAGAAGTGTCATCCAAATAAATGTAACCTGCAAGAGCAGCTTTTAAATCCTAAGGGAAGAATAATTCAAGTTAAATGTCAAGAAATTTATTTTGATAGAAATTAATTTTACAACTGACTGGACTAATGTATTTACAATGAATAAAATGGTGACAGACATTTATACTTTTACTTAACTGTATATAGCCTAAAGCCAGTTCTACCCATTTGAAAATGAGAATCAATGAATAGTTTACCAGTCACACAATTCAGTTGCTCTAACCAGTATTCTTTTTAATGACATAGTCTGTAATAACAAAGAGTCTTGCCTTCATAAATATTTTGTTTTTTAATAGTATCATCCAAGAATTATCATGGAAGATTTTATATTTTCACTGCAAGCCACTAAATAAAATGTTAAAGTATTAACTATTTAATGTCAAGAAAAGTAAACAGTTATTGAAATATTGACATACAATTTTGGTATTCATGTGGATACATCCTATTTTTGCTATGCATATTGGAATTTGAAAGCCATTTTTATAAACATATGGAGATCATAAAAAAAATGAAAAATGGAAGCCCGTAATCACTCTGTGAATTGTTATCCTACTTTCTTCTCTTCTTCCTATTCTCATTCAAAAAATTATAATTTCCTTATATCAATTCATGGATATATTGTTCTCCTCTGAGATTTTAGATATTGATGCTGTGACAGAACTCTGGGTGATTCTGGGTATACTCCATGCTACCATTTGAAAGAAGAATTGCTATTACAGTATTTTTAAAATTCATAAAGGACATTTCTATTAGAACAAGAGTAATACGATACAATGGAGAAGGCAGTGGCACCCCACTCCTGTACTCTTGCCTGGAAAATCCCATGGACAGAGGTGCCTGGTAGGCTGCAGCCTATGGGGTCGCTAGGAGTGGGACACGACTGAGCAACTTCACTTTCACTTTTCGCTTTCATGCATTGGAGAAGGAAATGGCAAGCCACTCCAGTGTTCTTGCCTGGAGAATCCCAGGGACGGGGGAGCCTGGTGAGCTGCCATCTCTGGGGTCGCACAGAGTTGGACACGACTGAAGTGACTTAGCAGCAGCAATATGATGCAAAGAACTTAATGATTTGAGTACTTGCTTTCAAACAATTTATTTTCTCTTTTCTCTGTAACATCTATATCAAATTGGTAGCCTTCATAAGTAAACACATGAAACTACGTGAATCCACTTGTAGCAAGATAATATTATGATACTTACAAGTAAATAAAATTCTAACTAGTACCAATACACATCTGACATCAAAATTAAAAATGACAATGTAATTTTTCAAACGCTTCTGAGCAACAAAAATTTAGACCATAAATCAATGCAAAAAAATTTATATATTTTGAAGGCAAACATATCAGATTGTTCACTTTCCTTTTTCACATGGTTTAAATTAAGTTTAATTAGAAAGATGAGGAAAAGCCTTGAAAGAGAAAAATATTTTTATTAAGACATAACATAAAGTGATGGCTGATAGCTTGATTTTTTTTAAAGGAAAAGTAAAGAAAATGATTTCTAGCCCAAAACTCAATATAACAAAAATCATAATATGATTAATAAAATGAAAAAATATCATTGTGTGATAATCCATAGCCTACAGTATAATTGTTGTATCAATAATAACACTGACTTACCAAGAAATGTTTCACATGTGTGTTTTCTGTACATGTTTAGATCATAAATGCATTCCATTCAAATGCTTCACTCAACACTAGAATGGAGTGATTACTACTGTGGAGACTGCTGGTCTGAGTAAAATTCTAGCTCTAAATCTTAATCAGTCTCTAAATATGTTGCTTTAACTTTTATATGCTTCCTTTTATAATACCTAAAATGTGGATTAAAATTAACCTCATGGAATTACCATGAGAGTGGAAAATTCTAAAAGAGATGGGAATACAAGACCACTTGACCTGTCTCTTAAGAAACCTATATGCAGGTCAGGAAACAACAGTTTGAACTGGACATGGAAAAACAGACTGGTTCAAATGGGAAAAGGAGTATGTCAAGGCTGTGTATTGTCACCCTGCTTATTTAACTTATATGCAGAGTACATCATGAGAAACGCTGGGCTGGATGAAGCACAAGCTGGAATCAAGTTTGCTGG
>NW_011494721.1:4401847-4403172 GCF_000754665.1 Bison bison bison
TAGATAGCATATTGAAAAGCAGAGATATTACTTTGCCAACAAAGGTCCGTCTAGTCAAGGCTATGGTTTTTCCAGTGGTCATGTATGGATGTGAGAGTTGGACTGGGAAGAAAGCTGAGCGCCAGAGAATTGATGCTTTTGAACTGTGGTGTTGGAGAAGACTCTTGAGAGTCCCTTGGACTGCAAGGAGATCCAACCAGTTCATCCTAAAGGATATCAGTCCTGGGTGTTCATTGGAGGGACTGATGCTAAAGCTGAAACTCCAATACTTTGGCCACCTCATGAGAAGAGTTGACTCACTGGAAAAGACTCTGATGCTGGGAGGGATTGGGGGCAGGAGAAGAAGGGGACGACAGAGGATGAGATGGCTGGATGGCATCACCAACTCGATGGACATGAGTTTGAGTGAACTCTGGGCCTTGGTGATGGACAGGGAGGCCTGGCCTGCTGTGATTCATGGAGTTTCAAAGAGTCGGACATGACTGAGCAACTGAACTGAACTGAAAGCAGTCTATAAGTTCTTAAGCTGATACCCAACATGAAATAATTATAATAAATGTTTTTTATCATCATTCATGTGAATAACCTCATTTAATTATAAGCATAACACCTATGAAGTATGTAGAAGTAAACCTATAAGAGAACAATTATATTTGCCAAGTTACCCAGAGTTCAAGTGAAGAAACTAATTTGAACCCTATTTGGTCTAACTTGAAAAAAACCATGAAGTTGCCTGATACAAACTATTGTTTCACAGTTAGCATAGCTATTGAATAATAATATGCATGTACACAAATATAAATGGATAAAAATAATTCAACTGATATATCTATATGATATAAAATTTTGATCAAGGAGCATTTATTTATTTTTCATATGGATATCCAGTTGTTTCAGCACCACTCTTACAAAAGCCTTCCTTTTATCATTGAATTTCCTTTTCAATGTTACTAAAAGTAAATTGGCTTTGTGTACATATGGGTAAATCTGGACTCCCCATTCTGTTTTAGTTATATGTGTACCTATAATTCAGTCAGTACTGCACTGCCTTGTTTATTTTAATAGTAAGTATTTTTTTTTTTTTCTCTAATTTTATTTTATTTTTAAACTTTACATAATTGTGTTAGTTTTGCCAAATATCAAAATGAATCCGCCACAGGTATACATGTGTTCCCCATCCCGAACCCTCCTCCCTCCTCCCTCCCCATACCATCCCTCTGGGCCATCCCAGTACACCAGCCCCAAGCATCCAGCGTCATGCATCGAACCTGGACTGGCAACTCGTTTCCTACATGATATTTTACATGTTTCATTGCCATTCTCCC
>NW_011494721.1:4403272-4403658 GCF_000754665.1 Bison bison bison
GATAGCAAGTTTGCTGGGAGAAATATCAATAACCTCAGATATGCCGATGACACCACCCTTATGGCAGAAAGTGAAGAGGAACTCAAAAGCCTCTTGATGAAAGTGAAAGAGGAGAGTGAAAAAGTTGACTTAAAGCTCAACATTCAGAAAACTAAGATCATGGTATCTGGTCCCATCACTTCTTTGGAAATAGATGGGGAAACAGTAGAAACAGTGTCAGATTTATTTTGGGGGGCTCCAAAATCACTGCAGATGTTTATTGCAGCCATGAAATTAAAAGACGCTTACCTTGGAAGGAAAATTATGACCAACCTAGATAGCATATTGAAAAGCAGAGATATTACTTTGCCAACAAAGGTCCGTCTAGTCAAGGCTATGGTTTTTCC
>NW_011494721.1:4403758-4427365 GCF_000754665.1 Bison bison bison
CATCCCTCTGGGCCATCCCAGTACACCAGCCCCAAGCATCCAGCGTCATGCATCGAACCTGGACTGGCAACTCGTTTCCTACATGATATTTTACATGTTTCATTGCCATTCTCCCAAATCTTCCCACCCTCTCCCTTTCCCACAGAGTCCATAAGACTGATGTATTGAACAGTCTAATAGTAAGTATTTTAAAATAAGTATAGTTCACAAACAGCTTGTCTCTTCAAAAAATTTTTGGCCATTCTAATTTCTTTGTTTTTCCATGTAACTTTTAGATCCAGCTTATTAACTTCTGTAAAACACCTTGCTGGAATTTTGATTGTGCTAACAATTAATCCATATATAAAACCTGGAAAAACTGATGAACGTTTTGTGTTTTTAAATTTATGAACACAATATACCTGTTTGTTTATGTCTAATTTATTTCAACAATCTTTGTGGTATTCTATATACAAATCTTGCATAAATTTGATTAGAATTGAACCTAAATATTTCAGGATAGTTGCCAGTATTATCGGAGAAGGCAATGGCACCCCACTCCAGTACTTTTGCCTAGAAAATCCTATGGGCAGAGGAGCCTGTTAGGCTGCAGTCCATGGGGTCGCTAGAGTCGGACAGGACTGAGCGACTTCACTTTCACTTTCACTTTAATGCATTGGAGAAGGAAATGGCAACCCACTCCAGTGTTCTTGCCTGGAGAATCCTAGGGAAGGGGGAGCCTGGTGGGCTGCCGTCTATGGGGTCGTACAGAGTCGGACACGACTGAAGCGAGTTAGCAGCAGCAGCAGCAGCAGCCAGTATTATAATGGTATATGTATAATTTTAATTCAAATGCCATTTTCTCATTGCTAATATGTAGAAATATAGTGGATTTTTAATACATTAACTTTGCTATGCCAGCCAAAATTACTAGATCTAGTAGTTTTTATTTTTTAACCTTTGATACTTTCAATGTAGTCAGATATATTTTGAGCAAATACACACAGTTTTGCCTCTTTCATTTCAATTTGTTTATATGACAGTTGGGGTTTTGTTTGTTTGTTTTGTTTTACATTATTGCAATGGCTAAGACATATTTCAGTTTGGGAAATTTCTATTGATCTTTCTTTAGACTGTATCCTCGGTTGTATTTGTTTTTTAAATAATCTTCTGAAAGGATTCTTTATATTTGAAATAATTTTCATGTTCTAGTTACCTGTTAATAATAAATATATGCACACATAGGTAGGTACACACACATGTGTGTGTCTGTGCATGTGTGTGTACTGGCAGAAAACACAAAAATCTGGATCAGAAACAAAGATGGTTTATTATTCACAGCAAAGGCAACAGTCAGAACAACCTCTCAAGAATGCTCCCTGAACCCCCAGATCCCACAAGGTGACCTGATGAGGGAACATGTATAATGCTACATTATAGGAGAAAAATTCTGAAGTTAAGCGTGATCTTATTTTTATTCTAGAACTTCAGTAAATTCTCTCGAAGGAGATTACATAGAAAACAGTAACTTCACAACACTGGAATGTCACTGGAGTGGGAGATATTCTTAAACTTTAGAATGTCTTATACCTGTGCTGTTCACAAAGGTGGATGATTAAGCTAGGGGAAAAAAAAAACAGTGGTCTTCTAATTAATTCAGCATCATTTTCTGATAGTTTACATTTTATAGAATATGAATTAATGTTCCTTCTAGAGTTTATGGTAAGAATTAAATGAAGAAATCTTGGAGAAACATTCTTTTAAAGTTGTGACACAAAATTTCAGAGAATTTTCTTGAAATACTAAATGTAACTTTCTGGATCTGTAATGTACTTAGAATTTCTAGTTCTTTATTGTTTAAATTCCATGAAGTCCTGTAGTAAAGGGTCAGCTTCATCCAACTAGATAGTGAAAGTTGTGGCAATATTGAGTATGGATTTTTCAGGGACAATATGCTAATACATCATAACATCAAGGATTTAAAGACTACATCCACACACATGTGTATGTAAAAAACACATTGTCCTATAAACTTTATATACTGTTGCTGCTGCTAAGTCGCTTCAGTCGTGTCCGACTCGGTGCGACCCCAGAGACGTCAGCCCACCAGGCTCCTCCATCCATGGGATTTTCCAGGCAAGAGTACTGGAGTGGGGTGCCATTGCCGTCTCCATTATATACTGTTAAAAATGCATAAAGAAATTTTATTAAAATAAAGTGCTATATTTTGCTTGTGAGTACACATTGTGGCTGAAAGTCAAAGTTCATAAGATGTTTTCTTGGGATATAATTCTACAATATGTACTACTGAGATGGTTAAAATCTTTAAAATCATTGGCCTATGAATTCCACTTTTATTAATCTGAATAAATAAATTAAAATCAAAAGACAACACATGCTGGAAGATGAGCACTTCAGTATTATAATATTGTAAACTATGTTAATGGGCTTCACTGGTGGTTCAGTGATATAGAATCTGCCTGCCAGAGATGATACAGGTTCAATCTCTAGGTCAGGAAGATCCCCTCGAAAAGGAAATGTCAACCCACTCCAGTATTCTTGCCTGGGAAACCCCATGGGTAGAGGAGATTGGCAGGTTACAGTCTACGGGGTTGCAAAACAGCTGGACATGACTTAGCAACTAAGCAACAACAGAACTATGTTAAAATTGAAATTTCAATCAGGACACACATATAAAGGCATCTGATTTTCCAAATATAAATGATTACAGTCACATTTGTTCCATTGATTATTTTGACTATTTATAATAGCTGATTTGAAGTCAAGTAAATTCACAATAGCAACATATCAGAATCCATTTCTATTAACTGCTTTTTTCCTCTTCTGTAAATGTGTCACATTATTCTTTTTTTCAGTCTAGTAATTTTTTTGCTTGTGATTGGACACTATAGATAATATTTTGTACCAAATTTAAATTTTTTTATCTTCTTGTAGGATTTATGAGATTTTTGCTCTAGTCGACAGTTAACTTGCCTGCTTTTCGGCTTTTGAAGCTGCTCCTGTGTTCACAAATGCACAGCCAACAGAGCAAACTTGAAAAGCTTACACAGCACAGTTTTCTTTCAAGGTTAAATTTTTATTCTCTGGTTTCTTGGATGGAAGAAAAACCCTAGAGTCTCTTCTTGATATTTATGTTAGGGATCAGTGAAGCATTTGGGAGGTGTATATGCATGTTTGAATTTTTCTATGGTAATCTTACACCTAGGGCTTTCTGTCTTAATTCCCAGCTATTTTTACATTCCTGAACTCTGTTCTCTGCCACATTAAGCATGTAAGCCTGTGGTTCTGTGCTGCTATAGCTGTTGGATTGAAATTTGCAACTGAAAGTATCAGGCAGGACAGGTACCAGCTGTAAATTCTGCCCTTTCATTTCCTGGTCTTTCAAAGGCTAACTACCTCCAAGCTTCTATGGGACCTTGGGTGCTTACTAGTGATTTCAAATAGTTCTGCTTTCTTATATTTTTGCCCAGATTTCACAATTTAATTTCCTATGATGTGTTCTTCACATCATATTTCTTCTTCAATACTCATATACCTTTTAGATAAGAACAGTTAAAATGTAAATGTCTAAAAATACTAGTCAATCAAACTTTCATATTTCTTAATGACCTTGCTTGGCGGATCTCATAGATTACCATAATAGCACACTTGAAAGAGTTTCAATTCAATTAAATGCAACATAGCATGTTTCAGTCATCAGGTAAACATCAGAGGTGAATTATAATAAAGGCTGTCAATTTATTTTTGATGTTTATCTGCTAACTACTTTTACACTTCACACCTTCCACTTGCCCTTCTGCCTTACATAGGAACAAGCAGATACAAAAATGTCCTGAGAGCACAAGGAAAGAATATTCACTGGGTATTTTTTTAAAGTGATTAGGGATGGGCCCAGGTGCAGTTCCCTACGCATGGCGTGCGCTTCCCGCTAGTGCCAAAGGAAGGAGCGGCTGATAAAGGCTCACACTGCATGGCTGTGGGCACAGAGAGGTAAGGATTCAGGGCCATCTTTATAAGAAACCCCTCATATTTACATTGCATGTTAATATATAATCACTTACAGAAATATTGAATGATAATTTGCTGTATATTCTCTCCCCCAAATCTTGGAAAGAAAATATATCCTAAAATCTGAAATATAATATCTACATATAGGAGATGAGCCCACGCCCATTAACTGTCCCCTTAAAGAAACAAAAGGGCTTGTAAATGAGAGTAAAGCTTGACTTTAACTAAATTTATAGTATACACATATAATAAATTATTATTTTTTTCCTTCAGATAAAAGTATGGTGAGGGAGGAAAGGACATAAATAATGGAACTGAATTATCAGTTCATTCTGTGAAGCGGTAACCCTGGCCCATTAATTTGAATCTGTCCGTTGCTTCTAGGATGCATTTTCATTAGTTTCTGAATGCCGTAGTTTATACTTCTTGCCAAATTTTTATCTTGTTCTGGCATCACTGTTTAGAAGTACAGCCAGATGGCCAAAAAATATGGTACTCAGCATGTTTCCAGGTGATTTTCCAGCCAATCTCTGTGTTCCCATTTGCCATTGTTTTTCTGTTCAGGTGTTCGAGTTTACTCTCTGGGAACTCATCAATTTCCCCAATGGGTTTTAAACTACTAAGGTGTAATAATGGCGGAAAAGCAACAATTAATGTGCTATTTCTCACCTCAGTACATTCTTACATGCTGTGTCTCCTTTGCTTGGAATGCCTTAATTTCTCCTTCTACATCTGAATAATTCTTACTTGTATTTAAAATTTAATACAAGCATAATTCCCAGTGGGAAAAATTTCTACATTAACAAAATTCCAGTCTTTTGATTCTGTACATACAAGCTCCTTATGTTTACATGTATTACACAGACTGTAATTGTTGGTTTACTTCACGTTGCCTGTACTATTATATAAACTTGAGAAAAAGATACCTGTGGAAAAGACAGTTCCTAGCATATATTCATTTAACAGACAAATGCGTTCCTCAAACTCTACCATTAATGACTACAGAATTCAGAGAGCTTTTAGAGGAGTCAGAAAGGGTACTTGGTGATAAGGGCAATGACTGCTCCTCATTAAGCAATGGAATATCCATTAGCCATGCTAAACTTTAATTTTCTAATACTAAGAGAGGCCTGATATTCAATGGAGTCTGTCTGAATGATATCTTTATCCCTTGTAATTTTATGAGTATGGAAAATAAAGAAGTAGATACAGACTGAACAATATCATGGAAAATTTTGATTCAACTATTCAATTGAAAGCAATGCAAGATATTTATCATCTAATATAATTTCTCTACTCAGATAAAAGCAATAAATCATCTTGGTTTCTTTTCTATTACATGTCACTAATCTGGATATTTCAAGTAAGCAGATAATGATTTTAAATTGTTCATTATAAAATATTTTAGCCTTTTCTCTGAAAATATGGTACTTTCTAAGTTCCATATTTATATTAAATCTAGGTCATATTAGGTTGCATTTTCATTTTATCCAAGCAAGTTATGGATTTTTATGTAAAAGAAAATTAGATATAACTAAGAGTATATAAGCATTTATATACAAATATTTATATATACAGTTATATATTTAGTTTTCTTTTATATAAAAATGAATGTGTTTATGTGTGTTTAGGGATTCCCAGGTGGTGCTAGTGGTAAAGAACCCACCTGCCAATGCAGGAGACACAAGTTTGATCCCTGGGTTAGGAAGATCCCCTGGAGGAGAGCATGGCAATTCACTCCAGTATTTTTGCCTGGAGAATTGCATGGACAGAGGAATCTGGTGGGTTATAAGCAAATAAAGAAAAAATTTTATAAAAGTACTCCTAAAAACTATACATGTCTACTTTTTCAAATATTCTAGTGTATTCTGATTGATATGGAAGTATAAATTAACTTTGTAAAAAAGTTAGCTATCTAAAGCCATTCTTTCTTTCAGACAATAGTGCAGAACAATAACTTTTAACTTTTTAATTTTGTGCGTAGACAACTTCTGATTATGAAAATATCAGTATATATGTGGAAGACTTAACACCGAATCTAAATTCTCTCTTCACCATAATTAGCATTAGCATGAACAATCTCTATTCTATCTCTCTGTCACTTCTGTCCATCTCTGTCAATTTAGAAAGCAGAAGCTTATGTGATTCACTATTTCACATATACTATGTGAAAAAAAAGATAACTGAAAGAGAAAAATGTAGACCCACCAAATGGGAAATTTATTTTAGTAGCTCTCCTGAGATATAACTGACAAATTTAAATGCATACATTTAAGGTGTACAGTTTGATGTTTTGACATACATACCCATGAGACAATAACAGAAATCAAAGTAGTGAACATTTTCAACAACTTAAAATATTTCCTTACACCTATTTGTACTTTTTATAGTTTATATAAATGAATTGCATAGTATGTACTCTGTATTGTGTGGATTATTTCGCTGAGCATAATTTGAGATTCATCCATTTTGTGGTATGCATCCATAGTACATTCGTTTTTAATTTAATACTGTCACAGTTTCATTTTTATACATCTGTTGCTGCTGCTGCTGCTGTTAAGTCACTTCAGTCATGTCCGACTCTGTGCAACCCCAGAGACAGGCTCCCCCATCTCTGGGATTCTCCAGGCAAGAACACTGGAGTGGGTTGCCACTTCCTTCTCCAACATCTGCTGCTAGACTTTTACAATATTTCCAATTTGGAGCTATTTCAAAAAAAGCTGCTATGAAGTTTTTGGGCAAATAGTTTTCTCTTTTCTTGAATAAATAAGTAGGAATAGAAACACTTACTCATGTGTTAAAATGTGTGTGACTTTCTAAGAAACCTTAATGCTATTTTCCCAAGTAATTGTACAGTTTATGCGCCTATCAGGAATGTATGAGAGTTCTAGTTTTTCTGCATCCTTCCCAACACTTGGCAGAACCAAGATTTTTAATTTTAACAATTGAAATATCTGTCTACTGGTAAATCATTATAGTTTTAATTTGTACTTTCATAATTGCAAATGGTAATAAGCACCTTTTTATGTTCTTACTTGTCATTGGTATGTTTTTATTTTGTTTAAGCCTATGTTCAAATATTCTGCATATTTATGTGATGCCTGCTTTGTTTTGTGTTTTTATAATTGGATTTATAGAATTCTTTATATACTATGGATAAAAGTTGTTTTTTTTTTTAATCAGATATACGCTTTGCAAATATTTTCTCCTACTCTGGCTTGGCTTTTTAACTTTCTTAACATTGTCTTACAAATAGCAACTTTTGTTTTCTTTCTTCAAATTATATTTTAATAATTTTTATTTATTTTTTTATTTACATTTACAGAAAAATTACAAAGATAATGCAGAGTTCCTATCATATTCTTTACCATTTCCCTACTTTTAATATTGTACATTAGTATGGCATCAGTTCAGTTCAGTTCAGTCACTCAGTCATGTCTGATTCTTTAAGACCCCATGGACTGCAGCATGCCAGGCTTCCCTGTCCATCACCAAATCCCAGAACTTGCTCAAACTCATGTCCATCGAGTTAGTGATCCCATTCAACCATCTCATCCTGTCATCCCCTTCTCCTCCTGCCTTCAATCTTTCCTAGCATTAGGGTCTTTCCCAATGATTCAGTTCTTTGCATCATGTGGCCAAAGTATTGGAGCTTCAACTTCAGCATCAGTCCTTTGAATGAATATTCAGGGTTGATTTCCTTTGGGATTGACTGGTTGGATCTCCTTGCAGTCCAAGGGACTCTCAAGAGTCTTCTCCAACACCACAGTTCACAAACATTAATTCTTCAGTGCTCAGATTTCTTTATAGTCCAACTCTTTCATCCATACATGACTATTGGAAAAACCATAGCTTTGACTAGACAGACCTTTGTCAGCAAAGTATGTCTCTGCTTTTTAACATACTGTCTAGGTTAATAATAGCTTTTCTTCCAAAGAGCAAGTGTCTTTTAATTTATGTATGGCATATTTATTATGCCATATATTAATACGCCATATTTATGACAATTATGGGCTTCCCTGGTGACTCAGACAGTAAAGAATCCACCTGCAATGTGGGAGGCCTAGGTTTGATCCCTGGGTCAGGTAGAACCCCTGGAGAAGGGGATGACAACCCATTCCGGTATTCTTGCCTGGAGAATCCCCATGGACAGAGGAGCCTGGTGGGCTAGAGTCCATGGGTCACAAAGAGTTGGACAAGACTGAGTAACTAAGCACAACGCGTTACAGTTAATGAACTAATGTTGATATATTATGAGCTTCCCTTGTGGCTCAGCTGGTAAAGAATCTGCCTGCAATTCAGGAGACCTGGGTTCAATCCCTGGGTTGGGAAGATCCCCTGGAGAAGGGAAAGGTTATCCACTCCAGTATTCTTGCCTGGAGAATCCTCATGGAAAGAGAGCCTGGTGCGCTACAGTCCATGTGGTCACAAAGAGTCAGACATGACTGAGCAACTAAGTACAGCACATTACAATTAACGAACCAGTGTTTATGCATTATCATTACATATAGCCAATATACTACTTACATCTTCTCACTTTGTACTTAATGTCCTATTTACGTTCCAGCATTCCATCTAGGATACTGCACTATACTTAGTTTTCATGTTTCTTTAGGCTTCTATTTCTCGGCTGTGAGAGTTTTTCAGAATTTGTCTTTGATAACAATTTTGAGGTGAAAATACTGCATTTTGTAGCACGTCCCTCAGTTGATGCTAATCTTAAGTCAACGTTGATCACGTGTCCTAGGAAGTGAAGAGTAAAACTTTTAGTATTTATAAATCCAAATAATATTTTTTTTCCTCCTCTGTATTTTTCTTTTGGTGACATGGCTGGCAAATCTTTCCCTAAGTTCACAAAAATTTTCTTCTAACATTTTCTTATAAATATTTTATGATTTTACATTTGGATCATTTTTTATTTTGAATTAATTTTATGGTATCAAATATGAATTGAAGTTTATTTTCTGCATATGGATATCTAGTAGTTCCAGCATCATTTATTGAAAATAGTATCCTTTTCCACATACAGGATCACACCATGGTTCAAGAAAATAATTTTTTATGTAGGTCTGTGTTTATTCTGGATTCTCTTTTCTATTCCACTGATCAATGTGCCTATCATGACACCAGTGATATACTTTGTTGATTGCTGTAGGTATAAATCCTCAAACAGTTGTCTTCTTTTCAAAGCTGTTTTGTCTCTTCTAGGTCTGGGTGGCTATCTGAGATTGGGCATTGGGCATTGGGAGACAGCAGGCCTGCTAATACTGCTGCTGCTGCTGCTGCTGCTGCTAAGTCGCTTCAGTCGTGTCCGACTCTGTGCGACCCCATAGACGGCAGCCCACCAGGCTCCCCCATTCCTGGGATTCTCAAGGCAAGAACACTGGAGTGGGTCTGCTAATACTACTGGAAGGCAAAACAGGCTCCCTACTGACATCAGATGTGGGATAGGAGATGGGTAGACCCTTCTGAATGTCTCTGTTGAATTCTGCTACTGAAGGCAAATTGGATCAGCTGCTACCAGTAAGTGTGTGTGGAAAATAAGTTGGTCCACTGAGTCCTATGGCTACCTCTGTGTTGTGGGTAGGTCTTTACCTTTAGGGAAATCCCTACCAGGCTTCCCTTTCCCTGTTTTTTTTGATCAAAAGAAGGTCAACTTTTCTTTTAGTTTATGTATTTATTTTTTGGCATTGGTTGGTTATTCTGCATTATAAATCTCTTAACCCACAGTTCAGGATATCTGGGAAATAAAAAGAAGACCCAGGGAACTCATCATGATGGCTTTGTTTAAACTCTGAAGTCTCTAGCCAGTCTATCTTCCTCTTCCCAACTTTCAGAATGATTTTCTGATTGGATATTCGGTTACTTCCAGGAACTCAGTAGTATTTTGAGGGGAATAGCAAGGAAAATTGAATCTATGCCATTATATCCAAAAACCAGTATTCCCCCTTTCAATTATAAAATATATTTCTGTTGAATATCCAACTACAAACTGGGCATTAGGAGTTTTATCAGTGCCTTAAAATGTAACACTTTCTTATGTCTTGAATTATTTCTGATGAAAAATATTGTATTATCTTTTCTCTTTCTTTTGTACAAAATAAGTTTTTTTTTCCTCAAACTGCTTTTGCAATTTTATCTTTATTAATGATTTCTAACAATTTAATTACCATGTTCCTTGATATAGTTTTATATATTTTTCTTGCCTTTGTCTTTTTTTTTTAACTTTTTGAATCTTGGTTATAGACTTTAAATCAAATTGGAAATTTTCTAGTCATAATTTCTTCAAATAGTCCTTTTTTGGTCACCTCATATACATCAGGGACTCAAATTATACATATACTCAGGTGCCTGAAGTTGTCCAATGTGCATCTCAGTGATACACTTTAAATTTGTTTTAATCATTTTTCTTTGTGTGTTCCATTTTAGACAGAGTCTATGGCTTTAACCTTCAAATTTACCACTATTCTCATCTGTAAAGGGGGATTGTTCTAGGAACGAGACTATAATTGCAACAATGAGGCTTGCTGGGCATCTGGTACACAGAAATCAATTTGGGGAGTTTTTAGGGAGCAGGAAAGGGAAATTTCTAAAATTAGAAAGAGAAGCACTAAGGATTTTACCTTCCCCCCATGTCCTCCCCAACCTCCATCTCAGTCCTACAGATATATAAAGTGTGTGCGAGGGAGGGGATCACCTTAAAATGCTGCAGGGTAACCAAAATCCTCAGGGAGAGCCAGGTTTACACTGGAGAAAGAAAGTAATAAAAAATGTTTGGATTGAAAATCCAAAGGGTTTTGCTGACAATAAACAGTGAATCTCAGAGGGCACAATAGATAGGTTTCAGGAGTTGGAAAGGGCTGACAGGACAGAACTAGACAAAAGAGGAAATATGCACAGCGTCAGTGAAAGCTCCAGATACCGTATTGATCTTGTGGCAAACCCCAACAGGAGAATCATTTTCACAGAGGATGGTCCGTGTGGTTTTGGAGCACAGTTATTCTCTGTGCAATAAAAACATACACTCCACTTGAGAAATAGCTGTTGACTTAAGTCCTGGGGAGACAAAGTACCTGACCACAAACCACCACAAGACTGAGTTACTCAAGCAACTCAATAAAAAAGAGGTGTCAAGTTATTCACCTAGGCATAAATGCAAGCATCCATAAGACCATACAGACCAGACTAGCAGAATGTGAATTCTGCAGCTGAATGTCCCTTAACAGCTCTTACCATGCATGCGTGTTAAGTTGCTTCAGTCCTGTTAGACTCTTTGTGAACCTATCGACTGTAGCCTCTCAGACTCTCTCTCTGTGGGATTCCCCAGGCAAGAATATTGGAGTGGGTTGCCATTTCTTTCTCTGGGGGATCTTCCTGATCTAGGAATCCAACCAACATCTCCTGCCTCTCCTGCGTTTCAGGTGGATTCTTTACCTCTGAGCCACCTGGCAAACCTAATAGCTCTTACTGCTACTGCTGCTAAGTCACGTCAGTCGTGTCCGACTCTATGCAACCCTATAGATGGCTGTCCAACAGGCTCCTCTGTCCCTGGAATTCTCCAGGCAAGAACACTGGAGTGGGTTGCCATTTCCTTCTCCAATGCATGAAAGTGAAAAGTGAAAGTGAAGTCGCTCAGTCGTGTCCGACTCTTAGCGACCCCATGGACTGTAGCCTACCAGGCTCCTCTGTCCATAGGATTCTCCAGGCAAGAGCACTGGAGTGGGCTGCCTTTGCCTTCTCTGCCAGACACCCTAGCACTTACTTAATGGGCATATGAACAAAAAGGTTGTGGAGGCTCTACATGGCTCATCACTGAACCATGCTATGGCTGCTTTCATGTGTCCAAAATTCTATCAGTATTATAAACCATATGTATTCAAATCGGTACTATACCCAAGAGGGCATTGGGTTGATTAGAATAGATCATTTCTCTCACAGAGCATGCAGTGAAATTTCATTACCAAAATAATTGAGAATTTAAGTTTTCTCTACCTGTCTCCCAAATTTTCTTTATTCTACCATTTTAACTTAATAATTATTTCATACATTGTTATGATTTAGGTATTAGAGTAAGCCAAATGAATTATTTTTGACAAATAAGCTCTCACATATTTTTTGGCTTTCCACATTCAAGTTTATTTCTTGTTTTATGTCAAAATTAAATTCAGGTTGCTTTGCTATCCTTAGTAGTAATAGTTCAGGGAGCAATTATTCATCCATCTTTTTGTCACTGTAATCTTATACAGGTCACCCCAAACTTGCTGCTGATAGGAAAAGACAGGAAAAATTATTGATCAAAAAATTTTGTGGGCAGGATGGAAATAGTATGTATTAGTTCCTACAATTATACTACTGGCCAGAATATAAATTTATGACCCAAATCATGTTATAAAATATATGTGGAAAGAAAATGTGTGGATACTGGCTAATTAAAGTTTATTTTGGAGGATTAAATGATATTTCAATTCCTTTGCTATATTTGGGAAACTCCTAACCAAGTGAGCTTTTAAGGGGTAAAGACAATGCCTTTTTCCCATTTTTTGATCCAGTATTGGCCAATCATTTCAGAATTTTTAATATGGAAGAGAGGCAGTGGAAAATTTACTAGGTCAGTATATCTTACAAGCAATTTACTCTGATGTATCAAGAAAGAAAGAAAGATGCTTGATTTCAAATAATTCTCCAATGCAACTTACATAATAAAAAAGACAATCACTAAAACTAAGAACTGTTCTGAAATCTGATATCCATAAAATGGAATGTTAAAATTTAGTAATAAAAATGACTGAAGTGACTTTTGGTTTCTAGGTCAGCATGTAAGGAGATGGGACATTATCACTTAGAATCTTCACAACAAGAAAAAAGAAAATCTGAAAATCAGCAACTTTCTGAGATGAGATTCAAAAGAAAATTGCTGCTGCTGCTGCTAAGTCACTTCAGTCATGTCCGATTCTGAGCAACCCCATAGACGGCAGCCCACCAGTATCCTCTGTCCCTGGGATTCTCCAGGCAAGAATACTCAGTGGGTTGCCATTTCCTTCTCCAATACACGTGTGCTTGTTAAGTCGCTTCAGTTGTGCCCGACTCTGTGCGACCCTGTGGACAGCAGCCCACCAGGCTTCTCCATCCACAGGATTCTCTGCTGCTGCTAAGTCGATTTAGTCATATCCGACTCTGTGTGACCCCATGGACTGCAGGCTACCAGGCTCCCCCGTCCCTAGGATTCTCCAGGCAAGAACACTGGAGTGGGTTGCCATTTCCTTCTCCAATGCATGAAAGTGGAAAGTGAAAGTGAAGTCGCTCAGTCGTGTCTGACTCTTAGAGACCCCATGGACTGTAGCCTACCAGGCGCCTCCATCCATGGGATTTTCCAGGCAACAGTACTGGAGTAGGGTGCCACTGCCTTCTCCAACAGAGAATTGAGGTCACAGGAAAAACTTCTACCCCAGAAATTAGAAAGACATATACAGAGGATTACAACTTACCAGACCAGAAACTCAGGAGCAGAATCTTCTGTGGGAACTTGTACTGGGATAGGGAAACTGAAACTGTAACTAAACTACTGAAGGCTCAGTGTAGGTAGATTTGAGACATAACAACTTCAGGAGTGTCCAGTCTTAAGAAAATCTGCACATATTTGTAATTTTTACCAACAGGTGCCCTACCTGGTTCTTTCATATAACAAAGGTTAGAGAAAAATCCCTTCATGCCATTACTGGCAGCAAGAGGCAGAATGTAGCCACTTTGAAATATGACAAGAGCATGCTATTCCTCATAACATGGCCCAACTTTGAGAGAAATTGTTTTAGTACATCCAACTGACTGGGGTTTCAGTCTTCAGTTCAGTTGCTCAGTCATGGCCGACTCTTTGCAACCCTATGGACTGCAACACGAGAGGCTTCTCTGTCTATCACCAATACCCAGAGCTTGCTCAAACTCATGTCCATCAAGTTCATGATGCCATCCAACCATCTTATCCTCTGTCATCCCCTTCTCCTCCTGCCTTCAATCTTTCCCAGCATCAGGGTCATTTCTAATGAGTCACTTCTTCACATCAGGTGGTCAAAGTATTGGAGCTTCAGCTTCATCATCACTCCTTCCAGTGAATATTCAGGACTGATCTCCTTTATGATTGACTGGTTTGATCTCCTTGCAGTCCAAGGGACTCTCAAGAGTCTTCTCCAATACCACAGTTCAAAAGCATCAATTCTTTGGTGCTCAGCTGTCTTTATAGTCCAGCTCTCACACCATTCATGACTACTGGATAAACCATAGCTTTGACTAGACAGACCTTTGTCAGCAAAGTAATGTCTCTGCTTTTTAATATGCTGTCCAGTTTGGTCATAGCTTTTCTTCCAAGGAGCAAGTTTCTTTTAATTTCATGGCTTCAGTCATCATCTGCAGTGATTTTGGGGCCCAAAAAAATAAAGTCAGCCACTGTTGCCACTGTTTCCCCATCTATCTGTCATGGGGTAATGGGACCGGATGCCATGATCTTCATTTTCTAAATGTTGAGTTTTAGGTCAACTTTCTCACTCTCCCCTTTCACCTTCATCAAGAGGCTTTTTAGTTCTTCTTCACTTTCTGCCATACGGGTGGTGTCATCTGCACATCTGAGGTTATTGATATTTCTCCTGGCAATCTTGATTCCAGCTTGTGCTTCATCCAGCCCAGCATTTTGCATGATGTACTCTGCATATAAGATAAATAAGCAGGGTGACAATATACAGACTTGACATACTCCTTTCCCAATTTGTAACCAGCTGGAGTTTAGCCAGAGGCAAATCAGCAAGGAAAAGGGAATACATAATTCCAGCCCCTTCCAGCCTTCCACATGGTGGAAGAGAAAACCTAACTCCAACCCCTCTGTTCTTCCCTGAAGACATATGCCCAAGGCAGCCTGGACTGATCTTCCTCTCTCACATAAGGGAGACCCAACCAAACAAACAGAGAAGCATTTGTGAAGATTACTGCCCATGAGCACAGGTTTACATCAGAGGATGGTAGAACACTTCCCCTCCATCTGTACCTTGTTGTTGTTTTAGTCACTAAGTCATGTCTGACTCTTTGAGAGCCTTTGGAATTTAGCCTGCCAAGCTCCTCTGTCCATGGGAGTTCCCAGGCAAGAATACTGGAGTAGATTGCCATTTCCTTTTCTGGGGGACTTTCTCAACACAATGATCAAATCTGCATCTCCTACCTTGGATTTTTTTACTGCTGACCCACCAGCGAAGCCAAGACACACCTCAAAAAGGAATCAATGACTTTGAAGATACATTAATAGAAATTTCTAAAGCTAAAATGTAGAGAAAAATGGAAAAGACAGAACATAATATCCAAGAACTGTGAAATAGTTATAAAAGGTATAACATGTGTAATCTGAATATCAGAAGAAACAATAGAACACAGGGAGCTCAGAGAACACCAAGAAAGCAAAATGCCAAAACAGTCACACATAGACATATCACATTTAAACTTCAGAAAATTGAAATTGAAGGAATAATCTCAAAAAGAAAAGGGAGAGACAAAAACCTAGCAATAATGAAACAAAAATTAGAATTACATTGGTCTTGACTTCAGAAACCATGCAAGAAAGAAGACAGAGAAGTTAAAAGTTTTAAGTATTGGGAAAAAAATAATCACCAAACCAGAATTCCATATTCAGTGAAATTATTCTTCAACGGAAAAAAAAAAAGAAGGAAAAAAAAAAAAGACTTTCTCAGATAAACAAAAACTGAGAAAACTTCTTGCTGACTGACCTACCTCATAAGAAATGTTCAAAGAAATTCTTCAAAAAGAAGAAAAAATAGATTTGGAGCTTCATAATAAAAGGAAGTGTTACAGAAGAAATCAAAGAAGTTAAAAACAAAATATCTGTTTTTTTTTTTTCATTCTTAATGTAACAAATGGGTTTCCCTGGTATTTCAACTGGTTAAAGGATCTGCCTACAATGGGAGAGACCTGGGTTAGATCCCTGGGTTGGGAAGACCTCCTGGAGAAGGAAGGCTACCCACTCCAGTATTCTGGCCTGAAAAATTCCAAGGACTGTACAGATAACAGAATCTAACAGATAACAGTTTGTTCAAAATAATAGAGACAATAAAGCATGCAGTGACAATAATTCATAGATAAGGAAAATAAATGACAGAAATTTTACATGGGGAAGGAAGAATTCTGGATATTCTGATAAAAGGTAATTAACTTCCTTGTGAAGTGGTATAATATTATTTGAAAGAGGACTAGGATTTGTTATAAATTTATACTGAAAACTTAAAGACAATTACTAAAAATAAGTTAAAAATTATAATTGATACACTAAGAGGAGAAAAGAAAAGGAATTATATACGATGCTTAAATAACCCTCCGCCCCCAAATGCAGGAAGACTGAAGAGAGACAGACAGAAAGAACAAGAAGTGAGAACACAAGAAGAAAGAAAAAGAAAGGACGAGGACTTCATCCATGTACAGGTTGCATTGTTACTATCTCACATACCAACAAGGATTCAATTATTTTCATAATAATAAGAGAATTTTGCTTTATATACTCTTGTATAGTAAAGTGAAAGTGAAGTCACTCAGTCATGTCCAGCTCTTTGTGACCCCATGGACTGTAGCTTGCCAGTCTCCTCTGTTCATGGGATTTTCCAGGCAAGAATACTGGAGTGGGTCACCATTTCCTTCTCCAGGGGATCTTCCTGACCCAGGGATATAACTGAGGTCTCCCACATTGCAGTTTAGACTCTTTACTGCCTGAGGCCCAGGGAATCCCACTTACGTAGCAACCCACTCCAGTATTCTTGCCTGAAAAATCCCACAGACAGAGGAGCCTGGCAGGCTACAGTTCATGGGGTTGCAAAGAGTTGGACATGACTGAGTGACTGAGCATAGCACATATTTAAAGCTTAGTTTTAATTGCAATTTCAAATGATTACATTTAGACATTTGAAGACAAGTGAAACTTGTATTAAGCTTCATTACCCAAAATAATATACTTCATCTACATGAATGCAGAGAGGTACATTTTAAATGTTTCCCTCAAATTTATTGCTGCAATAGAGCATAAATATAAGAAGCAGCTAAATTGCCAGTGTTTCCTCATTTTGTGCAATATATGTGTGTGGTAGGAAAAATAATTCTCTCTCCAAAATGTTCACTTCTGAATTCCTGGAACTGATGAATATGTTGTCTTACATGGGAAAGGGACTTTGCACATGTGATTAAGGATTTTGATATGGGGAGATTATTCTGGAATATTCCTTCTTCTACTGGACCCAATATAGCAAGCATCTTTATAAGTAAGAGATGAGGCAGGGCAGTCAGAATAAGTGAAAGAGAAGTAATGATAGAAGCAGAAGTCAGAGTGAAGCAGCTACTTACTTTCAGCATGGAAAAAGGGACACAAACCAAGTAATGCAGGTGGCTCATGGAAGTTGGAAAGAGCTAGGGAAAGTCCTCTAGAACCACCAGAAGGAAGGCGACCCTGCCAACACCTTCATTTTAGTCCAGTGAGACCCAGATTGAACTTCTGACCTCAAGAACTGCTACATAATAATTTATGTTGTTTTAAGTCTCAAAGTTTGTGGTATTTTTATTACAGCAGCAATAGGATACTAGTACTATATGTGTGGAAGTATATAGATACAGGTAAATAGATGTAACCAGGAGGCAAATCCATTTTAGTATCAATATTAGGTACTAAAAGGTTGCCTCACTTTATAAGCTGTTTCAACTTATGTTAAGTACTACTTACATCTTGATATTGACATATTTTAGTTTAGGTTACAGGAAGCCACACAAAAATACATACTTATCTTCAATTCTAATTTCTAGTATAACAATTTTACCAATATTTACCGTTATTACACAACTCTCCTTTACAATGTCATTTACTGTATCTTCAACTTAATATCTAGGTCATGTTCTATTAAAATAGAATATTTTAGATATTTAGAGTATTTCTAAAGAAATAGGCAGTTAATATTTTATAAAGAGTTTAAAGAATGAATAATAATATGTGATTGATTTAATATACTTGGCTGAGGGTAAAGGAATAAAATTTGACTGTCAGAATTTGAGTGTGGATAATTTTAGAAGTTTTAAAGTTCACAGTTAAACTTTAAGCTTAGTATTTTGTGTGCTAAATTGCAGCTTTACTTCTTTATCACAGAGCTAGCTCAATTTAGCTCACAATCTCCTATTTGCATTGAAGGCAGGGGAAAAAAAGCTAAAACCTGATAAATGAAGGTCACTTCCAGTCAATCTGTTTTTTTGTGTTTTTTTTCCTGGGTGTATCTAGGAAGAGAAGGGACCTATTAATCATCTTGTCATCAGGGGAGTGGTTTCTGATCTTGAAGTAAATACGACTAGTCTGAAACATTAAACTCATGCCTACCTGTATTGGCTGTAATTTACCAGACAGTGTGACTTGGGGGTCCATTCTCAGTGTTCAAGGCCTGGAGGGGAAATCAGAGTCTGCCCACTTAATCACTTAGCTGTATCTTTTTTTTTTTTTTAATCCAGTCTCTTGCATAGGATATTTATCTTACAGCCTTTGTGGTCCATCCATCCCTTCATCCCAAGCCAGTTTCCCTCAGATATGTGTGTTGCCTTGTGTTCTCAAACCCTCCTCTACTTTAGCTGGTACTCACACATGAAGACTGGGGATAAGGATAAATTTTGCAGACCTTTCCACACCCTCAAAGAAGTGGTAGTGGAAGGCACTACTGGAGTTGTACATGTGCAAAGGAGTAGGGATGTCTTTGCTCCTGTGTCTCCCCAGACTGGTTTCCAGCTTTATGGAAAGCTAGAAATATACTGTTTCATCATTCTGTTGCATCTTCCCTTTAACTAGAGTCTTTTTAAAAAGCAACGTTACTTTTCAAAACATCTATGATCTACATTAGCCAGATTCTAGATCTTGATGATTAAAGACAGCCTTCTTTTGGAACTAAAAGTAACATAATAAAACAAACAACAAGATTATTTATCTCTCAATTAAGTGTTTTTAAGAAAAATTGCTTCAATTGAGTACTTAGCAAAGGTGAATTGCTTCAATTAAGTACTTAGCAAAGGTGAATTTGAAACCTAAACTGATCCTGCTTTCTGAAGCATAAACTGAAATTGAATCCATTGACAGAAAGCTATGAGACAAGTAGGAAACCCAAAAATGATGGGACTTGAAGCATAGGAGTTAATATTTCAAGATCTGTGTCTCAATACAGACAGAAAGAAGGGATGTACTTTGAGGAGTAATTCAAGTGGTTTGTTTTGACATGTGCTCACTATAATATTGGCAAATTCAGTACCGTACAGTGTTTCATTTTCACCACATCACTGTGCAATGGCATCAAGGCACTGGAAAGAGCACTTTTAAATCTGCTATTTATGTGACTCAGTGCAAGATAATTGTCCTTTCTAAACTCAGTTTATTTATCCTGGTACTTCTAGGATTGTTATGAGTGAGTATGAAATGGAATAATATATATAAATATGCCAGTAAGCTTATTAGCACACCTCTGGTCCCATCACTTCATGACAAATAGAAGACAAAAAAGTGGAAGCAGTAACAGATTTTATTTTCTTGGGCTCCAAAATCACTGTAGATGGTGACTGCTACCTTGAAGTTAAAAGACGCTTACTCCTTGGAAGGAAAGTTATGACCGACCTAGATAGCATATTCAAAAGCAGAGACATTACTTTGCTAACAAAGGTCCATCTAGTCAAGGCTATGGTTTTTCCAGTGGTCATGTATGGATGTGAGTGTTGGACTGTGAAGAAAGCCGAGCACCAAAGAATTGATGCTTTTGAACTGTGGTGTTGGAGAAGACTCTTGAGAGTGCCTTGGACTGCAAAGAGATCCAGCCAGTCCATCCTAAAGGAGACCAGTCCTGGCTGTTCATTGGAAGGACTGATGCTGAGGCTGAAACTCTAATACTTTGGCCACCTCATGCGAAGAGTTGACTCATTGGAAAAGACCCTGATTCTGGGAGGGATTGGGGGCAGGAGGAGAAGGGGACGACAAGAATGAGATGGCTGGATGGCATCACTGACTTGATGGACGTGAGTCTGAGTGAACTCCGGGAGTTTGTGATGGACAGGGAGGCCTGGCGTGCTGCGATTCACGGGGTCGCAAAGAGTCTTCCACGACTGAGTGACTGAACTGAACTGAACTGAACTGAAAATAATCCAAAGACAATGATGTAATTTTTCAAAAATTGTGGCATGTTATACCTCAGGGTAAATAATTAAATACTTCAAAATTCACATTTTTAACATTTTAATGTTATATAATATTTATTTCTGTCCCATTTATTTCCTAATAAAAAATATAAAGTATTAAATGAAGAAGAATATTTTTAGACATAAAATTTTAAGAAGAGAAATTTTCATATTTCATGTTATTTGAGAAGTTACTAGTTCAGAGTAAATTTTAAGAAGGGAATTGGGAAAATTAAATGATTAGAGAATATATATTTTATCTACCCTATAGTTTAAGATTTGTAGTTTTGGTTTTTAATGGAAGACACAGTATTTGAGTTTTATCAATGTATATTTTATCTATCTTTCTATTTATTTATCTATTTTACTTCCTCTAACCAGAATTCTGAAATCTGAGGGAAACTGCAGTACTGTTAGAGTCATTGATGCTTTCTGGTTGGATGATATATTTCAATCCTACAGACAGAAATAAAAATGTTTTCCACCCACCAGAATTTCATGAACTTTGCTACACAATAGCAGTGATGATTTAGACAAAGAATCCTAGGAATAGGTCCTCTGGGAAGCTTCTGTTTGTTGGAAAAAAAGAAAACTCATGGAACTCATCATTGTATAGTTTCTTAGTATCCTATCTGCCTTCTCTCTACTTTCCAGAGTCTTTTTATGTTTATTGTATATATAAAATGTTTATATATATATAAGTATATATACATACGTATATAACTATATATACATATATAAAATATATATATTTAGTCACAATAAAGTTTTAACAGAAAACTTTATGCTCTGCACTTTGTTCTCAAATTGTATTTTACTCAATGATATTTCTTGGAGAGTTTTACATATCAGTACATAGAGATTCATGGGCTTCCCAGGTGGCTCAATGGTAAATCTGTCTGTCAATGCAGGAGATGCAGGGTATGCCAGTTTCATCATTAGGTTAGATCCTCTGGGGGAGAAAATGATAACCCATTCCAGTATTCTTGCCTGGAGAATCCCATGGACAGAGGAGCCTGGCAGTCTACAGTCCATAGAGTGCAAAGAGTCAGACATGACTGAGCACGCACAAATGCATATATAGATTCACATCCATCTTTTTGGCTTCTATTGCAATTATTTAGAATATATGAAATGAATAAATCATACTTTGCCATTTCCTTCTGTAATGTAAATTTGGATGGCCTCCTATTTCCTATTACTATAATAATGCTGCAGTGAATGTCTCAAAAATACTGTAGTAAGAATATTTGTAAACCTCCATGGAATAAATGTCAAGTGGTTCAGACACTGAGCTGTAGAGTGTATATCTTTTACATTGTAATAAGTTTTGCCACATTTCTATCTAATGGTACTGTCATGCTGCTGCTAAGCTGCTAAGTCACTTCAGTCGTGTCTGACTCTGTGAAACCCCATAGACGGCAGCCCACCAGGCTCCTGTCCCTGGGATTCTCCTGGCAAGAGTACTGGAGTGGGTTGCCATTGCCTTCTCCAATGCATGAAAGTGAAAAGTGAAAGGGGGAGAGAACCTAGAACACACATTTTGAAGGCAGAGAAGAAATGTTACATCATAGAATATCTTGGAGGATGGGAGATAGCATTGCAATCAACTTTTGTTAAGTATAATCTACACAGTAGACTTGCTAATAAAGTGTTCTAGTACTGTTGAGTATCCACATGATGGAAAAAACACTCATACCCTCATTTCATGCAAGCTAAACAATCAGTATAAGACCAGTTCATATGTAAATGTAAAAGGAAAAAGCATAACCTTTTATAATATAATGAAGGAGAATCATTTCAAACCTTGATAATAAAATTACTTTTAAAAAATCACTAACTGTAAAAACACAGAGATTGATATATATTTTACTACCTTAAAATTAAGAAAATCTATTCTTCAGAAGATAGCATTAAAAGGATGAAAAGATATTCTAAAAACTAGGAAAATATACTTGAAACATATTAAAAATGATTAGTATTCATATATTTTAAAAACCATTATAAATGAATATGTTTAAATATAAACAACAAATAGAAAATGAACAAAACTCATGAGAAGACATTTTATTATAAAGAAAAATAGATATCTATCCATTATTAATCAGGAAAATAAAGTTAAAACCACAATGAGATACTACTTCATATATTATAACTAAGAATTGGGCAAGGATTAAAATGTCTGTTAGTCACAAGTTTTGGAAAAGATATGAAGTAATACGTTTTCTCACACTTTGGGGCTCAACAGGTGAAATTTAACAATCACTTTGGAAAATAGCTTGAGATCACATGATAAATTTAACAATACATATTCCTACAACACAATTCTGTTTGTTTGTGTATTTTGTACAAGTATAGTAGTTCTTGGACAAAGATTTATGAGCTATATGTAAAAACATATTCAAATCAGTTTTGCTAATAATAGCCAAGAAAAAAACAAATTTTCAACAATGGTACAATGGAGCAATAAATTCTAGTGTATTCAAACGTTGTCAAAAATAGATTCCAGCTTAATGAATTAACATAGATGGATCTCACAGCCTTAATATTGAGTGAAAAATTAAGGATGTCAACTGCTATGAGGTGGGATTAGATAACTCATCAATTTGAACGTTGAAATTGGCCCAGGTGATCACAGGAGACAAATAAGATAACTTATAAGTTAAATAACTTGAAGAATGCACCAAAGAAGTCAGAAAACAAAATAGAAGAATTAGACTACTTGGTAGTGTAACAGAAATGAGACAAAATTAAAGGAAGATTTTAATGATGTTATAATAATCCAAAGATAAAGATAGTGATCCAGGAGAATTAAAACCTACCTGGACCTAGTGTAGGAGTGAATTTAAACAATCAAATTGTCGGGAAATTCACATTACTCTGATTTTTCTGTTCGTTTTAGAAATGTCATTGATTTCCAATTTTATAATATTCTTCAGCAATCTTTCCCCTTCCTTCTTTAGATTTCTATAGTGGTGCTAGATTAAAATTATTTTTTTCTGATGGATATGTGTTTAAGGTTACAGTTAACACCTATTCTTACATTCTAGCTGTTTCAGTTCAGTCCAGTTCAGTCGCTCAGTCGTGTCCGACTCTTTGCGACCCCATGAATTGCAGCACTCCAGGCCTCCCTGTCCATCACCAACTCCCGGAGTTCACTCAAACTCATGTCCATCGAGTTGGTGATGCCATCCAGCCATCTCATCCTCTGCCGTCACCTTTTCCTGCCCCCAATCCCTCCCAGCATCAGAGTCTTTTCCAATAAGTCAACTCTTCGCATGAGGTGGCCAAAGTACTGGAGTTTCAGCTTTAGCATCATTCCTTCCAAAGAAATCCCAGGGCTGATCTCCTTCAGAATGGACTGGCTGGATCTCCTTGCCT
>NW_011494721.1:4427465-4431877 GCF_000754665.1 Bison bison bison
TGATGGGACCAGATGCCATGATCTTCATTTTCTAAATGTTGAGCTTTAAGTCAACTTTTTCACTCTCCATTTTCACTTTCATCAAGAGGCTTTTGAGTTCCTCTTCACTGTCTACCATAAGGGTGGTGTCATCTGCATATCTGAGGTTATTGATATTTCTCCCGGCAATCTTGATTCCAGCTTGTGTTTCTTCCAGTCCAGCGTTTCTCATGATGTACTCTGCATATAAGTTAAATAAACAGGGTGACAATATACAGCCTTGACGTACTCCTTTTCCTATTTGGAACCAGTCTGTTGTTCCATGTCCAGTTCTAACTGTTGCTTCCTGATCTGCATACAGGTTTCTCAAGAGGCAGATCAGGTGGTCTGGTATTCCCATCTCTTTAAGAATTTTCCACAGTTTATTGTGATCCACACAGTCAAAGGCTTTGGCATAGTCAATAAAGCAGAAATAGATGTTTTTCTGGAACTCTCTTGCTTTTTCCATGATCCAGTGGATGTTGGCAATTTGATATCTGGTTCCTCTGCCTTTTCTTAAACCAGCTTGAACATCTGGAAGTTCACGGTTCATGTATTGCTGAAGCCTGGCTTGGAGAAGTTTAGTGCCTAGCATAAATATAAGGTAATAACTCACTAACAGACTACTATATTGATAGAAATTAATTACTTTGAGAAACTTGAAATTTTTATTTCTTGATGAATTGCTATGTGAATATCTACAAAACACCTAGACTTTTGATGTGTCTATAATTACCAAAAAATTTTAGTAATTTAAATGTTGATTTATTCTATTTCTTTAATTTTGTGTTCTTTTAAACCCAGTTAAGAAGGAAAATATGTAATGAGAAAATAGTTTTAGGATTGTAGAGAAAGAAGGATGTGAAACTTACACATTCATTCAGAAAATGTTTAGCAAGTGCTTAATAAGGGCTAGGCATTATAGAGGGAATAATATACCACAAAACTGAATAATACATAGTGTTCAGCCTCCATAACATTTTAAATACATAAAAGATAAATTACAATAAAACAGAGCAAGTACAATAATAACAATTATCAAAGTCTAACTAGAGTACACTAAGGGTTTGGGGGATGTTTACTATTGGAGATGAAGAATTGTTATCTTACAGTTTATTTTCCAAATAACTTTTATTTGTTTGTATCCACCTTTTTAAAATCTATGAGATTTGATAGGCTTTACATGTATTTAAAAACAGGAAATGTATTCAGTATTTTCTAATATCTTTGTAGGCGTGCTAATTTGCTTCATTCGTGTCTGACTCTTTGTGACCTCATGGACTGTAGCTTGCCAGGCTCCACTGTCCATGGGATTCTCCAGGCAAGAATACTGAAATGAGTTTCCATGCCCTCTTCCAGGGATTCTTCCCAACCCAGGGAATGAATCCCCATCTCCTGTGGTTCCTGCATTGCAGGCATATTCTTTACATGAATTATAATCTCTAAAAATATAGAAACACTATGTTGTACACCTGAAATAAATATAATGTTGTAAGTCAACTATACTGTAATAAATACAGAATGAAAGAAAGAAAAACAAAACAGGGAAAGAGGCATTTCCAAAAGGTTTGCTTTCTCCCTAAGTCTCCATATTTGGAATGTGGAAGAATGGGAACAATGGAGAGATTTAGGGAAGACATTTCTTTTTGTAACATTTGTGTTAGACACAGAACTCATTGTCCAAATTCCACTTCCGAGGAGTACTGCTGCCTGCTTGCTGTGGAGCACGCAAGTCAGCCAATGGTTTGCAGCTGTCTACTCCAGCTATCTGCTCCAGTTGTGGAGAACTGACTAGCCTGGTGTCAATCCATTACTGTTGACTGAAAGAGACAGGGAGAGTTATAAAGACTCACCATCCTGACCTAGTCTAGGCCGTTTCGATGGATCCTAATATTCCCTGAGCTTCTTACCAGATTGCCTGTGGTTTGTCCTGCTGCAACCCAGTAGTGAAGTGAAGTGAAAGTCACTCAGTGGTGTCCAATTCTTTGTGACCCCATGGACTATACAGTCCATGCGATCCTCCAGGCCAGAATACTGGAGTGTGTAGGCTCTGCATTCTCCAGGGGATCTTCCCAACCCAGGGAATGAACGCAGGTCTCCTCCATTGCTGGTAGATTACTTACCAGCTGAGTCACCAGAGAAGCCCAGTAAGACTCTTTCAATGCCTGATCCTATTTCTTTCCCTTTCTTTGCACACATGTTTATCTTTGAAGAAATATCTTGCAGCCCAAATTTCATCCCAATGTGTATTTCCAGATAACCTAAACTGCAAAATCACCATTCAGTGCCAATAGGAGCAACTGTAGTTTTGAAAAAAAAAAAAAAAAAGGAAGCACTGGAGTTGGAGACAGATCTGTTTCTCCATATGTCTAAAACACTTTTTTTTTTTTTTAAGTTACTGAAAATCTATAAAAATCTCTGTTTCTTCACAGGTTTAGTTGATGATTAAATTAGACAAATGCAAACTGTAAGATATGGTACAATCTTTACTAATATGAATACTATAATTTACACAGTGCGAGGAGTAGGGCAGCAATCAGTTTCCAGTAATTGAAATCGCATTTTGCATTTTTTTGTATATTGGGCTATTCAAATTTTTCTTTGGTTTACTGAGGATGGGAAATCTATCAGTTCACTAGAAATTTAGGAGCTGAGAAATTAAAAATCATAGCTCTGGAAATATTCAGATTTTCTATATGATCATTGAGTAATAGAATAGATACAAAGCTGGTCAACATTAGCCTGTGGAGGTCTCTTTATGTTGTTAACAGTAATCCTTTGATATGGTGCTAGGGAACAGAGAAGGCAATGGCACCCCACTCCAGTACTCTTGCCTGGAAAATCCCATGGATGGAGGAGCCTGGTGGGCTACGTCCATGGGTTCGCTAAGAGTCGGACACAACTGAGGGACTTCACTTTCACTTTTCATTCTCATGCATTGGAGAAGGAAATGGCAACCCACTCCAGCGTTCTTGCCTTGAGAATCCCAGGGACAGGGAAGCCTGGTGGGCTGCCGTCTATGGGGTAGCACAGAGTCGGACACGACTGAAGCGACTTAGCAGCAGGGAAGGGTAATGAGAGATTAGCTAGGTAAAGTTCAAAATGCAGAATTTCTTTAAAGTGAATCAAGTATTGCAAGGCTACCTTTGAGATGTGAGATCCATTGACATTGAAGGCTATGAGAATAGGTTGGCACCTCCCTTTGAAAACTGCCTTTCCCTAACTTGTCTTTACTTTCCTATTTGAAGTTGGTGGCAGGGATTGGGTTTAGGGACTGGCTCATGCTGGCATCCGGAGCTGAGCAGATTTTTTCAATTTTCCAACTATTAAACAAAATATGTCCTTGTAGTAATTATCATAGTTGAGCCTTTTCCATATTTTATATTCTCTCAGCTCATAGGGCCTGCAGAGATAACTCATGGCAACTTTAATGTATAAATACAATAAATGAGATTTGAGCTAAAATAATAAACAATTGACAATAAAACTTTTTCTAAAAATAGGAAAATATGCTGAGAAATAATCATTTACGGAAAAATAAAAATCTGTGATGTGGAAAATTTAATTTCCACTTGTGATATGACACAATTTCACATGTGATCAAAACTTCTCATTTTGATACTCTTTCCAGAAATATTAAATATACCAACACTACATCACAGTTCAAATTTATCACTCATTCACTTATTTATTTGATCCTATGTGTCAAGTATCATTAGACAAATCAGACAAAAATTCATGCTATAGTACTGACACTTTTGTAGATGAGACAAACAATAAATAGCAAAATTATCAACAATAATTAAAAGTTTTCATCACAAGAAAAACGGTTTTATAACTATGTATGATAGATATTAATTCAATTATTGGGGTGATCACTTAGCAATATATCAAATATCAATTATGTGTACACTTGAAATTAATTATACCTCAACAAAAACCTTTAATAATAACTAAATTATACAATTTGTTAAAAGTCCCTAGTGTTACAGAAGAAAAATAGAACAGTATAAGCAATGATGGATATGAGAGCAAATTGCAATTTTAACTAGTGCAGTCAGGATTTTATTAGACTTCACTACATTACAAACCACCTCAAAACACGGTGAATTTTATAAAACAAACTTAAACTGTATACTGTCACCCTACTTATTTAACTTATATGCAGTGTACATCATGAGAAATGCTGGACTGGAAGAAACACAAGCTGAAATCAAGATTGTTGGGAGAAATATCAATAACCTCAGATATGCAGATGACACCACCTTTATGGCAGAAAGTGAAGAATAACTAAAAAGCCTCTTGATGAAAGTGAAAATGGAGAGTGAAAAAGTTGGCTTAAAGCTCAACATTCAGAAAACGAAGATCATGGCATCCAGTCCCATCACTTCATG
>NW_011494721.1:4431996-4435442 GCF_000754665.1 Bison bison bison
TCAAAAGCAGAGACATTACTTTGCCAACAAAGGTCCATCTAGTCAAGGCTATGGTTTTTCCAGTGGTCATGTATGGATGTGAGAGTTGGACTGTGAAGAAGGCTGAGTGCCAAAGAATTGATGCTTTTGAACTGTGGTGTTGGAGAAAACTCTTGAGAGTCCCTTGGACTGCAAGGAGATCCAGCCAGTCCATTCTGAAGGAGATCAGTCCTGGGATTTCTTTGGAAGGAATGATGCTAAAGCTGAAACTCCAGTACTTTGGCCACCTCACGCAAAGAGTTGACTCATTGGAAAAGACCCTGATTCTGGGAGGGATTGGTGGCAGGAGGAGAAGGGGACGGCAGAGGATGAGATGGCTGGATGCCATCACTGACTCGATGAACATGATTTTGAGTGAACTCCGGGAGTTGGTGATGGACAGGGAGGCCTGGCAGGCTACGATTCATGGGGTCACAAAGAGTCGGACACGACTGAGTGACTGAACTGAACTGAACTTAAAAGTTGAAATTCAAGCCAAAAACATCACTAGAAATGGAATACAGAACTGAATTTAAGAGTAAAATTGTATTATCCTAAACCAAAAATTGTATCACTCACAAAAATGAAGAATTTAAAAACAAAAACAAAATTTAAATGTTGACAACTAATTTTATATATCTGCATCATTTAATAAAAAAATACTCATGTCTTAAAATCATATTTATTGAGATAAAAGTTAAATACATAAAATGCATGCATATCAATCATATTTTTCAGTGGTTTTAATCAATTTGCATATCCATGTAACCATAATACATTCAAGATCCAGAACATTTACATCACCCAAAAAGTTTCCCTTATGGCTCATTCTCTCACACCTAGAACCTAGGGAACAAATGATCTATTTCCCTTAATTTATATTAAATTTGTCTTAAAAAGAGTTTCAAACAAGCAATGTGATGATCCAGTCTTTGAATGATATGGAATTATTCAGTGTTGGGTATATGACTTTTTCTCTGAAATCTTGAGATGCATCCACATTTTAGGTGTATTTAGTAGCTTGTTACTTTTACTGATGAATAGTACAATTGACCCTTAAACAATCAAAGGTAAGGGGCACCTCAAGAAATCAGAAATATACCTATAACTTTACAGTCAGCCCTCAGCCCTATCTATCCACCATTCTGCATGAACGATTCAACTATCATGTAGTACTGTATTACGTATTTGCTGAGAAAAAATCACTCATAGTTGGACCTGTGCAGTTTAAACTTGTGTTGTTCAAAGTTCTACTCTATTTCATTCCATCTTAAGACTCAGTTCAGTTCAGTTCAGTCGCTCAGTCATGTCCGACTCTGCGACTCCATGAATCGCAGCACGCCAGGCCTCCCTGTCCATCACCATCTCCCAGAGTTCACTCAGACTCATGTCCATCGAGTCAACTACCTCACAATTTAATTAGTCACCTGCTGGTGGACATTTGGGTTGTTTCCAGCTTTTATCTACTTTATGCAGATCTCATATGAACGACTTCACATATGTCTTTGTATAAACACATATTTTCATTTACCTTGGATAAATACCTAGAAATATCATTTTAGACGCTCCAACTACTAATGCAAAATTAATTAATTTTTATGCAGACACATTTCAGAAGGCAAAAATTGGGATCTTCATGTTATGGGATGCATAAAGTAAAAACACACACAAATAGTTAGGTAATTACTCATTGTCAACTGGTATGAATGTTTCTGACCCCTCAAATCTATGACTACATAAGAGACAAAAAGTTAAATCTAGTTAAATCTTGGTAAAAAGATGAATTTTTTATAAAGACAAATGCCATCGTTTCTTAAAAGAAATGTGATTATATTCTAATTTCAGGAAAGCTTTTAATGGTTCCGTGAAGTATAGTGAAATTTATCAATTAATATTCTTACAATGATAATAAGAAGATCAAAATCTGAATAGACACACAGAAAATGTGGACCCTATGGATAAATCTTTGACACAAACACCTAGAGTGGTAATATGTTTAAGTTATGCTTTTGAATACAATTTATATGTACTTTTAATGCATAATACAAATAAATGTTTATCTTTTTAATTCCCTGTATCTGCTGACACTGAGTCTATAAGAGTTTCTTTTTATCTTTTTAACAAATGTCATAGAATTCAATAACACTAATCTGTTTATTTACAACTAACCTCACATGTATCTAGATTTCACATGCCTTCAATGTCTCCAGTCTTTTGTACTTAGACATGTAAAGTTAGTGAATTAATAATTTGACAAATTTAACTGACCCTTATTTTATTTTTCTGTTATCTGTATGACTAAATACCAATAAAATAGTAGTTGTTGTCTTATAGTGAATGAGAAGAGGTTTAATATAACCAGAGGACAATTTTCATTTCTTTTTCAAAGCACCCTTCATCCAAAAAATTCAAGAACTTTGAAATTTAACAATAAGGAAACACACAACCTAATAACAAAATAGACCAAAGACATTAACAGATAGTTCACTGAAGAAGATGAACAGATATCAAATAAGAAGATAGCTCAGTAGTAAAGAATCTGAGTGCCAATGCAGGGGATGCAGATTCGATCCTTGAGTCAGGAATATCCCAGATAGAAACAAATGGCAACCCACTCCAGAATTCTGGCCTGGAGAAAACCTTGGATAGAGAAGCCTGGCAGGCTACAGTCCACAGGGTCACAAAAGAGTTGGACACGACTTAGCAACTAAATAAAAACATGAAAAGATGCTCCATATGTTACTAGAAAATGCAAATTAAAACAATCAGATACTGCTGCTGCTGCTAAGTCTCTTCAGTCATGTCCGACTGTGGGACCCCATAGATGGCAGCCCACCAGGCTCCCCCATTACACAGCTATTCAGTTCGTTCAGGCATTCAGTCGTCTCCGACTATTAGCGACCTCGTGAATCACAACACGCCAGGCCTCCCTGTCCATCACCAACTCCCAGAGTGCACTCAAACTCATGACCATCAAGTTGGTGATGCCATCCAGCCATCTCATCCTCTGTCTTCCCCTTCTCCTCTTGCCACCAATCCCTCCCAGCATCAGAGTCTTTTCCAGTGAGTCAACTCTTTGCATGAGGAGGCCAAAGTATTGGAGTTTCAGCTTTAGCATCATTCCTTCCAATGAACACCCAAGACTGATCTCCTTTAGAATGGACTGGTTGGATCTCCTTGCAGTTCAAGGGACTCTCAAGAGTCTTCTCCAACACCACAGTTCAAAAGCATCAATTCTTCGGGGCTCAGCTTTCTTCACAGTCCAACACTCACATCCATTCATGACCACCGGAAAAACCATAGCCTTGACTAGACAGACCTTTGTTGGCAAAGTAATGTCTCTGCTTTTGAATACACTATCTAGGTTGGTCATAACTTTCCTTCCAAGGAGTAAACGTCTTTTAATTTCATGACTGCAATCATCATCT
>NW_011494721.1:4435542-4469854 GCF_000754665.1 Bison bison bison
TATCTGAGGTTACTGATATTTCTCCTGGCAATCTTGATTCCAGCTTGTGCTTCTTCCAGCCCAGTGTTTCTCATGGTGTGCTCTGCATATAAGTTAAATAAACAGGGTGACAATATACAAACTTGACGTACTCCTTTTCCTATTTGGAACCAGTCTGTTGTTCCATGTCCTGTTCTAACTGTTGCTTCCTGACCTGCATATAGGTTTCTCAAGAGGCAGGTCAGGTGGTCTGGTATTCCCATATCTTTCAGAATTTTCCACAGTTTATTGTGATCCACACAGACAAAGGTTTTGGCATGGTCAATGAAGCAGAAATAGATGGTTTTCTGGAACACTCTTGCTTTTTCAATGATCCAGCAGATGTTGGCAATTTGATCTCTGGTTCCTCTGCCTTTTCTAAAACCAGCTTGAACATCTGGAAGTTCACGGTTCACATATTGCTGAAGCCTGGCTTGGAGAATTTTGAGCATTACTTTACTAGCGTGTGAGATGAGTGCAATTGTGTGGTAGTTTGAGCATTCTTTGTCATTGCCTTTCTTTGGGATTGGAATGAAAACTGACCTTTTCCAGTCCTGTGGCCACTGCTGTTTTCCAACTTGCTAGCATATTGAATGCACCAGTTTCACAGCATCATCTTTCAGGATTTGAAATAGCTCGACTGGAATTCCATCACGTCCACTAGTTTTGTTCATAGTGATGCTTTCTAAGGCCCATTTGACTTCACATTCAAGGATGAGTGGCTCTAGGTGAGTGATCACATCATCGTGATTATCTGGGTCGTGAAGATCATTTTTGTACAATTCTTCTGTGTATTCTTGCCACCTCTTCTTAATATCTTCTGCTTCTGTTATGTCCATATGATTTCTGTCCTTTGTTGAGCCCATCTTTGCATGAAATGTTCCCTTGATATCTCTAATTTTCTTGAAGAGATCTCTAGTCTTTCCCATTCTGTTGTTTTCCTCTATTTCTTTGCATTGATCACTGAGGAAGGCTTTCTTATCTCTCCTTGCTATTCTTTGGAACTCTGCATTCAGATGCTTATGTCTTTCCTTTTCTCCTCTCACAGCTATTAGAATGGCCAAAATCCAGAACACTGACCAAAACAAATTCTGTTGAGGATGAGAGACAGGCATTTATTGCTGATGGGAATGCAAAATGGTATAACCATGTTGGAAGAGAGTTTGGCAGTTTCTTACAAACCTAAAATACTCTGAACATACAATCCACTATGCGCTATGTGGTATTTTCCCAAAGGAGTTGGAAATATTTCAGTTCAGTTCAGTCAATTCAGTTCAGTTGCTCAATTGTGTCCTACTCTGTGCGACCCCATGGACTGCAGTATGCTAGGCCTCTCTGTCCGTCACCAACTCCTGGAGTTTACTCAAACTCATGTCCATCTTGATATTGCACCAAGATAATATGATGTAAGCAAATTTGCACACGGTGCTGTACAAATTAGCTCTCGTAGAGCAAGACACGTATTAAACATTCCTTTATTTAATCTATTTCAACTCCTGAAGGAAACCTAACACTCGAACAGTTTCAAACTATAGTTTCATCAAATTCTCTCATCAAAAACATGTAGCCCTCCAAGCTCCTCTGTCCATGGGACTTTCCAGGCAAGAATACTGGAGTGGATTTGCCATTTCCTTCTCCAGGGGATCTTCCTGACCCAGAGTTTGAACCCAGGTCTCTTGCATTGCAGGCAGATTCTTTACCATCTGAGCCACCAGGGAAGCTCAAAGTAAGAGCATAGTTGAAATAGTTGTTATGAGGACTCTGTCTCAGATCAGATCAGATCAGTCCCTCAGTCGTGTCCGACTCTTTGCGACCCCATGAACTGCAGCACGCCAGGCCTCCCTGTCCATCACCAACTCCTGGAGTTCACTCAGACTCATGTCCATCAAGTCAGTGATGCCATCCAACCATCTCATCCTCTGTCATCCCCTTTTCCTCCTGCCCCCAATCCCTCCCAGCATCAGAGTATTTTCCAATGAGTCAACTCTTTGCATGAGGTGGCTAAAGTACTGGAGTTTCAGCTTTAGCATCATTCCTTCCAAAGAAATCCCAGGGCTGATCTCCTTCAGAATGGACTTGTGGGATCTCCTTGCAATCCAAGGGACTCTCAAGAGTCTTCTCTAACACGACAGTTCAAAAGCATCAATTCTTCGGCGCTCAGCTTTCTTCACAGTCCAACTCTCACATCCATACATGACCACAGGAAAAACCATAGCCTTGACTAGCTGGACATTTGTTGGCAAAGTAACGTCTCTGCTTTTGAATATGCTATATAGGTTGGACATAACTTTCCTTTCAAAGAGCAAGCATCTTTTAATTTTTCTTTCTAAATTCCATATATATGCGTTAGAAATAAAAATTTAAAAAAAGCATCAGAGCAAAATATAGAAGTATTGATAAAATTATCAAGGAAGGAAGTTGAACTGAGAATATTATACACACTGAAATTTTGTTCATTTTTAAAGACAGTGGATAGGCATTATAATGTGTAAGAATAAAGATAAAAGCACTTGAGTTCCTTTAAAATACTAACCGATTATTAAATCACACACACAGAAAATACAACATACAGCTTCAATATTTTCCTATAACTAACACAGTCTCAGACTCCATTTCAGTTCCAACCCTCCATAATCTATTCCCTAGTTTATGGATGCCAGTGGAGATTTATCTAAATCTCCACAGACCACAACTGCAAAGAGTTCTAAGTGAAAGCAAGTAGGCTTGCTAAAATTTGTCACATGGAATAAAAAGAGAACATACATTCAAATAGAGCATGATGAAGATGCAGAGACTGCAGCCCCAGTATCTGTAGCTGTGAAAAAAAAATCAAATTGAAAGAGTGGACAATGAAGTAGTCAGGATGCAGCAGTTTCAAAACATGAATAAAAAGTCAGAGAAGTGAATGAAACTAAGCTTAAAAACTTGGAATTTAAGCATTAGGGTTTGTTACTGTTTTTCCCTATCATGCCAGAGTTTGGCTAAATAATTGTTTTATTTTATCTCACTTGGAAACTTTATAGATCGATCTGACTAAAAGTTTACATTTTGTCAGGGTGCCACATTTTATACATTGAGGAATATGTATGAAAAATCAGGCGACTGATTTATACCACAAAGCCAACTTTGATTAGCAATTATGTATGAGTATTCATATATATATTATATATGTACTATATACATTATATATACTAAATAATACTTATGTATAAAATATATATTATATAGATATATCATGTTAAAAAAGTTCAGAGAAAAGTTTAATGCGTTGAATATTTTGTTTTTTGGAAAGTTTTCTAGAAGAAACAAATCATTAGTGAGGAAGACAATACAGACTGTGTTGATTGTCACTAATAAAGCATAAACAAAGAACATGTTGGAGCTGGGATAGTCACTTCTAACTTAGAAACAAAACAAGAAAAAACAGTGGGAGTTGTTTTCCAGGGGACCTAGGATGAAAGGTAATATTTCATATAGGTGGTAATATGAGGAAGGGGAATAATCATAAAAGAGAAAGTTATAGACACATCAATACTAAAAGGTCAAAAATACCAATACTAAACTAAAAAAAATACATCAAAAAAGACACTCATATAATGTGGCTTCTTGAAGGAAAAAACAAAAGGCAATTTTATGAGAGCTGGCAGATACAAATTTTAGGAAAAAATCTCTCAAAGAATCTATGACTCTGATGTTAGCATAGTGATGCTAAAGAACTTTTGATTTAAAAAAAATAAGTTTTAGAGTAAAAGTGGTAATAATTGAAGTTGTCTTACTAATTGGAATTTATAAGTGAAACTTTCAATCTCTACTAAACCATTTTTTTAAAATTTGAGGTCAAAATGAATTTAGCAGTTAATTTTACAAAATACATGTATGATTTAGTATTTGAAAGTTGTACGAGGCATGAAATAAATATATGCTGGTTGCTGTTAATTTAATTAAACCCACTTAATGATAAATATCAAGTATGTTGCAGAGGGGAATCTTAACTCTATAGGAGATAACAGCAAGTTTTCTCAACTGGAAAATTATGTAATTAAGAGTTAAGGAGTTTTTCAAATATTCATTAATGTTCTTCATTCACCTTACAGCTCATATCATACTCTGAGGCTATAATAATCACTTACTGAATATTTTTCCATGAACATATTATTTCTAGGCTTATTTAACATGAAAAGTTTTTTTTCTTTCCTTTAATTCATGTTTGAGGCTTTTTACACTGCTGTAGTAAAAATGTATTGAAATTTTGTTTCTTTTCTAACTCTTGGACACATTTTCTTTAGCCTATTTTAAAACTAAGAAAAATTAAAATGTCAGGACTGTCTCAGCTAGTAAATATAAGACTCTTTCTTCATATGTTATTTTGTATCCAGAATGTTTTTATTGTCTCTTTAAAAAAATACTTTATTTTTAATTGGATGATAATTACTTTACAATATTGTGTTGATTTCTGCCATACATCTACATGAATCAGCCATAGGTGTACCTATGTCCCCTCCCTCTTGATCCTCCCTGCCAACTCCTACTCCATCCCACCCCTCAGGTTGTCACAGAACACAGAATTTGAGTTCCCTACATCATACAGCAAATTCCCACTGGCTATCTATTTTACATATGGCAATATATGTGTTTCAATGCTACTTTCTCAATTTGTCCCACCCTCTCTCTTCCCCACTGTGCCAACAAATCTGTTCTTTATATCTGTATCTCTGTTGCTGCCCTACAAGTAGGTTCATCACTACCGTCTTTCTAGATTCCATATATATGCTTTAAATTACATTTGTTTTTCTCTTTCTGACTTACTCCACTCTGTATAATGAGCTGTAGCTCCACCCACCTTATCAGAACGGAATCAAATGCATTCCTTTTTATAGTTGAGTAATATTCCATTGTATGTATGTACAACATCTTCTTTATCCATTCATCTGTTGATGAACATTTAGGTTGCTTCCATGCCCAGCTATTGTAAATAGTGCTGCAATTAACCCAATGTGTCCAGATTTTTGAGGATATTCCAAAGGCAGTAGTCATCTACATTGAAAATTTGGACTTATTTTAAGTCCACCCAATAAAACAGGAATTATATTATCATGCTTTGGTTTGAGGATTCATGCCAAGCATTTTATCTTTTAATGTTTGATTTATTTCACTTTATTTTAAATTTTAACTAAGGAGGCACATAGTAAAAATTATTCAAACAGCACAAAAGACTGTATAGTAAAAAGATATTCTTCACCTCAATCCTGATTTCTAGGCTCATGATCCCTACTTTCCAAGTCCTGTTTTGTTTGTTGGATTATGAGGTATAACAATCCAAATACACTTTTGATACCCGCCTCCATTTTTTTTCAGTACATAATGGAAATTTTTCAAATCAGTGCTTGCAGATCAGCCTCATTTTTCAAAGACTACATAACATTGCATTGTACATGTCAGTTATGTAAATTACGCATAGTACTTGTGTGCTGAGTCGCTTTAGTCGTGTCTGCCTTTTTGTGATCCTGTGGACTGTAGCCGCCAGGCTCTTTGGTCCTTGGGATTCTCCAGACAAGGATACTGGTGTGGGTTGCCATTTCTTCCTCCAAGAGATCTTCTCAACTCAGGAATCAAACTCACATCTCTTAGGTGTCCTCCTTTGGCAGGCAGATTCTTTACCACTAGCGCCACCTGGGAAGCCCCCAATTTATGCATAATTTACATAACTAATTTCTTTAAACATATTTTTAAAATTTTATATTAAAGGCATATTTCATCATTTTCAGTGTAAATTCTATGGATTTTGCATGATTTTGAGAATATCCTACCAGGTGCTTTTAATAAAATACACATTTCAAACTACTTTCTCCCTCACCTACTTGAGTAGTGCAGTTAAAGTCACAGAACTATATTGGGGACCAAAGAGATTGCCTCTAGTCTGGTGACTTTCACAAGATACATTTTGTGGCATTTTGGGGAACTGCTGAGTTAATTAAAATCAATACATATTACAATGCTTTTCCTGGATGATGTTTCTCCTCTGAATCAAAATGATAAAATAACTGATTATTTTTTCAGTCTCTTAAGACCTTTATACAACCAGTATCATTACAGATGCTCAGAAAAGAAATTAATTTGTTAAGATAGTGCTTTGCATGAAGACTTAATTCTTATTGAGAACCTTATTAGAGAAGCAATACTACTCACAAGTGGCTATCATACATGTTATAAATATTGTAGGGGAAGTAATAAATGTTGAGCTTTCTTTTTCTAGAGTTTTCTTCTGCATATAATCATATTATATACAAATAATATAGAAAAGGCACCTGAAAAGCAGAGATAAAGCAAATCACCAAAATTTACCTAAAATTATCTCTAATCTCTCAATCCCATTACACTGATATTTTTAATTACAGTTTACTAATGAAAAAACTGAGATTCATAGATATCATTTTCACCAAGGCCACACTTACTAAGTTTGAAAACAAAGATTCAAATTCAGATCTATCTTTCTCTGATATTGAGGAAGAGCTTTAAATTCTCCTGTAAAAATAAAAAAGATATCTCCATGTGACATAGCTAAACTCAGAGTAGTTAAGATTTCTATAGCCAAGATTCAGATTCAGTTTGCTCCTACAAGCTTAAACATTTTTTAAAGCTTTTTTCAGTACATAATGGAAATTTTTCATGAATTGCCTCTCTTTGCTGGAATACAACTGTTCTCAAATTCAACATATCAATGTGTTATAATTAAACATAAAATGGCATAACTTGATAGAATTAGTAAAAAATTACTACTGCTCTCTGATGAAAATTTTGTTGCTTATCCACCTTCATGAGTGTGTACATTCTATGGAATGCACATTGCTTGGGTTATCTTTTTTCTTTCTTTCAGTTTTCTCTGTCCTTTAAACTTCTTGTTATCATCTTATTTAAAAAATGTATTTTAGTTCATCAAAATGTGCCCCTTCACATCTATGCAGCAGAGTGCAGTGTTTGAAAAATTATTCTCCCTATAATTCCAAATTGAAAGTACAGGTGAAATCCAGGAATATCAGGTGTGCCTGAGTTCTCCTTATCATAATTTTTAATTTTCGCAATAATACTTATAACCCTATCTGGACATTCTCTAAATTTTTGGTCCTATCATACCTACAGATGGTGACTGCAGCCATGAAATTAAAAGACGCTTACTCCTTGGAAGGAAAGTTATGACCAACCTAGATAGCATATTCAAAAGCAGAGACATTACTTTGCCAACAAAGGTCTGTCTAGTCAAAGCTATGGTTTTTCCTGTGGTCATGTATGGATGTGAGAGTTGGACTGTGAAGAAGGCTGAGCGCCGAAGAATTGATGCTTTTGAACTGTGGTGTTGGAGAAGACTCTTGAGAGTCCATTGGACTGCAAGGAGATCCAACCAGTCCATTCTGAAAGAGATCAGCCCTGGGATTTCTTTGGAAGGAATGATACTAAAGCTGAAACTCTAGTATTTTGGCCACCTCATGTGAAGAGTTGACTCATTGGAAAAGAGTCTGATGCTGGGAGGGATTGGGGGCAGGAGGAGAAGGGGACGACAGAGGATGAGATGGTTGGATGGCATCACTGACTTGATGGACGTGATTTTGAGTGAACTCCGGGAGTTGGTGATGGACAGGGAGGCCTGGTGTGCTGCAGTTCATGGGGTCGCAAAGAGTCGGACACGACTGAGCGACTGATCTGATCTGATCATACCCTTTACCCAATTGGAGAGTTTAGGTAAATTTAACCCACAATTTATGCTCTCTTTTATCTACAGAAACTGTCAAAGGAAATGGATCACACGGAGTCAGCTTGACTTTTCAGCTAACAAATCTGCTTTACCTTTTAATTTAAAACATTATAATGTATTTTGCATAAATAAGTGTTTTTGCATGGTATTTCACTTTTCCTTCATTAAAATAGCTATATAAGAAATGAAATATTCAGAGATTTCCAATATATACCTACATGGACTTGTATAAAAGGATGTGCATTTATGAATTGCCTGTAATTATTGAAAGTGGACATATTTTGTCCTTCACTACCCAAGATAATCCAGGATTTGAAACTATTCAGTAAAAGTTTTGAATTTGAATACAAATAATTTTCCTTTGAAATTAAATCTCTAACTAAAGAGAACAAATGGGTATTAGCATATAATTTCAATAAAAATTGATTCCAAATTCCTATGCCAATATATTCAATAAAACATACAAAGACAAGGAGAAAATGTGCATAATTTATCATAATAAATTGCATATATGGTATTTAAGATTAAATACCTGTAGTTTCTAATATCTTTTGTCTGGCATTAACATAATAACCTTGCTTAAAAGTCATCATACCTTAGAATAAGTTAATGTTAAAATCACAAACTACATGAGTTTTAAATCAACCAGAGTAATATTTAAATTGATGATAAGTTTATAGTCACAGTTAAAATTTTCAAGCTGTCCAAAGTGTTTTATATATATAAAACACCACATCGGAGAAGGAAATGGCAACCCGCTCCAGTATTCTTGCCTAGAGAATCCCATGGATGGAGGAGCCTGGTGGGCTGCTGTCCATAGGGTCGCACAGAGTTGGACATGACTGAAGCGACTTAGCAGCAGCAGCATAACACTACATAATAAAATCAGAAAGTAAGATGAACATAAAATATTCTAACTGTAGGTTATTTAAAAACACACACAAACAACCAGTAAGCAAACACTGAATTCTCAAACCCTCACACTCAGAGAATATCAAATGTGACAAATCCAAAAATGTATGAGTAAGATTTGATTTTTTAGAAAGAATAGATACAAGGATTCCCTGGTAGCTCAGTGCTAAAGAATTCTCCTGCCACCGTAAGAGACATGGCTTCAATCCCTGATCCGGGAAGATTTGACATGCTAAGGAGCAACTAAGCCGGGCACTACAACTATTGAGACTGTGCTCTAGAGCTCGGAGTTGCAACTTCTGAGCCCATGTACTGCAAATACTGATGCCTGCGCTCCCTAGGGCCTGTGCTCCACAACAGTAGAAGCCACCACAGTGAAAAGCCTGCACACTGCAACTAGAGCGTAGCTCCCACCTGCCTCAGCTAGAGAAAAACCCAGGCAACAGTGAAGATCCAGCACAGCTAAAATTAAATATGCTTTTTAAAGACACAGCTAAATAGATACAGCCAAAGAAACTAAGAAAAGAAAATTCATTACCTGAAATTCTTACTAATATTTGACAAAGTAGCCAATAATATTCAATGAGGAAAAGATAGTCTTTTCAGTAAATAAGTGATGAGAAAATTGGATAACTACATGCAGTAAAGTAAAATTGAATCCCAATCTTATATGATACACAAAAACTAACTTAAAATGGACTGAAGACATGCATGTGTTAATAAGACCTGAAACCATAAAACTCTTAGAAGAAAACATAGATAAAAACTCATTGGCATTGGTCTTGACAATGATTTTTTAGGATATGTCACCACCAATAGCAGAGACAACAAAGAGAAAAGTAAAGTAGTGAGTTGCATCAAACTATAAAGCTTCTGCACAGCAAAAGAAACAATCAACAGAATGAAAAGGCAAACTGCGGAATGGAAGAAAAGATTTGCAAACCATATGTCTGATAAGGGTTTAATATTTAATATCTGTAAAGAACTCATAATAGCAAAAATACCATCTGATTTTAAATTGAACAGAAAAACTGAATATACATTTTTTTCAAAGAAGATATACACATGACCAACAGGCACATGAACATGTGCTCAACACCACTAATCATCAAGGAAATGCAAATGCAAATCACAATGAAATATCACCTCATACCTATTACTATAGCATAATTAACACTGGTGAGAATGTGGAGAAAGTGTTCTACACTGTTGGTGGGAATGTAAATTGATACTCCTACTATGGAAAGCAATATAGAGGTTCTTCCCAAATTAAAAATAAAACTACTAAATGAGTCTGCCATCTGACTCTGGGGTATACATCCAAAGGAAATCAAAACACGATCTCAAAGAGATATCTGCACTCTAATGTTCATTGCTGTATTATTCACAATGTCATTGCTGTTCAGTCGCTCAGTCATGTCTGATTCTTTGTGACCCCATAGACTGCAGCATACCAGGCTTCCCTGTCCATCACCAACTACCAGAGCTTGTTCAAACTCATGTCCATTGAGTCAGTGATGCCATCCAACCATATCATCCTCTGTTGTCCTCTTCTTCTGCCTTCTATCTTTCCCAGTATCAGGGTCTTTTCCAATGAATTGGCTCTTCATATCATGTGGCCAAAATATTGGAGCTTCAGCTTCAGTGTCAGTCCTTCCAATGAATATTCAGGGTTGATTTCATTTAGGATTGACTGGTTTGATCTCCTAGCTCTTCAGGGGACTCTCAAGAGTTTTCTCCAGCACCACAGTTGAATGACTATTATTCAGCCATGAGAAAGAAGGAAACCTGCCATTGGCAATAGCTTGGATATGCTTGGAGAGCCTTATGTTTTGTGAAATAAGTCAGATGGTGGTTGTGGTTTAGTTGCTAAGTTATGTCTGACTCTTTGTGACCCCATGGGACTGTAACCCACCAGGCTCCATGGGATTTCCCAGGCAAGAATACTGGAGTGGGTTGTCATTTCCTTCCCCAAGGGATTTTCTTGATCCAGGAATTGAATCCACATCTTTTGCAATGCAGGTATTCTTTACCATTCAGATAGAGAAAGATAAATACTGTATGAAATCACTAATGTTTGGAATCTAAAAAAGCTGAACTCATACAGAGAGTAGAGTGATGGTTACCAGGAATTGGCAGAGTGGGGGAAATGCGGAGATGCTGATTAAAGAATATAAACTTCCAACTAGAAATTGAAGAATTTCAGGGGATCTAATGAATCAGCATTGTGATTATAGTTAAGAATACTTTATTATATACTTGAAAGTTGCTAAGAGCAAATATTATAAATGTTCTCACTACAAAAAAGAAATGGTAAATATAGGAGGTGAGGGATGTCTTAGTAGGATGGTAATAATATTTCAACATATGTGTATCAAATGAACACACTATACACCTTAAATTAACACAATGGTGGTGGTTTGCTTGCTAAGCCATGTCTGACTCTTATGACCCCGTGGAATGTACCCTGCCCGGCTCCTCTGTCCTTGGAGAATCCACTGGATTCTCCAGGCAGGAATATTGGCCTGGGTTGCCATTTCCTTCTCCAAGGGATCTTCTTGACCCAGGGACTGAATCCAGGTCTCCTGCATTGCAGGCAGATTCTTTACCAGCTGAGCTACCTGGGAAGCCCAAATTAATGCAATGTTATGTCAGTTATAGCTCATATAAAGTTGGAAAAAAGAGACATATTATCATAAAGGAATTAGGATCCAAAATTAAGAATATAGAAAGGAAGAATGAAATAAAAACCTTTAGTACAGCTTAATAAATATAAAAATAGAAGTAAAGGCCAGACTAATTTCATAGAAATAATTTGCAATTTCTCTTTGTTCTCAGAAACAAGAGGCTGTTAGAATCATCTGTTACCTAAAGGCATGTACTATTATAATTGGAAACTGCTTATTCAACTCTTTTATTTCTTACATAAAGAGTATATTTTTGACCACTTTGCTTCTTCCCTGGTAATTTTCTGCTTAGATTTCTACCCTGATAGAATCAGTTCTTGCCATGTATATTTACCCTAGAAAAACCACATATGATGATATCCAGGCCCTCAAAATTATTTGCAGAGAACTCATGATACTTTAAAATATCTGACAAATAATTTCTCCATTATCATTTTATGTTTATGAATTTGTTCTTTCTCTACTATGTTTAATGATTTAATAGCTCGATTTATTTTGCAACTCATGAATAGCTGATCATTGTATTTAACATGCCTACAATTTTCTTATGCTTAAATTCATTGATTTAAATCATTGAGTTATTCAAATAATAACAACAATGGTAATAACCAAAATTCACTAGGTACTATCAGTTAAGCACTGTCCTACCTGTTACCCTGTTAGGTAGGTCTTCTTATTATATCAGTTTATGGTAAGTATATGTAAGCTTATTATATTAAAGAAAAATGTGCTGTGTTACATAGAAACAGTACAAATAGGATTTGAATGCCTTTAATTTTTGAAAGTTGAATGCTTTTATATTCAGAGCAACTTATTCTGTATCATTTTCCCATCCAAAGTTTTTAAGACATTTTTGTCTATTGAGCAAACAACCTGAAGTTAACAAAATACAATCATAAAGACAATAATTCAGCAGATAATTGCTTTTTATTTCAGAAATCTTAATTAATAGACCTGATTAGCTATGTAATAATTTATTCAATAATTCAGCCATCTCTGTGCCAAAGCCAACCACCAAAGATACCTGTCAGTTTCACATAGCCATATTACTTAAGGGATTCTTCTGTTAATTTATTACTTTAGAAATTCTTCAAACACACTTGCTAGAAAAAAGAATTAGTATCCCCATTACATAGATGGAGAGTTTGAGGATCATAAAGATTATGACTTTTTTAAATCTGAACTTAAGACTCCCAGAGTCCAGTGCTTCTTCCATTTGAGTATGATATTTCCACAAGGCTGGTCAGAAAATGAAAAAAAAAGGATAAAGTTTAGTAATATAGAAACTGTTAACATTTTCTTACTTTTTCAACCAGACTTTTTTATAGATCGAGAAAAAGTAAGCTTGTATGAAAAGAAAAAGCCCTCTTTAAAACAATGATTAAAGTATCCTTGGACTTAAAATTTCATCCTCAGTTAAATAATTGATCTATGTGTTAAGTATATGAAATGTTAACAGAGATCTAAAAGTCAAAACTGTTTTCCAAAGTACACTTAATGAAGTGCCACCCTCAATTCTTTTTACCCTATTTCCATCCCTCTATCCACCCACTCCTTTAGATAACCATTCTTAACTTTTTCTTGTGTAATTTTTTTTTTATTTTGCACACAGAGGTACATATATAATTGTTTCTTCTTTCTACATGAAAGATAGCATGCAATAAACTTGCACAGAACTGAGTACTCGGAAACTAGTACAGAACTGAGTAGTATCAGACATTGTTAATGTTAGAAAGTATTATTGGCTAGTATTCAAATAACATTACATTGGATACTTAAGATTAACAGAATCACATTTCATCATTGCCCTAAGGATGACTTTGCATCAAAAAGTTATTTTTGAAATAATGCTCATAGGATTTTATATAAAGTATTGCATATTTGCACATATATTAATATTCATCTTATTTGCAAGAATGATTAATTGTTATCAGCAGATAGGGACTCTAAAAGTTTGTAACTGTTACCAGCAATTTCTTGATTGTAACTGGTCACTATTATTAAAGTGTTTTACACACACACACACACAATGCAGCTCTTCTATTTTCACATTGTAAATTGGTATTTTCTTATTCACAATACACGTAATTATATAGTATATTTCAGACAGACATCTGAAGACAGAAAAACAACAGCAGCTTAATGACAGAAAATAAATTAAACTGTCATAACAAACATATCCTGCTTACAAGCACTTTTTAAAACTCACATTGCTTAAACAGGAATCCACAGTTAAGTAGTTAAAACATAGTTGTCCTTTTCTGAAGAGTAGATTAATAATTAAGTTAAACTTATTACATAGTTGTTATCAAGATAAATATACCACTATGAATTTTGATTTTTATTTAATAAATCATACCTTTTATTTAAAGTGTTTTAGGTAGACATTTTTATTTATATATTGTCTGTGTTATTATTTTGATTCAATTTTATATCATAGATTGTGCCATGTGCTCAGTTGTGTCTAACTCTTTGCGACCCCATGGACCATAGCCCATCTGGCTCCTCTATCTATGGGATTCTCCATGCAAGAATACAGGAGTGGGTTGCCATTTCCTCCTCCAGGGGATCTTCCTGACCCAGGGACCGAACACATGTCTCCTGTGTCTTCTGCACTACAAGTGGATTCTTTACCCACTGAGCCATCAGTGAAACTATTTTATATCATACTTTTATATGCTATGACATATATTTTGTATCATAATTTCTGTATAATGAACCTCAGCCTAAATCCTATACCTTATACAAAAGTCAACTTAATACTGAATATTTGAATGTAGAATATGAAACTATAAAGCATTTAGAAATAAAAATAGGAGGAAGTCCTTGGGAGGTAGGTTTTTGTAAAGAATTCTTAAATGTAACACCAAGAGCATGATCCATTCAAGAAAAAAATGGATAAATTGGACTTCATTAAAATAAAAATCTTTGTCCTGCAAAAAGCCTTGTTAAGAAAATGGAAAGATAAGCTATAGGTTGGGAAGAAATATTTACAATCCATATACCTGACATGGTTATTTATATTTGAAAAATATCATTGAAGAGACAATACAGATGGCAAATGTACACAGAACAAGATGTTCAGCATCAACATCATAAGAAATACAAACATTAAGATCATGATGAGATGTCACTACACATCTATTGTAATGGATAAAATAAAAGACAATGATAACAAAAAATTCTCACAAGAATGCAGAGACACTGGATCTCTGATACATTACTCATGGAAATATAAAATGGAACAGATAGTCTGGGAAATATTTCAGAAACCTTTTATAAAACTAAAAATGTAACCATCATATAACCTAGTCAGCATACTCTTGGGCATTTGTACCACATAAATGAAAACTTTAATATTTTGTTTACTAGTTACTATGTTTACAGAATAATCTCTTTTCCTATAAAGAAAAAACATTTTATTTTCAAATTAATGTCTTTTGTCAGACTTAGTGGCCAGATTATAGGGCTCATGCTTTATCTGTAAATATGTTGTATTTTTTAAAGTTGATGACTAAATCTGATCCAAAGGAAGGACATTAATAGAATAGGATTTTTTTTTTTAGACCAAATAATTTAAAATATTTTAAATGATGAAAAGAGAATATGCTCACCTAAACAGCTAGTATATATGATTGTAATGGAAAATTTACCAGGTAGATAGAGACCATAAAATGTCTTACAATGCAACTTTAAGTATTGTATGTTGAATAATTCATGACAAGAATTATAGGGGTTAAAATATAAAGAAACAAAAAGCCCAATTACCAAATTAGATTTTACTGTGTTTAAAAAATTCTGTTGGGTATTATATAGGCAGACACAATAGAGGTAAGGCAGTGCTGGCTATTATTTAAGAGGTTTCTGGTTAATTGTACAAATAGAAGTAGCACAGCAACAACAACAAAAAGAGGAAACAAATTGATGGAGAATATAATTAAATGCTAATCTTTTTAGTGCCATTTTGTAAATTACATTGGTGACCCTGACTGCTTGTCAAGAATTGGTATAACATAAAAGAATGAGCTGGGTTCACTCTTCACAATGCCATAAGTTCAGAGAGTTCATTATAGAGATAAAAACCTCCCTAGTACCTTGTAAATGTGTTCCAGAAATAGTCAGAGAAGAAAGATGCAGTTGGAAAACATTACCATCACTCATGCCTAAAGATGAGTTCTACCAAGGCAAAAGCTATGTCTTATTTGTCTTTAGGAAGATTAAAATATGGCAGGACATGTAAGTATTTACATTTGTTATGATTTCCAACATATAATGTAGATTTAAATAAAATGTGATTTCTTAAAAAATGAGGTTAATTCTAACAACAGAAAAAGCTTTACATTTGAACTAACTGTTGAGGAATGAGAAAAGAAGAGATGTGAGAATTTTTTTAAGATAGAAGATAAATCATAAAAAAAAGACACCAATGTAGATAATCCCATGGCAGAACTGGGGACTAATGAGTAATCTGGTAGACTGTGGAAATTACCATAAGAAATGAGACTGGAAATCTGGGTTAAGTTGCACAGTGGATATCAGATATTAGAAGACTTTATGTAGTACAGATTTTGAAACAGAATAGTGATGTGATTAAATCTGTATTGTAGAAAAAAAATCGATGTTAGAATAAAAGCTAGATGTTTGAAAAGGTAAAGAATAGAGTTGAAAGGAAAGATACTGAAGTCACAAAGACTGATTAAGAACTGCATATACCAGTAGGCCAGATTGTAGGAAGTAAGAGTAATTAGGAGAACAGGAGAAATATGTGGGAGAAATGTGGAACCCTATGTAACAATTTTAAGTATGAGATAGAGAGCAAATGAGAAGACAAGGCTAAATATGACTATAATTTGGAGGTAGCAGCTGTAGCTGTAAACCAGATGAACTCTGAAAGAATATAGTAAACATATTTAAGGCTTTAAGCTTGTAGTCCTAAATTAAATGCTGGGAGGAGGGACACAGGAAGGGGAGAGGAAAGGATTTACTACAAGGGAGAAAGAAGAAGATCATTCTAAGAAGAGACAACAAATATTTGCTAAGCTTACCTGATTTTATCCCTTGTACTTTTTAGCTGAGAACCTCAATGAATGCTTTATCGTCCTTGCCCCCAAGGAGCCTGTGCCTCCACTGTGAAAATTATATTAAAATTAAAATAAACGTGACATATGTTAAAACTGAAAAATTAATCAAGTTTTCATGGAATAAAGAAGTTGTTTATACCTGCACAAAAGTGGAAAAGTTAAAAAAAAATTAGAAAGTACTTAGTATTTAAATAAATCTGCATGAAAGTTTTCAAGCTTTATTACTCAGACTTTGCAATCATTAAACCATCATTTACATAAATTCTAATTATACAAATTTCTAGAGCTCTCGATAATGCAGTGACAACACACACATTTGTATGTGAAAAGTAGTAGTTTGGCTTATAGTCTATATTAATTGAAGATAATTAGAAGAAAAGAACTATATATATTATAGAAGCAATTCTATCTTAGGAATTTATAGACCAAATTCTGCCTCAGCTTATTTATACACACTCATTAAAGCATTAGTGTATTAACTGTGGCATGTAGATGAACTTGAATGAAAACTAATGAACCAAACAAGAACCACAGGACCAAATGAGATAAAATATTTCTTGCTTCTGTCTTGCTGACGGAAAGAGCAAATCGCTTAATGCCTTGGAAATCCCTCTCCATCCAAAAATCAATTTGCCATAGCTTCTGATTACATATTTTTATGCAATCAAACTAAAATGATTAAATTCATTTCATAAAATAATTTCTTGACTTTCATATGCAGCATAATATTCAACTTCAAATGCATGAAAAAATAAGTATGCCTGAATTCTAAAAGCCACTTTTATGAATTCCATTGAGCAAAAAAAAATTATTTGGCTTCTCATTATATCTCCTTATTCTAATTTTAATTTCTTTGGCTTGTCAGGAAAAATATAAGTATCTGAGAAGTAGCCTTGAACAAAATAAGCAGTTGTGCTATATTCAGGCTTTAGAATGCAGGCTTTGATCTTACTCTTGAGTATCAGGAATGCATATAAATGATGCCAGATCTTCTATTTAGCTCTAGGAAATATAAAGTGGCATGGAATAAAGAAGGGATGAACTAACTTACTTCTAAGCATATTTTCCCCCCAGTATCTACATCCTATAATAGGAAAAAAAAAAAAGAGTTTCAGATGTAACATGCAGAGTCTGTTCAAGTCCAGGATTTCTGTGCCCTGTATGTGTTCCCCATTCTGAAGCATTGAAATCAGAGAGAGAGCTACACAGGGAATCCTAAGGAAGCACGGTCTCTGGGTCTCCTCACCTTTAGCCATACCAGATTTAGAGAACAGTTAAAGAGGTTCACAAACAATTATAAGGGCTTATATTTGTGAACCCAAACAGATCATGAAGTCCTACTCCCAGTTCCCAAGGCTCAAAATGTTATTAAAGAATACATGGAGGCTTCTACCACTTTAGGATCTAATCTTTAGCACATTGTGACCTAAAACATTCATTCACATGCTTGATAGTATTCTGGGCCCTGAAGAGCACTTTTTTCTCCTCAACTCCTGGCACCTTAAAGAAAACATTGCCTGCATCCAGATGCTGTGAAAGTTTGTGGTTTCTGAATCCACTGCCATTGAAGACTGACTCAGATAATCTGAACTGCATGGTGGATTTGAGTAATTAAACAGTAGAAAAGACAAGGTAACTGACAAATTCTTCCTCTCAGGGTGAATACAGTAGAATATTGCAAAGAAATGTATTGCTTCTTAGAGGGACCATATGTCATTTTTTTTTCCTATCCTTTTTTTTTTCTTTGTAACCTGATTTGTGGCTCATCCTTAATAATGTGACAAAATTTAGTCCCATATTTTTTCTATTTTGTTGTTATGAAGGTGTTTTTGTCAAGCTGGATGTGTAGAGATTATTTAAGAATCTACTGCTATGATGTATAAGTTGTAATAGACATAGGATGTGGGCCTCTACTGTCTCAGATACAGATATTCATTATAGTGCCAAACCCAGTGTCATTTCCAGCCTCCTCTTATCATAAGGCAGACACATTCAACACAGTTGCTCATTCATTCTTCCTTCCTGGACATCAGGATTGCCTTTTTGCAGTGTTCTGACTCTCTGATCTGCTGAGCTTAGTGTCCTTAGGTTGTCAAGACTCATTTCCTGACTCACTCCTTATCATTTCAGCTCTTGTCACTGGGCTGTAAATATCAGTCTCATCAGTGATGTCCATATTAATAGCTGCATCACTGATGCCTCCCTTGAACTTCAGACACATAGCCCTCATCTTCTGATGGTTGTGTAACACATGTCACAGATTAAAACATTCAAAAATACAGTCTCGTCTTCCCTCCCCTAAACATGCCCCTCCAACAGTCTTCTTCATTTCACCATGCTACTCCAATTCAAAATCCATAAGTTGAAGTTTCTTTCTCTCTCTCATTTTTACATCAATAGATATAACTATAAGATATATTTCAAATCCAGACACTTCTCACCATATCCTCTATCAATTTTAATCAAGCTAGAATCATTCCTCAAATGAAATGTTCTCCTAATTGGTTTCCCAGCATCTATCTCTGCCATCCTGTGGTCAGTTTTTCACACAGCTAACACATTACCTTGAGAGTCTGATCAGGTTACTCTACTCAGAATTACACAGTGAATTTTATGCATTTTTACTGAAGTACTTTTCAGAATAAAAGCATACAATTCCATAATCAATTTTAGAATGTTTCTAATTTTTTTCTTGACATATCTTATTTGACTTTGTAAATTATTTTATTGCTAATTTCCCCCAGTTTTACTGCATAGAATTGACATACAAGTAAATTTAACATGTGTCATATGATGATTTGATACATGCGTCAACTTAAAAAATAGTCACAGCCTGGAAGTTGAGAGTTGTTTTATTCGAAGCCAAAGCCTTTGACTGTGTAGATCACAATAAACTGGAAAATTCTTAGAGATGGGAATACCAGACCACCTGACCTTCCTCCTGAGAAATCTGTATACAGGTCAAGAAGCAACAGTTAGAACTGGACATGGAACAACAGACTGGTTCCAAATTGGGAAGGGAGTATGTCAAGGCTGTACATTGTCACCCTGCTTATTTAACTTATATGCAGAGGACACCAGGTGAAATGCCGGGCTGGATGAAGATTTCAAGCTTGGGAGACAGTATCTCAAGTAGCCCTGAGAAACTGCTTTGAGGATGTAGGGGAAGGAGTCAGTCTATATATTAATAGATGTTTGCAACAAAGAGGGTAGAGAGTCTGAATACTAAAGATTATTGTCAATTAAGGAAAATTAGACACCTTAAACTACAGAATTTAGTGCTTTTCTATGTGTAAAGAGAAAGTGAAATCTCTCAATCGTGTCTGACTCTTTGTGACCCCGTGGACTGTAGCCTACCAGGCTCCTTCATCCATGGAATTCTCCAGGCAAGAATACTGGAGTGGGTTGCCATTTCCTTCTCCAGGGCAACCTAAGGATTTGAACCCAGGTCTCCTGCATTGCAGGCAGACTCTTTACCCTCTGAGCCACGAGGGAAGCTTCTATGTGTGGGAAGATGTAAATGGCTGGGCTCACTGAATTCATTCCCTTCATATGCATCTCAGCTATCTGGCACCACATCCTGCTTCTTGATTAATTACATCCTTAATTCCTCATTCACCATTCACCGGAGGAAGTGGAGGATGTTGTGGATGGCTGCCACTTGTGATTCCTTGCATCCCTCCCAGCTCCTAAGTGCTTACTGGGGGAGCTCTCATCACTTACCAAGGAAGTGGCTGATGGCTGCTGGATAGCCTAATGTTCTTCCTGGGCTCAGAAATTTACATTTGGAAGACTGGAATCCCTGATGGTTGTGACATCCTTGTTTACCTATAAGGCAGGAAGTATTCCATTTCACACAAATTCATATTGCAAAATGGTTACCACAATAAGTCCCTTAACACCTCCATTCCCTTACATAGTATTGATAAATTCCTTCAGCAGATCTAGAGTTAACAAACTCCTTTAGGAAAGTTTTTATTTTTCCTTCATTCCTGAAAGACAATTTTCTGGGCAAAGCATTCTTGGTAAGCAGATTTTTCTTTTTTTAGCACTTTGTATCATTCCACGCTCACCCGAGGTTACTGGGAGCCCACTGTAGGCCTAGTGCTATAGGAGCCTCCTTGGGCCCCTGGAGCCAGTAGCTGCCTGGGTGAAACAATGGGCTCCATTCCCAGGAGCAACCGGGAAATCTGGTGTCACAGGAGCCTCCTGGAGTCACTGAAGCCAGCAGCCATGGAGTGAGATGAGGGTCTGGGTCCCCGGGAGCCCAACCACAAAATTCCTTGAGGGGCTTGTGGGAGTAGCAGACTCAGCTGTGTCCTGAGTTTGTGGGAGCCCACCTGGAACTTAAACAAGATGCCATTTGGAGCACAGCTAGATTTCCTGGTGACTCAAACAGTAAAGAGTCTGTCTACAATGCAGAAGACCTGGGTTCGATGCCTGGGTCAGGATCCCCTGGAGAGGGAAATGGCAACACATTCCAGTATTCTTGTCTGGAAAATATCATGGATGGAAGAGGTTGGCAGGCTACAGTCCATGGAGTCACAAAGACTCTGAAACGACTGAGTGACTTCACTTTCATTTTCAGGTTCTTGGGGCCACAGGTGCAAACAGGTGTCTGCATCAGAGCTAGAGCTATGGAAGTCAGCCTTGTGCTGGGACAGGCCAACTTGGACAGGCCAACTCTGGGGTCTACAGTGACATCTGGGGCTCAGTTTACTCTCCTTTTCCCATAGGGAAGTTTTCTCTCTCTGAGCTGGGCTGCCTGGACTTATGGAAGGAGTGTGGGGTCAATACCTTCAAAGACTGAGCCAAATAATCTAAACTGAAGGGTGGTTTTAAGTATTTAAGCAGTACAAATATATTTGATACATGAAAAGATATTTTATAGGTATATATAATGAACAAAGACCTATAAACCACTCAATTTTATGAATTAAAATTTTAATATCATTACATCTATATATTCTTCTCCCATCTTGTCCCCTTAATTTTGTGCATTGTTCATCATTCTGTTTACTTTTCTGGTTTATCTTGGTCATATGCATACTTTTTGCTATCAATAAACTGTTTATTTTTTTATAATGACATAACAATGCTATTAAACATGTGATCATCTAGGACTTGCTATTTTTACTCCACACTGATTCTAAGATCCATCTTTGTTGCTGTATATAAACCTAGCTCATTCATTTTTACTTCTGTGTAATAATCTATATATCATAACTTATTTATTCATTTTCCTGTCAATGAACATTTCAATTTTTTCCAGGTTTTTGCCTTTATGAATAGTGCTGATAAGAAAATGCGTGTGCATGTAGCCAGATACACATGTTCAAGAGTACTATTAGGGTATATATCCAGGATGAGACTTGATGACTTATATAAATGTCCAACTTCAAACTAGAGTGTTACATTTCCTTCCAAAATGATTGAGCCCAAATAAGTACAACATTTTGAAGTACATATTTTTATTTTAAACATTTTTGTTTTCATTACTCAGTATGTATTTTACTTGAAAAGCAAAAGTGTTAGTTGCTTAGTTGTATCTGACTCTTTGTGACCTCATGGACTGTAGCCTACCAGGCTCCTCTGTCCATGGCATTCCCAGGCAAAAATACTGGAGTGGGTTGCTATTCCCCTCTGCAGGGGATCTTCCTGACCCAGAGATCGAATCTGGGTCTCCTGCATTACAGGAAGACTCTGTACTGTCTGGTCTGAGCCACACTTAGGCATCTATTTTACCAAGGTGCAGTAAATAAACAAAACATAGCGTTGGCTATTGCAGTAAATGAACCTAAATGGATTTTATAACTTTAAATCTTCTACATTTATATTTTTTAGCTTAACATTCTCTCTCAACTTAGTTAAAATCAAATCTCTAATGAGGGATTGGAGTGAAGCTCAGAAACACCTAAGTAACTCTGCCCTTCTCCAGGTATCTTCCTTTAGGGATCCATATGCAAGTATCATTGTAGGACTCTATTACTTTTCTGATTTTAAATTTGGGGTTAGATTTATTCTGCAAGGAACAACTTAGTATCACCATAGCAATGAAATATTATTGAGATACACAGTTAAAAAATAAATATAAAATTGGGTGCAATTGTGGAAGTGCAATACTTTTGCCCTTTAATTTTTTTTTTTTTAACTCATATATATGTATATATATATTTATAACTAAGTAAGTGTTAGTCACTCAGTTATGTCTGACTCTTTGGGACCTCATGAACTGTAGCTGGCCTGGCTCTTCTGTCTGTGGAATTCTGCAGGCAAGAATACTGTAGTGGGTTGTCATTCCCTTCTCTAGCAGCCCTTCCCAAACCAGGGATAGAAGCCAGATCTCCTGTGTTAAGATGGATTCTTTACCACCTGAGTCACCAGGGAAGCCCATATATATTTATACATACACTCATAAACTGTTCATGGGGTTCTCAAGACAAGAAAACAAGTAGTTTGCAGTTCCCTTCTCCAGTGGACCACATTTGTCAGCCAAGAAATTAAAAGACACTTGCTCCTTAGAAAAAGGCTGTGACAAACCTGGACAGTGTATTATAAAAGCAGAGACATCACCTCATTGACCAAGGTCCATATAGTCAAAGCTATGGTTTTTCTAGTAGTCATGTACAGATTTGCAAATTGGACCATGAAGAAGGCTGAGTGCTGAAGAATTGATGCTTTCAAATTGTGGTTCTGGAGAAGACTCTTGAGAGTCCCTGGGACAGCAAGGAGATCAAGCCAGTCTATCTTAAAGGAAATCAACCCTGAATATTCACTGGAAAGACTGATGCTTAAGCTCTAATAATTTGGCCACCTGATGTGAAGACTGAGTCTGAGTGAACTCCAGGAGTTGGTGATGGACAGGGAGGTCTGGCGTGCTATGATTCATGGGGTCAAAGAGTCGGACACGACTGAGCGACTGAACTGAACTGAACTCAACTGATGTGAAGACTCATTGGAAAAGACCCTGATGCTATGAAAGAATGAGGGCAGGAGAAGAAAGAGGCCAACAGGGGATGAGATAGTTGGATGGCATCATTGACTCAATGGACATGAGTTTGAGCAGACTCCGGGAGATGGTGAAGGACTGGGAAGCCTGGCTGTTGCAGTCCGTGAGGTCATAAAGAGCTGGACACAACTTAGCGACTACAAAACAACAACAACATAAACTTGGTTATAATCTTCAAATAACATGGAAAAACATTTTTTCTTTAAATCTAAAAAAAGATTGTCCCTTCTCTCTCTGTTAAAATATTTGTATAGACATTTGGTTAAATGTTTTATAGAATGTTAATGCTTTCAGTGAAAATCCATCACACATCAGATTAGTAACACTAATTGGCCATCCTGTAGTCAGACTCAGCAAAATGATCAGTTATTAAATAAACATAGTAATTTAGCCTACTGCTAAGTCTCAGAGGAAGCTGTTTATAGTTGAGTCACTGTCCATTTATGGATACAGTGAATACATTTATACGAATTGTGTACACTATTCTACTATAATAGAACTATCCTGAGCTCACAATTTAAAATCTTTTATGATGATGTGATTTCATGTGATCAAATGTTATTATGTCTAACAAAGTACTGTATTCCTATTATTTTATATTTATAGTACTTATTATAAGAATCTGTGTGTGGCTTAATACATCTAAAATAAAATTAAGGAACAAACTAACATTTAATATAAACATTACTAATATGTATAAAACCCACATACATTTTCTCTCCAGATATAAAAGTTCATTAAAATAGAAAAATTATAGAGGCAATGGTACAAAGGAATATAAGACACAAAAAGATTATCATGCATTTTTTTGTTAGAATTATGATTGCACGTTTACTTTCTTTATTTTCAAACCATAAGGACCTTTTAAACTGGCAATTCATTTTTTTCTTTTAATTCTGGAAGTAGGATATTTAACTTAAATAATTTTATTTATATTTTATTGTTACAAAAAGACAGGCGATAAAGAGCCAAGTATTTCTTTGGGATAAAAGACAGAAAATGTTGAGAATATATCCAATCCCAGTAAAATTTTTGCAGGTTATTTTTGCTTTGAGAATAGTTCTTTACTTGATTAGGATAAAATATAATACTTAAGAAAACCATCAGGATTTTTTCCAACACAAGGAAGAAGCATCATTGAAACTGTGAATGAAATGTCTTAAACAGAAACACTAAAGAAGAACTTTTGAAACCCTAATCACAGCATTATGTAATATGCTTTCCCTAATAGACCAAATGGAATTATCCTCTTTAAAAGTGTTTTATTAGTACTACTGTTAGAAGCAAAAAAGCATGTTGTAAAGTTTGACCTTAACATAAAGCAAAAAGAAAATATTTCAAAGGTTATCACAAAAAATTCAGCAGTATGTTTCTAATACATATAATGATGGCATATTTGGAGAACATAGACTTTAAATCACTAAAAATCATCAAGACTAGAAAAGTAATTTCCATTGAAATTGTTAAATTGAAATTAAGGGACAAGGGTAAGGTGCAAGGAAATCAAGTTGTTATATTTTATTACATCTTTGTTTTTATTTTTATTGATATCAGTAGCATTTGAAATAAAATAGAAATGATTCTGACACTTCATGAATTTGGTGTCTCTGCTGATTATTATACTCAGGAGATACAGGCTTCACTGAATATAAAAAGAAACACTAACAATTTATTTGAGCACTCTGTATTTCTGTGTTGACACAATAATATTTCATTAAACAGAACAATTATCTTCTGCTGCCTTTTCCCTGACCCTCAAGTTTATCTTAATTTGTTTTAGATTTTGAAATGAAAGGAATGCAAATACAAAGATGTTGAAATGTGGGGTTGACTAGAGTGCATTACAATTTGCTTTCAGCTCCTCTATAAAGCTTTCCTTGGCCAGGCTAGGCTGGAGATTTGTCACTCCTCTGAACTCCTAAAGCACCTGATGTCTTTTTGTATTATTCATTCAGTTAATGTGTATATGTCTTACAATATTTTAATAATAGAGTCATACTAGTTCACACAAATGTTTCACAAATTAACCTGGGGTCTGCAAAATAACTGCCAGAGTCTAGAAAAGATAGGTATTATTTATCCCCACTGTGAGGATGAGAAAATAGAAGTTTACATACTTTCTCAAGGTCAACTGACTATTTAGGTGGCTGAGGCTGGCCTGAAATCCAGAATTATTGTCCATGGTATTATAAAACATTGTAATTTATTTAATTATTATATTTAGGTAGAACTTTAGAATCTCCAACTGGGATTTTTAAGATCTACCACCTTCTTAATTTTTCCTACGTATTATTTTTTCTCATTTTTATTAGTTATTAATACTACAAAAGACCTTGCATTAGAAGTGTCATTTATATGTAATACATGCAAAACTAGTTCTTAGAGAGATTGCATGACTAGCCCCAAGGTTATGGCACCAAGAGCACAGAGTCACTACTAAAATTTAGTTATTCTGACCATTTCCCTTTACTCTATATATCACCTTTTGGTGGGGAATGCATAGCACTATCAGTAAATCCCTCCTTGGACTTCAATGATGGCTCAGCAGTAAAGAATCCACCTGCCAGTGCAGGAGACATGAGTTTGATCCCTGAGTCTGGAAGATCCCCTGGAGAAGGAAATGGCAACCCTCTCCAGTATTCTTGCCTGGGAAATCCCATGGGCTACAGTCCATAGTGTCGCAAAGAGTTGGACACGACTAAACAACAACAAAATCCTTCCTTATACTTTACAGAATATATGCATGAAGCAAATATTCTGTAAGCTATGAGTAATTTTATTTAATTAACTTTCCCTATATACTTGTAAATACATAAATGTAAGTATATATATATGTTTATATATATATACCTATTTAAATACATTGATATTTAAATAAATGGAAAGACAAGCTGACCCATGCTATTTCAGAAAGATTCCTCTTTATTTCTAAAAAATAAATAAATAAGTAAATAGAAGCACCTAAGATGTGAATCATAAGAAAGTGAATCACAAGAAAGAAAGAACATGCGTAGAAGAGCATGTGGCATACATAAAAACAAATTTACTGAATTGAATTGAATGTCTGAATTTAAAGTACAGATTGTGCTGTGTGCATGCATATCTTAAGTCACTTCAGGTGTGTTTGACTTTTTGCAACCCTATAGACTGTAGCCCATCAGGCTCCTCTGTCCATGGGATTCACCAGGCAAGAATACTGGCAAGGGGTTGCCATGCCCTCCTCCACGGGATCTTCCCAACTCAGGGATCAAACCCCAGCCTCTTATATCTCCAGCATTGGCAGTCAGGTTCTTTACCACTAGCACCACCGGGGAAATACAGATACCAAAGTGTATAACTGCAAAAGCAATATGGTTTAACAGACAGAAAAGTATAAACTTTATTCACCATATAAGATATCCAAACACAAAAAAGGAAACTCATCTTGGGTAATCTGATAATATATTTGACTGAAAATTGACATCAGCTACTAAACTGATATGCAGATACGCAGATGACACCACCCTTATGGCAGAAAGTGAAGAGGAACTAAAAAGCCTCTTGATGAAGGTGAAAGAGGAGAGTGAAAAAGTTGGCTTAAAGCTCAACATTCAGAAAATGAAGATCATGGCATCTGGTTCTATCACTTCATGGGAAATAGATGGGGAAATAGTGGAAACAGTGGCTGACTTTCTTTTTCTGGGCTCCAAAATCACTGCAGATGGTGATTGTAGTCATGAAATTAAGACACTTACTCCTTGGAAAAAAAGTTATGACCAACCTAGATAGCATATTCAAAATCAGAGACATTACTCTGCCAACAAATGTCCTTCTAGTCAAGGCTATGGTTTTTCCAGTGGTCATGTATGGATGTGAGAGTTGGACTGTGAAGAAGGCTGAGTGCCAGAGAATTGAAGCTTTTGAACTGTGGTGTTGGAGAAGACTCTTGAGAGTCCCTTGGACTGCAAGGAGATTCAACCAGTCCATTCTGAAGGAGATCAGTCTTGGGTGTTCTTTGGAAGGAATGATGCTAAAGCTGAAACTCCAGTACTTTGGCCACCTCATGCAAAGAGTTGACTCATTGGAAAAGACTCTGATGCTGGGAGGAACTGGGGGAAGGAGGAGAAGGGGACGACAGAGGATGAGATGGCTGGAGGGCATCGCCGACTCAATAGACATGAGTTTGAGTGAACTCCGGGAGTTCGTTATGGACAGGGAGGCCTGGTGTGCTGCAGTTCATGGGGTCACAAAGAGTTGGACATAACTGAGCGACTGAAATAAACTGAACTAAACTGATATTCTCAGTAGATGTTCCTGTAAGTCTTAGTGTGTATACTGACAAATTAACCCTTGATAATTTCACAAATATTCATGAAGTGCTTACTATATGCGGAGTATTTTAATATGCTACCCTGATATTGTTCTGTAGGGTAGATATGAACTCAATTTATGAATGATGAGCTGACATCAAGTTTTTAGATCTGGGCTCTACAACAAAGTGAACACTAGCTGAATGTGGCTACATGAATTTAAATTTTTATTAACTAAATTAGAAACAATTAGAATTTCAGTTTATTCAGTCACATTAGCAACATTGCAACATTACCATTGCTACATGTGGTTGGTGGCTGACATGCTGGACACTGCTGCTGCTGCTGCTAAGTGACTTCAGTCGTGTCCGACTCTGTGCGACCGTATAGAAGGCAGCCCACCAGGCTCCCCCGTCCCTGGGATTCTCCAGGCAAGAACACTGGAGTGGGTTGCCATTTCCTTCTCCAATGCATGAAAGTGAAAAGTGAAAGCGAAGTCATTCAGTTGTGTCCAACTCTTAGCGACCCCACGGACTGCAGCCTACCAGGCTCCTCTCTCCATAGGATTTTCCAGGCAAGAGTACTGGAGTGGGTTGCCATTGCCTTTTCTAATGCTGGACACTATAGATAAAATAACTTCCAAGAATCACAGAAAATTTTATTGTACAGAACTGATCTAGATATCATAGTTCTTCAAGCATCAGGGACTCAGGAATGTAATTTTCTGTTAATGTACTGGTCTGCATCCTCACGTGAAATAACCCTATTAAACATTTCTTTCAGTTCAGTTCAGTTCAGTTGCTCAGTCGTTTCAGACTACTTGCGACCCCATGAATTGCAGCACGCCAGGCCTCCCTGTCCACCACCAAATCCCGGAGTTCACTCAAACTCATGTCCATCGAGTCAGTGATGCCATCCAGCCATCTCATCCTCCGTCATCCCCTTCTCCTCCTGCCCCCAATCCCTCCCAGCATCAGAGTCTTTTCCAATGAGTCAACTCTTCGCATGAAGTGGCCAAAGTACTGGAGTTTCAGCTTTAGCATCATTCCTTCCAAAGAACATCCAGGACCAACATTTCTTTAGGAAAGTGTTTTCTCTAGCACTCTCTGGTGGAAAGAATCAAGGATCATGTCAGGGGTGTAAGCACTCAAATTTTGGTCAAGAATAATCCTATAATAGGTATGAAAGCCTCAGGCTATCATAGCAGGAAGGCCCAGTAATTGATATATAATCTAATAACTCCCCTTGCACTAATGACATAATCATTAAGCAACTAGCTTTCCAACAGAGAGAGGATTTTGCTCAGTCATCAGGATCATTCAGATCTGCATAATAGTTACATAGACTATAATTCTGTAATTTAAATTTTTTTAAAAATTCTTTCAAGGCTAAGATGTTGTGGTACCCATAGATATAAAACAACTGCATAGAGTAAGTCTATGGTATCTGCTAATTCTGACATACAGAGAACAGAGTCTGATAGTCAGTTCAATACTGATTTCTTTCTGTTCCTCATAAAAGAAAGCATGGCTTCATGTACCTATAATTATGCTCTCAATCAGTTTTCCTATTAACACACAAGGTTTAGAACAAAACAATATTTACACAACTGTAAAGGAAACCCAGTTAACTCTCTAAAAATATGAATGAATAACCAAGATATTCAACATCTGAGGAATTACAGTCACTTGAAAGACAAAGGTCAAGATGAACTAAAAGAAAATGTGATGAGAGAGATTAGAAATGGAATAAAAAATAACTTTAAAAACTCTCTAATGTAATTAGATATAATTGAGAGGATATGATATCTACAAATAAGAAAGATGTGAACATACAGAAATTCTAAGATATTAAAATATTTTGTATATTTATTGCATATTATCCCTGCATTGAGTTTTTTGTTTTGTTTTTATGAACTACAGTTTATTACCCTTAAAATCATGTCAGTCTCCTCTGTTCATGGGATTCTCCAGGCAATAACACTGGAGTGGGTTCCCATTACCTTCTCCAAGGGATTTTCCCTACCCAAGGATTGAACCCTGGTCTCCTGCATTGCAGGCAGATTCTTTGCCATTTGAGCCACTAGAGAAGCCCACCCTTAAAGTCCTGAAATTTCAAAATAATTTGTTTATGATTTCTCTCTCTCCTCTTTCACTATTAAAACTGAACAATAAGCTGAAGAGTAGGAAATTTGAAGTGCATATATAATTAGGCAAAGCAATTATATCCAAAAAATAAAAAGAACTCTAAATCAATGAGTCTAAAACTGGATCTAATAATCCAAATAACCATTCATAAAAAAATGGATAAATAATGTACTATGAATTATATAAGGGAATAATACACAGCAATAAAATTTTCATATATTTTCAATAACATTGATGAATCTTTAAAACATTATATTCAGTGAAAGAGCCAAATAAGTATATTTTATGATATTTTACAAATTTTAAAGCAAAACTAATCAATGATGATATAAGTTAAAATTATAATAGAGAAATACTGATTAGAAAAGGACAAAAAGTTTAAATTCTGATGTAACTGAAATATGTGTGCTGTGTGTGTAGTAGCTGGGTACATAAATATTTGAAAATTGATCACACTGTAAGGTAAAGATTTTTTCATGTACTACATGTAAATTATGCCTTATTAATGAAAAATGACACTTATGCTAAATACATTATTAATAATAAGACACCAGAGATTTTATTTTTTATATATTTCTTTAATTTTTAATTTCTTTCTGTTCATATTTAATATTAGGAAAATGAAAAACTATAATTTTTTTATTTTAACATTTTTATGAATGTTATCCACAAGAGACTCTCACATTTGTATTTTTCTATTTCACATTTAAAATTAATTTAGTACCTTCATAATCTAACTTAAGTAGATAGGTAATATTCTATTGAAGAGTTGAATTAGAAATTCACCTACTAATAACGGATATTTTGGTTATTAGTAATATTCAATACAATGAATGACAAGTGTACATTTTCCTGCCTTTAGCTTTCATAGTTTTCCTTTATTTCCTATTGTTAAATTCTAACATTACATTAAACAAATACAGATTATAAACATTCTTTTGGCCCTCTACATCAATTACAGCAGGTATAGGAAACATATCATAAAGTTTGTTATATCCTTAGGATAGTATATGCCATATGGTGAACATATTTTTGGTGTGGTGTTCAGTTGTGTCAGACTCTTTGCAACCCTACAGACTGTAACCCACTGAATTCCAGACTCCTCTGTCCATGGAATTCTCCAGAAAGGAATACTGGAGTGGGTCACCATTTCCTTCTTCAGGGGAAACTTTCTGACCCAGGGATTGAACCCACATCTCCTTGTCTCCTGCATTGCAGGTGGATTCTTTACTGCCGAGCCACCATTAAAGAGAGAATGCTATCAAAATGTTTTCCACAGATGTGTGCTAATGAATATTGCATATTAATATCAGTTGATATTCATGACTTTCTATGCACAAATATCTGATTGATTGACTGTTTATATTTTGTTAGATAATATTCATACATGGACATTAGGACCCTGCCCTGAAACCTGTACTTCTGTGGGTATCATGTTTTTCAGTGACTTCAAATTTTTCCAGTTCAATTCTAGTTCCTGGGCCTGGAAGAGGTCAGTAGCACCACTCATGCAGGATGCTTCAAGAGATCTCTGCACTTCACACCCCACATCTAATCTGTCAGCAAATCTTGTATTCTCTACCTTCAAAACAAATTCAAGTTGCTGAGACCAACCGTTCCTTCATCAACCTTCTTCTCACATTCTGCTTCACTAATTTTAAAAGTATGAATAAGATTATCAGGAACTACCAAGGCATGCTGAAGCATTCAGAGGCTACAAAATTACTGGAATCAATTATTAACATAGATATAAATGAGACAGGGTTTTTGTAAAAGCTGGCTGAGGAAAGCTGAAGCTTTAGGAGAGGGCTGTTGGAATAGATCTGTGCTCTTCATTAGGGAAACATAACCACTGGCAACCTATGGCATGAATGAAAAAAAGAAAAATACTCCAATATCGTTCTCTTCCAATTTGCTGACTTCCTGAAGGTGTTTCCCATTTTAGAAACTATTATTGTTGTTGTTCAATCACGCAGTTGTGTGTGATTCTTTGCTACTCCATGGACTGCATCATGCCAGGCTTCCCTGTCCCTCACCATCTTCTGGAGTTTGCCCAAGTTCATGTCCATCGAATTGGTGATTCCGTCCAACCATCTCATCTTCTATTGCCCCCTTCTCTTTCTGCCCTCAGTCTTTCCCAGCAGCAGGATCTTTTCCAACGAGTTGCCTCTTTGCATCAGGTGGCCAAAGTACTGAAGCTTCAGGTTCAGCATCAGTCCTTTCAAAGAGTATTCAGGATTGATGTCCTTTAAGATTAATTGGTTGATCTCCTTGCCTTCCAGGAGACTCTCAAGAGTCTTCTCCAGTACCACAGTTCAAAAGCATCAATTCTTTGACACTTCACCTTTGTTGTCTAGCTCTTAAAGCTGGACAATAGAAACTATAACAGCTCAAAAGGCAAAGAGACTCATTTTAAATAACTTTCTAAGGAACAGTCAGGGCAGAAGATTAAGTCTGGAAGGCAACAAAAACTAACCACTCAATATACCTAATTTTACGTTACAATCATACATGAATCACAGAGTAGATAATCCTTTCATTCAACAGTTACATACTGGATGGCAGCAATTGGGCACTCTGTTCACATTGGGGCATAGTGGTAAACAGGACAAACCATGTACCTTCTCTCACTGAAACTACATTCTGTTGTGGATAAAGCCATTCAGCAAATTATCAACAAACATATAGTATCATGTTTTATGTAATACTGATAAGAAGACAAGTGTTGAAACTCAAGAATATTTGAATGAAATGTGGCAAAGGAGTTGAACTTTGAAAATAGAGGGGAGAAATGTTCTAGGCATAGGCAACTGCAAGAGCTAAAGGCTCTTGAAATTTTGTAGAATCAATGACTAAATATTATTTTTATATTATACTGAGCTACTCTTTCACAAGTATTATTTCATAAAATCTTCACATTGGTAAAAGAAAATTATTATATTTACCTAATCCATAAAGAGTATGAGTGATATTTAGTATGATGCCTGTTATAGTAAGAATTCAAGAAATATTACAGATATCTCTATTATTTATGCTTTTATTATTATTACTATTATATTTAATATTATTATTATATCTCAAGGTAAAGGCTAATTTTTGTTGGCATATAATTATCTCTGAAGGATTTAAACAGAAAAAAAAGGAGGGTAATAATATGAATTATTTTTGACTAAATATGTACATATGGTGAAACTATATTCTAAATAGCATTTCCTTTTAGGATTAAATTGAGTAGCTTTCATAAAAGTAAGTCAGATCACATATATTTAATAAAATTGTATGGCTTGAGTTGGTCACTAGTAGCTTTGTTACAAAACACAAACAATTCTAAGCAATTTAATCAATTCCAGGTGTCATCAAGCATTAAGTTAGCTGCCGACAGTTTAGACTATACAAATATTCTTGGAGTACAAAGACTACAAAGTCCAAAATTGTCTTTTCTAATAAAAACAATTACATTTTATATGATAAGACCACAAACAAGCTTCTGATTACCACTGAGTCATGCATTATTGAAAAGCAATTATTCTTAGTATTTTCCACGACATACACCCATAGCCTTCCTGACGCTTCGTATTTCCTCTCTTTTCTCTTAATGTCCTGACATTATTTTCATTCTTTTCTGTAACTGTCAAACTCTGTTGTATTCTCTCACAGTACTTTTAACAATTACTTTTAAGTCAAGTCTATTAATGCTTAGAGATTATGGACTAAATTTACTGTTATGACTTCCCAGGTGGCACAGTAGTAAAGAAAATTCACCTGCCAGTGCAGGAGATGCAAAAGACTTGTGTTGGATCCCTGGGTTGGGAAGATCTCTGGAGTAGGAAAGGGCATCCCACTCCACTATTCTTGCATGGAAAATCCCACGGACAGAAGAGACTGACAGGCTACAGTCCATGGGGTCACACAAAGTCTGACATGACTGAGCATACACACACACATATATGCACACACACACACACATATATGCACACACACACACACACACACTACTATCTCTTCATGGATATAAATTTATATGTGGCCTCTTACCCAACTGGCTTATGATCCATTGAAATAAACTGTGAAATATTTTTTCTGATTGCCAAATAATCATTTCTCTCATTCTATTTTTGCAGTATTTCAATTTGGAAAGACTCCTTTGAGTTGGTAAGAAATAGATATGGTGAAATAGCATGAACAATAACAATAACCTCTAAGGTCGATTTTCTATTTTATTGGCCACTAAGGCAATGGAACCCCACTCCAGTACTCTTGCCTGGAAAATCCTATGGACGGAGGACCCGGAAGGCTGCAGTCCATGGGGTGGCTGAGGGTCGGACACGACTGAACGGCTTCACTTTCACTTTTCACTTTCATGCATTGAAGAAGGAAATGGCAATCCACTCCAGTGTTCTTTCCTGGAGAATCCCAGGGACG
>NW_011494721.1:4469954-4473579 GCF_000754665.1 Bison bison bison
GTGGGCTGCCATTTATGGGGTCGCACAGAGTCGGACACAACTGAAGCAACTTAGCAGTAGCAGTAGCAAGCACTCCATTATGGCACCCCACTCCAGATTTTCTTGCCTGGAAAATCCCATGGACGGCGGAGCCTGGTGGGCTGCAGTCCATGGGGTCGCTAAGAGTCAGAAACGACTGAGCAACTTCCCTTTCATTTTTCACTTTCATGCATGGGAAAAGGAAATGGCAGCCCACTCCAGTGTTCTTGCCTGGAGAATCCCAGGAATGATGGAGCCTGGTGGGCTGCTATCTAGGGGGTCGCATAGAGTCGGACAGGACTGAAGCAACTTAGCAGTAGCAAGCACTGCATTGGAGGAAGACATGCAACTTTCCCCAGTGTTCTTGCCTGGAGAACCCCATGGACAGAGGAGCCAGGTGGATTATAGTCCAAAGGGTTGCAAAGAGTTAGACATGACTCAAGTGACTTAGCATGCACACACAAGCACTCCATAGTTATAATCATTTATAAGTTAACCCTTTTGATAGCATCATGAAATAAATAACTTTGTCTACTTTAGAGATGAAAATACTGAGGGCCTGAAATATTAAGTGCCTTTACTGAATCACAATCCTAAATAGTAGAGGACGATAGATTTGTACTAGTGGTTTATCTGACACCAGAGCCCACACATTTAAACAGAGGTGAACTAAGTAGAAATATCAAGAACAGAAATGGCAGCATATGCACACATTCATCCAACAGTTCAACAAATGTTTTATCTTTATTTTGATTTCTGAAGCATTAATTTCTTAAGTGCACTTTAGTGATGTAATTGATGCAATCTAAAATATTAATTACAGAGAGAAATCTCCAAAGTAATTACTCCGTAATTTTTACTCTAGTGAAATGAAAGTAACCATGTGCTTAGTGCTTAGTTCCTCAGTCGTGTTCAAGTCTTTGAGATTCCATGAACTGTAGCCTGCCAGGCTTCTCTGTCCATGGGGATTCCCCAGGCAAGAATACTGGAGTAGGTTGCCATTCCCTCCTCCAGGGGATCTTCCCAACCCGGAGGTCAAACCCAGGTCTCCCATATTGCAGGCAGAGTCTTTATATCTGAGCCACCATGAAGTCCAAAAGTAACCATATCTTTGTCTTAATGTTTTGTCTTATTTTTTTAATGGGCTAAAATAAAAACTGCTGCTATTTCTCAAGCCTGGAAAAGATGATAAAACCGTTTTGAAATTAATCATTTGCATACATTATATGTAAAATAGTCTTTCATTGTTCATTTTGACTTTTTCCTAAAGTACAAATTTTCTGTACATTGCCTTTGCGATTAGACTTCTTGTTTCCAGAAAGAAGTTTGTAAACAGTATTTACATGCTTATTATTTCTGAATTTTCTCAGATTGTGTATATTATTTTTTATACTTAAGTGTATTTTTCAGTGCTTTTCAAGTATTTCTAATTTGAGGGTGAGAGGGATAAAATATGGATTTAAACAATGACAAGAAGTTGCTACTCATTTTGAGAATCTGTTAAAAATTAAAGAAATATGTCTTTTGGAGTGTATGGAAGAAAGAAAATTCAGAAAGAAAAAGAACAGCATTTAAGAGACCAATCTGGAAAATAACTTAGTTCTTCAGGATAGGCAAATTAGATACATTTTATTGAATATTAGTTTATGTCAGTCCTCTTTGAAGAGGGAGAAGCTATCCCACGTTGAGGTCAGGAAGGGCAGCGGTGAGGAGATACCCCTCATCCAAGGTAAGGAGCAGCGGCTGCACTTTGCAGCCATGAAAAGATACCCCAAGCCCAAGGTAAGAGAAACCCAAGTAAGATGGTAGGTGTTGCAAGAGGGCATCAGAGGGCAGACACACTGAAACCATACTCACAGAAAACTAATCAATCTAATCACACTAGGACCACAGCCTTGTCTAACTCAATGAAACTAAGCCATGCCTGTGGGGCAACCCAAGACAGGTGGGCCATGGTGGAGAGATCTGACAGAATGTGGTCCACTGGAGAAGGGAATGGCAAACCACTTCAGTATTCTTGTCTTGAGAACCCCATGAACAGTATGAAAAGGCAAAATTATAGGATACTGAAAGAGGAACTCCCCAGGTCAGTAGGTACCCAATATGCTACTGGAGATCAGTGGAGAAATAACTCCAGAAAGAATGAAGGAATGGAGCCAAAGCAAAAACAATACCCAGCTGTGGATGTGACTGGTGATAGAAGCAAGGTCCGATGCTGTAAAGAGCAATATTGCATAGGAACCTGGAATGTCAGGTCCATGAATCAAGGCAAATTGGAAGTGGTCAAGCAAGAGATGGCAAGAGTGAATGTCAACATTCTAGGAATCAGTGAACTCAAATGGACTGGAATGGGTGAATTTAACTCAGATGACCATTATATCTACTACTGCAGGCAGGAATCCCTCAAAAGAAATGGAGTAGCCATCATGGTCAACAAAAGAGTCTGAAATCCAGTATTTGGATGCAATCTCAAAAACGACAGAATGATCTCTGTTCATTTCCAAGGCAAACCATTCAATATCAGAGTAATCCAAGTCTATGCCCCAACCAGTAACACTGAAGAAGCTGAAGTTGAATGGTTCTATGAAGACGTACACGACCTTTTAGAACTAACACCCGAAAAAGATGTCCTTTTCATTATAGGGGACTGGAATGCAAAAGTAGGAAGTCAAGAAACACCTGGAGTAACAGGCAAATTTGGCCTTGGAATACGGAATGAAGCAGGGCAAAGACTAACAGAGTTTTGCCAAGAAAATGCACTGATCATAACAAACACCCTCTTCCAACAAAACAAGAGAAGACTCTACACATGGACATCACCAAATGGTCAACACTGAAATCAGATTGATTACATTCTTTGCAACCAAAGATGGAGAAGCTCTAAACAGCCAGCAAAAACAAGACCGGGAGCTGACTGTGGCTCAGATCATGAACTCCTTATTACCAAATTCAGACTGAAAATGAAGAAAGTAGGGAAAACCACTACACCATTCAGGTAATACCTAAATCAAATCCCTTATAATTATGCAGTGGAAGTGAGAAATAGATTTAAGGGCCTAGATCTGATAGATAGAGTGAGTGCCTGATGATCTACAGAATGAGGTTCGTGACATTGTACAGGAGACAGGGATCAAGACCATCCCCATGGAAAAGAAATGCAAAAAAGCAAAATGGCTGTCTGGGGAGGCCTTACAAATAGCTGTGAAAAGAAGAGAAGTGAAAAGCAAAGGAGAAAAGGAAAGATATAAGCATCTGAATGCAGAGTTCCAAAGAATAGCAAGAAGAGATAAGAAAGCCTTCCCCAGCGATCAATGCAAAGAAATAGAGGAAAACAATAGAATGGGAAAGACTAGAGATCTCTTCAAGAAAATTAGAGAGACCAAGGGAACATTTCATGCAAAGATGGGCTTGATAAAGGACAGAAATGGTATGGACCTAACAGAAGCAGAAGATATTCAGAAGAGGTGGTAAGAATACACAGAAGAACTGTACAAAAAAGATCTTCATGACCCAGATAATCACGATGGTGTGATCACTAACCTAGAGCCACACATCCTGGAATGTGAAGTCAAGTGGGCCTTAGAAAGCATCACTACGAACAAAGCTA
>NW_011494721.1:4473809-4474183 GCF_000754665.1 Bison bison bison
GATAAAGGACAGAAATGGTATGGACCTAACAGAAGCAGAAGATATTCAGAAGAGGTGGTAAGAATACACAGAAGAACTGTACAAAAAAGATCTTCATGACCCAGATAATCACGATGGTGTGATCACTAACCTAGAGCCACACATCCTGGAATGTGAAGTCAAGTGGGCCTTAGAAAGCATCACTACGAACAAAGCTAGTGGAGGTGATGGAATTCCAGTGGAGCTATTCCAAATCCTGAAAGATGACGCTGTGAAAGTGCTGCGCTCAATATGCCAGCAAATTTGGAAAACGCAGCAGTGGCCACAGGACTGGAAAAGGTCAGTTTTCATTCCAATCCCAAAGAAAGGCAATGCCAAAGAATGCTCAAACTACC
>NW_011494721.1:4474283-4505014 GCF_000754665.1 Bison bison bison
GAAGCAACAGTTAGAACTGGACATAGAACAACAGACTGGTTCCAAATAGGAAAAGGAGTTCGTCAAGGCTGTATATTATCACCCTGCTTATTTAACTTATATGCAGAGTACATCATGAGAAACACTGGACTGGAAGAAACACAAGCTGGAATCAAGATTGCCGGGAGAAATGTCAATAACCTCAGATATGCAGATGACACCACCCTTATGGCAGAAAGTGAAGAGGAACTCAAAAGCCTCTTGATGAAAGTGAAAGAGGAGAGTGAAAAAGTTTGCTTCAACATGCAGTAAACAAAGATCATGGCATCTGGTCCCATCACTTCTTTGGAAATAGATGGGGAAACAGTGTCAGACTTTATTTTGGGGGGCTCCAAAATCACTGCAGATGCTGACTGCAGCCATGAAATTAAAAGACGCTTACTCCTTGGAAGGAAAGTTATGACCAACCTAGATAGCATATTCAAAAGCAGAGACATTACTTTGCCAACAAAGGTCCGGCTAGTCAAGGCTATGGTTTTTCTAGTGGTCATGTATGGATGTGAGAGTTGGACTGTGAAGAAAGCTGAGTGCCGAAGAATTGATGCTTTTGAACTGTGGTGTTGGAGAAGACTCTTGAGAGTCCCTTGGACTGCAAGGAGAACCAACCAGTCCATTCTGAAGGAGATCAGCCCTGGGATCTCTTAGGAAGGAAGGATGCTAAAGCTGAAACTCCAGTACTTTGGCCACCTCATGCGAAGAGTTGACTCATTGGAAAAGACCCTGATGCTGGGAGGGATTGGGGGCAGGAGGAGAAGGCGACAATAGAGGATGAGATGGCTGGATGGCATCACTGACTCGATGGATGTGAGTCTGAGTGAACTCCGGGAGTTGGTGATGGACAGGGAGGCCTGGCATGCTGCTATTCATGGTGTCGCAAAGAGTCGGACATACTGAGCGACTGAACTGGACTGAACTAATGTGTCAGATATGGAAAGCATGGCTTGGTTGCAAAATAAGGAAATCTCCCATATAATAATTTGTAGACTTGAAGATATTGTTTACTATAGGATAAAGACAATTTTACATAATTTTCGTGATAATGCAGGAATTCATAGGGCCTGGACTCCATCTTAGGCTAGTTCATGCTGATCATGCTCCGCCACCTTTCCAATGGACTCTGAACTCTGTGTTTAGTGCCTATGAAAACAACAGGAGGATAAGACCCCCTCCAGATAGGGGAACCTTGAAGATCGTATCTAGGTTACTCATTGCCTAAGAGAAAACATACACCAATCACCCCTTCCTCCACACAGGCCATAAATTTTTCTGTATCTATCGGAGTGTAACCTCATGTTTATTGATTTTTGGCTAATTGTTTGACTGTTTTAGCACATAGCACATGAATGATGGGGTTATTGGGATTGTATTTTCCTTGGTTTATGTAAGTCTCAAGGAATTTGGAGTGGTGGATTCAGAAATGTACACGGAGATTTTCACAAAGGTCGGGGTCCTTGGCTAAGAGGAGACTGCCTTGGGCCCGCCGGTGTAATAAACTGCACTCCACTATCTGCATTGTCCTTCTGAGTGAGTTTGTTTCCCAAAACACATGGCTACAACAATAATAGCTTTTCAAAATTTCATTTATCAAGCTAGATTGTTTTTCAACTTCTCACCAGTCCTCTAACGTTCATTCCAATAGGCAATTTCATTTGTTTACCCAGAGAATGAGCAATATGCTTAGTCTCTATCACCTACTCCTGAACTTGGATACAGTTATAGCTATTCAGTTCAAGCACAATTATAATCATAATAATTCCAACATTGTTCTTACATGGATTTTATCATTGTAGGTAAAGCCTTGGTCACAGCAGGATTGAAATTAAGCCAAGCTATTCAAAAGTTCAAGCCAGACGTATAGGTACTTATGTGAATGGTATTTCTACTCACCATAAAACTAATAAAGCTGTCAAGGAAAACTACTAATGTCCCCAAAACACTGTAATCCCAGAAATACTATGAGGTCAGTAAGATACTAAAAGAAATATCTCTCCTAATCTTTTTGAATATTATTGGCATGGACAGTAATAGCCACAGCAGTTTTCTACCACGCAGGGCCCACCAGTCTCTCATTAACTCCACCCCTGCACAATTATTATATCTGGCTAGTTCTCAGCACCCATTAGCTACATCCATTTAGATATTTCCTAGCTATTTCTGCAAATCTACTGATCCAGAAATAGGAATGATAGGAGATAATATGTCATACTGGTACTGTAATGCTCAAAATCAAGCTTATGCAAGTTGCAGTATACACAAAAAGGATGCTGATAATAGTATATACTCCACTAATAAATTTTTATATATAAGGTGGTTCTGAGACTTAAAAAAAAATAATCAGGTTGCAGTTGTAGAGACTACACAAAGATCTCAACAGTGAAATATATGAGAATCTGTGCCCACTGACCTTCAATATAAAAGATTTACCAAGACCTTAGTTGACAGGTGTGAGGGATAAGGGCAATCCCTTATGAGGCAAATATATGTCTGTTTACTTTCAGGTTAGTTGTAATTACCTTTTTTGTTCCTGCTGCCCAGGTCAAATTCTTGAGGCAGAACCTTCCTGAAATTGGAAGGAGATTGTTCACATTTAAATTTCTTGATAATAATGCAGTCCACATGACATCCTGATTGCTACCTGATCAGACTGAGCAGAGGACCTGGTTAAATCATGCTCTGAGTCCTAAGCAACAAATTATGAGATACTAAATGCTGTGTGTTTTAAGCCCCTACAGTTGAGGTAAACAATTATGCAGCAAAAAAATAACTAATTCAAGGGCCATCTTTATAAAAAATGATGCAGAATTTAGAACACAATATTAGATTAAAAGGATTTCCACTTAGAATGAAGACAAAAATTGCAAAAATTACTAATTTTATTTTTATATATTTATTTATTTAACTTTACAATATGATATTGGTTTTGCCATACTTTGACATGAATCTGCCATGGGTGTACATGTGTTCCCCATCCTGAAGCCCCCTCCCACTTCCCTCCACAGCCCATCACTCAGGGTCATCCCAGTGCACCAGCTCCAAGCACCCTGTATCATGCATCAAACCTGGACTGGTGATTCATTTCACATATGATAATTTATATGTTTCAGTGCCATTCTCCCATATCATCCCACCCTCGCCCTCTCCCACAGAGTCCAAAAGACTGTTCTATAAACCTGTGTCTCTTTTGCTGTCTCACATACAGAGTTATCATTACCATCTTCTAAATTCCATATATATGCATTAGTATACTATATTGATGTTTTTCTTTCTGGCTTACTTCACTCTGTATAATAGGCTCCAGTTTCATCCACCTCATTAGAACTGATTCAAATGTATTCTTTTTAATGGCCGAGTAATACTCCATTGTGTATATGTACCACTGCTTTCTTATCCATTCATCTGCTGATGGACATCTAGGTTGCTTCCATGTCCTGGCTATTATAAACAGTGCTGTGATGAACATTGGGATACACGTGTCTCTTTCAATTCTGGTTTCCTTGGTGTGTATGCCCAGCAGTGGTTTTGCTGGGTCATATGGCAGTTCTATTTCCAGTTTTTTAAGGAATCTCCACACTGTTCTCCATAGTGGCTGTACTAGTTTGCATTCCCACCAACAGTGTAAGAGGGTTCCCTTTTCTCCACACCCTCTCCAGCATTTATTGCTTGTAGACTTTTGAATAGCAGCCATTCTGACTGGCGTGAAATGGTACCTCGTGGTTTTGATTTGCATTTCTCTGATAATGAGTGATGTTGAGCATCTTTTCATGTGTTTGTTAGCCATCTGTATGTCTTCTTTGGAGAAATGTCTGTTTAGTTCTTTGGCCCTCTTTTTGATTGGGTCGTTTTATTTTTCTGGAATTGAGCTGCAGGGGTTGCTTGTATATTTTTGAGATTAGTTGTTTGTCAGTTGCTTCACTTGCTGTTATTTTCTCCCATTCTGAAGGCTGTCTTTTCACCTTGCTTATAGTTTCCTTTGTTGTGCAGAAGCTTTTAATTTTAATTAGGTCCCATTTGTTTATTTTTGCTTTTATTTCCAATATTCTGGGAGGTGGGTCATAGAGGATCCTGCTGTGGTTTATGTCGGAGAGTGTTTTGCCTGTTTTCCTCTAGGAGTTTAATAGTTTCTGGTCTTACATTTAGATCTTTAATACATTTTGAGTTTTTCTTTTGTGTATGGTGTTAGAAAATGTTCTAGTTTTATTCTTTTACAAGTGGTTCACCAGTTTTCCCAGCACCACTTGTTAAAGAGATTGTCTTTACTCCATTGTATTTCTTGCTTTCTTTGTCAAAGATAAGGTGTCCATAGGTGTGTGGATTTATCTCTGGGGCTTTCTATTTTGTTCCATTGATCTATGTTTCTGTCTTCATACCAGTACCATACTGTCTCAATGACTGTTGCTTTGCAGTATGGCCTGAAGTCAGGCAGGTTGAGTCCTCTGGATCCATACTTCTTTCTCAAGATTGCTTTGGCTATTCGAGGTTTTTTCTATTTCTATACAAATTGTAAAATTATTTATTCTAGTACTCTGAAAAATACCATTGGTAGCTTGTTAGGGATTGCATTGAATCTATAGATTGCTTTGGGTAGTATACTCATTTTCACCATATGATTCTTCCGATCCATGAACACGGTATATTTCTTCATCTATTTGTGTCCTCTTTGATTTCTTTCACCAGTGTTTTATAGTTTTCTGTATATAGGTCTTTTGTTTATTTAGGTAGATATATTCTTAAGTATTTTATTATTTTTGTTGCAATGGGGAATGGAATTGTTTCCTTAATTTCTCTTTCTGTTTTCTCATTGTTAGTGTATAGGAATGCAAGGGACTTTTGTGTGTTAATTTTATATCCTGCAACTTTACTATATTCATTGATTAGCTCTAGTAATTTTCTGGTGGAGTCTTTAGGGTTTTCTATGTAGAGGATCATGTCATCTGCAAACAGTGAGAGTTTTACTTCTTTTTTTCCAATCTGGATTCATTTTATTTCTTTTTCTGCTTTGATTGCTGTGGCCAAAACTTCCAAAATTACGTTGAATAGTAGTGGTGAAAGTGGGCACCCTTGTCTTGTTCCTGACTTTAGGGGAAATGCTTTCAATTTTTAAAATGCTGAAAAGTAGCACAAATACCTCATTAGTTAGAAAGGTAACATAATTATTTTTATTAACTATTGGCCAAGTTATTACGACTCTTACATCTATACTTTTGGCCACAACCTCTTTTATAAATTCATGTCAGGATAGCTTGATAATATTTGTTCTCTGTACACTGAAAAGAAAAGTAATTCAAGTTTTTACTATGATTGATCAAAAAATTTTCCAACGTTACTTATATAAAAAGTTCATGCCAGCTTAATAACTTTTAATAGGTGATGTTGGCTTTCCCTGGTGGCTCAGATGATTAAGAATCTGCCTGCAATGCAGAAGACCTGGGTTCAATCCCTGGGTCAGGAAGGTCCCCTGGAGAAGGAAATGGCCACCCACTCCACTATTTTTGCCTGGAGAATCCCATGGACAGAGGAACCTGGCAGGCTATAAGTCCATGGGGTAGCAAAGAGGTGAACATGACTCAGTGGCCAACAACAACAAAATAGGTGATGTTATGTACAGGACTTACTTTTCATGCTAAAATCAGCATATGCTTTCGGAATTCTCTGGCTGTTCGGTGGTTAGGACTCTGTGCTTTCACTGCCCTGGGCTCAGGTTCAATGTCTGGTGTGGGAGCTAAGATGCCACAAGTGGTGGCTGCCCAACCAAAAAATGAAACAAAACAAAAAATCACCAATAGGTAACAATGAAAAAGAGCTCCTTTAATTACCATTAGAAGAAATGTTTATTTGTCAACTGTGTGAAAAATGATGAGTTACTTAAAAGATATAAAATATATTTAAGCTTATCTTCAGAGGAAAGCTCAATAGCTCACTATTTTTTTTTTTTTTTTTTTAGTTTTAACAAAAAGTTTAAATTGTTTTCCAGTTTAAGACTTAGGCAAAAAGAAAAGTCAAACAAGGCATTATTTAATTTATGTTAAGTTTAGAAAAAAGATATGTGTCAAGGTTTTTCAAGAGGTTTTTAATGTTTCAAAGTTCATTAAATATGCTGTTTACTTGAAACATCTTTTTAAATAGAGAATCACTAGTATAGTTCATTACTAAAAAAGAAAAAATATTTTAAGATTAGAGATATGAAAGAGAATATGAAATCAAAATAAATGAGATCATTTTTAGAAAATTTATTCTAAATCTATGTTAAAGTTTGAAAATAACTCTAATATTGGCAAGATGAATTTTTTCAAAGAATGAGGAGTTATATATCAACACATTTCTTAGAATATTTTTTTGCATTGATGGATTATAAATAAAAATAATAAAAGTTTTAGCAATTTTTAATATTCATTCTTCCCCCTTTCCTCAATTGAAAGAAACCCTTTATTTGGGAAAATATGCAAGTTTGACCTCTGTTCTTCCTCACAAAATACTTCTAAATTTTCTGATGTATTTGGACATTTAACGCCCCCCACTCAGAAAAAAGTATGGAAGGGAAGAGAGACTGGGTGCAGAAAATTTCTAAAACAGCTGGAGTCCTTGCATGGTGGCATAAATCCTTGGGACTGGTAGGCTCTGTGTACTTTTACAGGATCTTCAGACAGGGTCAATATGATTCTCTGATATTTTGTCCAGAAGGAGAGATGTTTTCATTAGTCTGTGCTTACGTTTTCTTCCTCAGTTGGGCAGAGAACAGCAGGGACACCCTTTGTAGACTCCAGTCAGTATCACCTTGGGCAACTCACTGGGGCTGCAGGATCTCCTTCAAGATTTTGTTTTGTTTTGTTTTGTTTTCCCCACAGCAGAAACACTGAACTGATTCTGAGTTAGGAACTCAGCTTGTTCTTTCAGAGATTTTGGGACCTTTTAGTGTGGATCATTCCATGGAGTTGTTTGGGCTTTCTCACAACATGGAAGCTGTGTTTTAAGAATAAGTTTGGCAAAAAAATTAATAATAGTTCTTCCTGTCCCATAGCCCTAGATCTGGTAATATACACACAATCACTTCCATCACATAGTGTTTGATCAGTCACAGAGCCTTCCCAGATACAAGTAAAGAGAAGATAAATCCTGTCTTTCAATGAGAGAAATTTCAAAGTACTAAAATGACCTTTAGTCTTTCCTAACAGATTTATTCGGAGAAGGCAATGGCAGCCCACTCCAGTACTCTTGCCTGGAAAATCCCATGGACAGAGGAACCTGGTAGGTTGCAGTCCATGCGGTCGCTAAGAGTCGGACACACTGAGCAACTTCACTTTCACTTTTCACTTTGATGCATTGGAGAAGGAAATGGCAACCCACTCCAGTGTTCTTGCCTGGAGAATCCCAGGGATGGGGGAGCCTGGTGGGCTGCCGTCTATGGGGTCGCACAGAGTCGGACACGACTGAAGCGACTTAGCAGCAGCAGCAGCAGCAACAGGTTTATTTCTCTTCAACATGTGGGATATCTATAAGGAAGAATTCATTGTCATTAAGGCAAACTTACAGTCATAAGTGACCAAGATTCCTTCCATTTTCTTACTCTTTCATCCTTTCCTTCTTGTTGTCCAAAAATGCTAGCAGGAAGGAAAAGGAATAAAGAGGAATGTATTTCTGCTCTTTAATCATAGTTACTAAAAATTCATAATGAGTCTTCTACTTATGTACATATAGCTATTCCTAATTACAAGGGAAATTGGAAGATTTTATTCTAGAAAGATTTCTACTTAGTTAAAATCAGGGGCTTCTGTTACATAAGAAAACAGAATAAGTAGGAGAAAATCAGTAGCTTCTGCTACAAGATACATATTTACATCTATTCTGAGAAAAGAATAACATTTTATGAGATTTTGGGGTATTAATTGAAATGTATTTGCAGTCAGATTTAATTTAGATAATTAAAGTAGAAATGGATTTAGTCAAAATATTAGTTAGCTAATATAATTCTTTTTAGTGCTTAGTGAGCCATGTAATCAATCAGAAGAGATGTAGCTAGGAGAAATGTCTAATCCCCTCACAAGACAATTCTGGTAGAAATCCCACTTAGCCCCACTGTCAGACACTAGAGTCTTTGCCAAGCTATTGCAGAGAAAATCAAGTGACTACATGACTATCTTTGCCAGAAGACTCAGCCTTCACGTCCTCTTTCTTAATTCTGAGAAGGTGTAATGACTTAAAATTCTCTATACAACCTAGTTGCAAAAGCTGATGGGAAATGAAGTTTTTAGTCTCAGTTTGGAAAAAAGAGGATTCCAAATGAAGAGAGATACTAAAATGGGAAGGCTATATTCAAAATACCTTGTGTATACAAGCGACATCTCTCATTTTATAAGGTATCCATGACCCACTAAAATTGAAAAAAAAATAATAAAACTCTTTGCACTATTTCTTTGAAGACATAAAAGCTGGAGTAATCATACCAATAAACTAAAAGAAATTAAAATCATCCCAAATAAACTAAAATAAATTAAGAGAAGATATATTTGCAATAAGTTAGACACTGAGAGTTTGTATTTTAAATTGTATATCTTTTTACAAATGAATAAAAATACAATACTTTAACAAAATAGATAAAAATGTATTAATTGCACACATCTAAGCATGAACAACAAATGTGAAAAAAATCCCATGAAAGCAAATTAAAATTGATTAAAACTGTCTTTGTACTCTCCAGTAACTAAAAAAATGCAAATTACAGAAAAAAAATTGGCATGATTTTATTTTTAATATTAAAATCTCTACTTCCTACAAAAATCAGAAATACTATGTTTGGTTTGGTGATTTATTTCATTATAATATAAAAACAGCTGAATTACATTGAGAAAAAACTATTGGGCTTAAAGCTAAAATATCTGAGTTCAAGTATCCTTAGTCAAAATAAGTCAAATTAGTAAAAACTAATTTGTAAAAACTAATTTCTTACTTTGAGTTTTGTGATGTTCAATTACATGTCTAAGAAAATGTGGATAACAAAAACTTCCTTATAAATTTATTAAACTCAAAGAACAGACAGAAAAGTTTATGAACAGTTACTGATATATATTAAATGCTTCATTTTTTTTCCTTTTATTCTTTGTAACAAATGCACACTGCTTTCAGTTCACCTTCATTCCCACAACCAAACTCTTACAAAATCCTACTGACCCCAGATTTATTCATTCTTTCATTTCAATTTCTTCTTCCATTATCCTAGCTTAGTTCCTTTCACTTCATTGGTGATCTCCATTCCCAGAAGCTCTCTCCCCTTTAATATACATTGCATTTCATCTCAATATCAATTTTATACAACATAGCCATGGCAACAAACTTTATTACTTAGAAGGTGAAGCTTGAAATATGTTGGCTGGCATGTCAAATCCACCCTTATTTGGTCCTGATTGAATAAATTATCTTCTGTCCCACTACGGTTCAATATAAAACTCCCTTCCATTCCAATGAAGTTAGATCTTTCAACACTTCCCAAGTGCAACATGCTCATACCTATGCTTTATTTTATACACTCTTGAAGTAAATTAGCACTTGCACCTTCAACGAGTGTCATTTGCATTGAATTTGGCAAGCAATTAATAGTTTCCTACAAAAATTCAATGAATTTTTTCCTTGGAAGAAAAGCTATGACTGACCTAGATAGCATATTAAAAAGCAGAGACATTACTTTGCCGAAAAAGGTCCATCTAGTCAAAGTGATGGTTTTTCCAGTAGTCATGTATGGATGTGAGAGTTAGACTATAAAGTTGAATGTCAAAGTATTGATGCTTTTGAACTGTGGTGTTGGAGAAAACTCTTGAGAGTCCTTTGGACTGCAAGGAGATCAAACCAATCAATCCTAAAGGAAATCAGTCCTGAATCTTCATTGGAAGGCCTGATGCTGAAGCAGAAGCTTCAATACTTTGGCCACCTGATGTGAAGAACTGACTCCTTAGAAATGACCCTGATGTTGGGAAAGATTGAAGGCAGGAGGAGAAGAGGACGACAGAAGAGGATATGGTTGGACGGCATCAGCAACAACTTGATAAGCATGAATTTGAGCAAGCACCAGGAGTTGGTGATGGACAGGGAAGCATGGCATGCTGCAGTCCATGGGATAGCAAAGAGTCATACACGACAGAGCAACTGAACTGAACTGAATGGAATAGTTTCCCAAATTGCATATTTGCATACTGGATAGAAGGGAGAGCACAATAATTATTCTGGAGGGGGTAATTGTTTTATGTGTGTAAATGTCTTATAATCTCCATATTAGAAACGTTCAAGACACATATGATTAAAAGTTAAAATAATATGCTACTAAAAATTAAGTGAAACATATTCAAAGATCAAGGGATAGCTGACAGTTCTATTTTGAGTCATAATTGATATCTTTGTGTTTTCATCGATTATTTTCTATGGATAAATTTATTTGGTATCTAAAGCCTAGACAGATTTTGTTTAGACCTATTTAGGCAAATAGCCAGTACCTCCATTATCTATTAGCTCTAATATTTTTTAAAGAATTGGAGGAATTTGATAAAGATATTGGACTTCCCAGGTGTCACTAGTGGTAAAGAACCACCTGCCAATGCAGTGGATATAAGAGATGCACATTCATGTCCTGGATCAGGAAGATCTCCTGGAAGAGGGCATGGCAACTCACTCCAGTATTCTTGCCTGGAGAATCCCCATGGACAGAGGAGCCTGGCAGGCTACAGTCCATGGAATCACAAACAGTCTGACACTACTGAAACAACTGAGCACACTCACACAATAAAGATATTAGAAGGCAGAAGCCCCACCTCAGACTTTGCCAGTTAACTGGGAATTTCCTTAATGTTGAATATGAGGCCAAAAAGACTAAGTACTAAAATAGGACTAGTACCTTAGCAACTGCTATCAGATGAGATGATGGAAATGGGCATATTTAGCCAAGTGTGAAGAATGGCAAATTGTAACAAAGCAGAAAGAAAACAAAGATTTACATCACTGACATATGATCCCCAGTTTTCTAGTAAACAATGAGAAACTCTCTTAGGCATGAGAAATAGTGTCTCTTGAATCAAAACAGACTCTAAATATTGATTTTAAAATGATTATCTTCAATAAGCTGTCTTTCAAAAAATGAAGAACTGGGTTTAAATGGCATTACATATAATGACAAAGCCAAACAAATGAAAAAATATACATATTGTTTTCCATCTTTGAGGAGCTGACATGTTATTCTTGTTTGTTTCTTTATTTCTATTATTTTATTTTGTTTGGGTTCATGAGGGTATTTAGGCAATTTCCTCTGGTTCTCCATAGTATAGTTAGCAAATAAAACCTTTCTCTTCATTGGTCTCCCAGCAACAACCGTAATCATCTTACTTTGGACTGACACTATCTAGGAGAAAATATCGAGGGAAAAAAAGTAAATGAGATAACATAGCATCATGCATTTGACCATAATAATAAATGGAGAAAAAGACTTACTCTAAGGTACGCAGACTTGGGAAAATACACAGTTTCACTGATATTCCTATTTGTCCAACACTGGTATTAGTTTCCTGGAGATGAGCTAATAAAGTAGCACAAGCTGAGTGGTTTAAAAAAAAACACAGAAATTTATTATATGACAGTTCTGGTGGCTACAAATCCCAGGCTATAAAGTCATGCTACAAGCAAGGCCATGCTCTCTTGGAGACTCCAGTTAAAATCCTTCCTTTCCTCACTAGATACTGTTGGTGGGCCATTGATGCGCTCTAATCTCTGACTCTGTCATCACATGGTATGATCCCTATGTGTCTTTAGTCTTTCTTTTTAAGCTCGTTAGTCATATTGGATTAGGGGCCACCCTAAAAATCTTATCTTAATTTGATTGCATCTACAAAGACCATGTTTCCATATTAGGTCATATTCTTGGGTACTGGGTTTAGGATTTCAACGTATCTTTCGTGAGGACACAGTTCAATCCATCCACAATAAGTACAATTTTGCCCCAGAAAAAATGATAAACTGATATAATGTTGATTTTTAAATGTCCCTTACTCTTTTAAGTTTTTTTTTTTTTTCCCAGTTAATTCTGGGTGATAGAATGAATCATTTATAAAATCTCCATATTACTGACGGTAAATGGGAAAATGAACATTACAAGAGTCAGAATATTCATGTTCTAGTCTCAGTTTCATTACACAAAAACTGTCTAAGGGGCTAATGTGAGGATATATGACGTGAGGGAAAATAAGATAATGCACTGTACTACAGTTAAGAATTCATGATTCCTTTTTGGAAAGTAACCCTCCCCTATATGGTAATAGGGCAATAGACGGCAAGGGTTACTTTTTCGTTTCATGCACCATAAAATAAAACTGAGCTGATGGGAAACATAAAAAAGAGATAAAGTTACTCTAACAAGATAATGACTTCTCCAAAGACCAGAAGAAACAGGAAAGTTGAATTTATAAGTCAACTTATAAGATGTACACGTTTTTTTAACCAACAAAGTAATGAAATCAATGGATAAGATCTATAACTAGAAATTAGATACAGAAATTTGATAAATGCTGTGCCTGAGAGTTGTATGATAACTAAGATAATAGTATTATTTTAGATCAAAGATATTTTCAGTATAACAAAGAGGAAAAATATAACCCAGACCACTGCACACCATTGGAAGGGCTAAAATGCAAAATACTGATAATATCAAATGTAGAAGAGAATTAAGAGCTACAAAAATTCTCATTTGTTGCTCATGGGAAGGCATAATGGTATAGCCACTTTGGAAGACAGTCTGGAAGTTTCTTAATTTTTGCCATAAGCTTACATAAGCTTACTATGTGATCCAGCAATTTGACTCCTAAATATTTACCAAAATGAGGTGAAAACTATATCACACTAAAACTGTTATATGAATTTTGTAGCACCTTTATTCATAATCACCAAAATTTGGATAGAACCAAGATGACCTTAAATAGGTAAATGAATAAAACAACTGTGGTATATCCATTAATGAAATATTCCACAATAAAAAAGTGATCTATGAAGGCACATACAAAATAAAACCCAAAGCAAAGAAACAAAATACAGAGGAACTGTAAAAGTATGGTCAGTGAAAGACTCTACCAAGGCTACAGATTGTGTGATTCAATCTATATGATATTCTGGAAAAGGCAAAACTATTAGAAACAGTAGAAAGATCGATGGTTGCCAAAGGTACAGGGGAATATAAAGAAGAGGGATGACTGGGTGAATCATATAACAATTTTAAAGCAGCAAACCTATATCCTACATTCCTATAGTGATGGACACATGACATTACAGATTTGTCAAAGCTCATAGAACTGTACAACATGAAGAGTGAACTGTAATGTAAACTATGGACTTTAGTTAATAATAATGCTTTGTTATTGATTCATGAGTTATAACAAATGTTCCACAATTACGCAAGATGTTAATAATAGGGGAAACTGTGTGCTTGGAGAGGGGTGGTATATAATAATTCTCTATGCTTTATGTAAACCTAAATAAATACTGTAAAAATTCTGTAAATACAGGCTATTAAAACACATATCTAACCAGGAAACCAACACATGCTCCTAAAGTTTGCAAACTAGCATAAGAAGATTAAAAAGCAGTAAACTTCTCTGAAGTCATTTTAACACATTTTTATTTCATCAGAGTATGTGTGGATCTAGAAAGGAAGATGAGATGCTATAAGTCTATCCTTAGAAAACATCTTCTAAAAGCCTTGCTATGGTTTATAAATAAAATGTGTTCTTTGGTAATGTGGACTTATTAGCATGCAATATTTCCTATGAAGGAACAAATATCAACAGTATTTGCAGCATTACATCAACACAAGTACACTGAGAAAAACAAAACTGAATTATAGGCAAAGCACTTTATTATAATTGAACTCAAGTAATAATAATTCCATAACACTGTGACTTCTCTCCTAAACTTCAGAGATGGTCCTGAGTAAGGAGGTCTCACAAGAGGACTGAGCTTAATAACTAGCAAAATAGGGCCCTCTGATATACCAATGTTATTAAATTATAGTTTAAAAAAACAGTTATAAAGTCTCAATTATATCTACCAGGAAGTATCTGGCAACATTAATAGGGTAAGTTTTTGAGGGTTATTGAGTACAGTTTGTCTGTATTTCTGAGGAGTATTTAATCCTCATAGGAGATCTCAAGTAATACAATGATGATAGTCTTCTCTTACTGTGGGCTAGGATCTTGTCAGATAGCAGAAAATATGATAGAGCTTGCCATATCTGTTTAACTTCATCCACATCACTCTGAAACTCTAGTATAATTGCTTTATTAGATTAAAAGAACTGCCTAACAAGCCCTGCACCTGATCCTAATATCTGGGTTCTTGTTTTTCTTGCCATCATTTTTATTAACACTATAACACACTACCTCTATTAAGTCCCACAACTTCCTCAGCCTTGGATCTCTACTGATCTCTCTCCTGAATAACTGGGCTAGCTGGAACATATATCACACAGACAAATTTATTGGTGCCATTTCACATGACCTGCAAGCTGCATTAAATTCTCAGCAGACCTTATCCTTGGTCTTCTCTCTGTGCTCAAAAATATGTTCTCCAAACCTTCACCATAATAAGCCCAGTTGAAGGTGTGAAATCACTAACTCTTACAAATTGTGTCTAAAAAAAGATAATTTTTTTCTGAGTTATTCACACATTGTATAAGAATGTAACTGACAGACTTTGTCAAGACAGTATACCTCAGTCTATCTCCTCTGTTTTGCAAATGGCAGTCAGTGGGTAGGAATCCACACACTAGTGCATCCCCATGACCTCAAGAGTGGTCCTTACTGACATCGTCTTTGGCCCTATCAAATCAGCCTCATCCTCAGGTGCAGCGCATGTTTCCCTTGAACCCACTCTCTAACTTCTGCTTTCCCATGGATTCTACCCTGTCTTTCTGCAAGTGCCATTCCTCTTGTTGTTTCAGTAGCGATGGTTTGGCCAAAGAGTTCATTTGACTTCTTACCAGAATGATCATTTTGGCCAACCTAACAACTTTATGTTAATTTTAAAAAATTCTCTAAGTATAGAAAACTTGGAAATACACAGCAGTATAGATAGCATTAAATCATCAAAATTTAACAACCTAAGAGGTATTAAGTCAATATTATGGAGGAAATTTTTGCTAATTTTTCTACTTAAATTATTTTCTTGTTACTCACAGAATTTATAGAAAATTTTCAAAGTCATTTTTTTTCCAAAATCATGTATTAATGCCTAAAATTTCTTTAATTATATAATTGTAGCATAATTCACTATCTCCTAATATTGGATGTTTTCCCATTAGCTTTTCTCAGTAACGTTTCCTTAGAATAAAGAAGCTCCAAATTCAAAGAGTTGTCTTGTTAGGTTAGACTAAGTGATTATACTCAATTCTAACTCAGAATATTCTGAGCATGGTTTGCTTTCTGGCTTTGAGCCATTGGAGGATATAGAAGAGCAGATATATTTTTAAAATTTATTCTGGGAAAATCAGGTAGAAGAATCCAGGAATCTTAGTCTTTGCAGTAGACACAAATTTGACATCTTTAATCACGGTCCCAGTGATTAAAAAAAAAAAACACAAAAACAAAAAAACAAAAAAAACCCCCGAGTTTTTTAGTTCTATGTATATGCATACTAAGTCACTTCCATTGTGCACGACTCTGCAACACCATGGACTGTAGCCCACCAGGCTCCTCTGTCTGTGAGATTCTCTAGGAAAGAATACTGGAGCAGATTGCTGTGCTTTCCTCCAGGGGAATCTTCAGACCCATAGACTGAACCCGTGTATCTTACATCTCCTGAATTGGCAGGTGGGTTCTTTACCACTAGCACAGACCACCTGGAATGGCAATTTAAAAGTAAATAAATCAAGTAACATCCCTGCTGTCTGAAAACTCTGAGAACATAAATACATATCTCTGTCTCTATCTCTAACACTATCTCTATATTTACCATTTTTAATCAAAGAAAATACTCATATTACTGATTTAAAGTTTTTTGAAAGACAAGGAAGGTCTTAAAATGTACTTAATTTTAAGAAATCAGTCGTAGCATTTTTTACTCCAAATTTCAGCAATAGTTTTAGAGAGGACCATTACTGTTGTCATTAGCAAAAAGCTCTCCTCCCTTTCTGTCAGGCAGTGGATTTTATCTAGTACCTAAGACACTGTTGTGGCTCATCTATCATGCTAATCTTTTATAATGTCGTAATGGCTTAATGGTCTACACACACAAGGGCAATGGAAACATTTTTGGAAGCAAATGAAAATGTATTCTATATGTCCCTAAATATTGATAACATATAATTTAATAATTATCTCCTCAGAACACAAAGTAAGTTTTTGAGCCTGGCAAATATTATATTCTAATATATTAATATTAGATATTAGATAATATTATATTCTAATATTCTAAATAGTCCTTAGAAATAAGTAATCAAACATCTCACGTAGATTATTACAGTATTTAGATAATGCATTCCCAAATCCACTGATTAGATTTACAAAAGTTTAAAATAGAGCAATAAATATAGCCTTGAGATTTGTTTTGCTAAATGGCTACTCCATTTCTTCTAAGGGATTCTTGCCCACAGTAGCAGATATAAGGTTCATCTGAATTAAATTCGCCCATTGCCACCCATTTTACTTCACTGATTCCAAAAAGGTCACTGTTCATTCTTGCTATCTGTTGTTTGACCACTTCCAATTTACTTTGATTCATGGACCTAACATTCCAGGTTCCTATGCAATATTGTTCTTTACAACATCGGACTTTACTTCTACCACCAGTCTCATCCAAAACTGGGCATTGTTTTTTTTTCTTTAGCTCCATCTCTTCATTCTTTATGGAGTTATTTCTCCAATCTCCAGTAGCATATATTGCATTTATCCACCTGGGGAGTTCATCTTTCAGTGTCTTTTTTGCCTTTTCATACTGTTCATGGGGTTCTCAAGGCAAGAATACTGAACTGGTTTGCCATTCCCTTCTCCAGTGGACCACGTTTTGTCAGAACTCTCCACCATGACCCATCCATCTTCAGTTGCCCTACATGACATAGCTCATAGTGTCACTGAGTTCAACAAGGCTGTGATCCTTGTGATCAGTCTGACTAGTTTTCTGTCATTGAAGTTTTCATTCTTCCTGCCCTCTGATGGATAAGGATAAAAGGCTTGTGGAAGCTTCCTGATGGGAGAAACTGGCTATGGGGGAATATGGGTTTTGTTTTGATGGGCAGGGCCATGCTCAGTAAATCTTTAATCCAATTTTCTGTTGATGTGTTCCCTCTCTGTTGTTCCCTATGGCCAAGCTATGAATGGTAGGGGTAATGATGGTAATGGCAACCTCCTTCTAAAGGGCTTATGTCAGGACTGTTGTATTCAGTGCCCCTGACCCTGCAGCAGGCCACCGTCAACCCATGCTTCTGCCGGGGACTCTTGGACACTCACAGGAAAGTCTGGCTCAGTCACTTGTGGGGTCACAACTCCTTTCTCCTGGGCCTGGATGTGCACAAAGTTTTGTTTGTGCCCTCCAAGAGTCTGTTTCCCCAGTTCCATGGAAGTTCTGTAATCAAATCCCACTGTCTTCCAAAGTCAAATTTTCTAGGGGTTTTCAGTCCCTTTGCCAGATCCCCAGGTTGAGAAATCTGTTGTGGGTCCTTGAACTTTCATAACAGTGAGAGAACTTCTTTGGTATAATCTCAAGTTTGTGGGTTGTCTGCTTGGTGGCTGTATGGAACATTTCATTCAAAGATGGGCACAATAAAGGATAGAAATCATATGGACCTAACAGAAGAAGATATTATGAAGGGGTGGCAAAACTACACAAAAGAACTATACAAAAAAGATCTTTATGACCCATATAACAATGATGGTGTGATCACTCATCTAGAGCCAGATGTCCTGGAATGTGAAGTCAAGTAGGCCTTAGGAACCATCACTACAAACAAAGTTAGTGGAGGTGATGGAATCCCAGTTGATCGATTTCAAATTCTAAATGATGAATCTGTGAAAGTGCTGCACTCATTATGCCAGCAAATTTGAAACACTCAGCAGTGGCCACAGGACTGGAAAAGGTCAGTTTTCATTCCAATCCCAAAGAAAGGCAATGCCAAAGAATGTTCAAACTACTGCACAATTGCACTCATCTCACACACTAGCAAAGTAAAGCTCAAAATCCTCAAAGCCAAGCTTCAACAGTATGTGAAAGGTGAATTTCCAGATGTTCAAGTTGGATTTAGAAAAGGCAGAAGAACCGGAGATCAAATTGCCAACATCTGTTGGATCATAGAAAAAGCAACAGAATTCCAGAAAAACGTCCACTTCTGCTATATTGACTATGCCAAATCCTTTGACTGTGTGGATCACAACAAACTGTAGAAAATTCTGAAAGAGATGAGAACACCAGACCACCTTACCTGCCTCCTGAGAAATCTGTATGCACATCAACAAGCAACAGTTAGAACAGAACATGGAACAACTGGCTGGTTCTAAATAGGGAAAGGAGTAAGTCAAGGCTGTCTATTGTCATCCTGCTTATTTAACTTATATGCAGAGTACATCATGTGAATGCCACACAGGATGAAGCACAGGCTGCAATCAAGATTACCAGGAGATACATCAATGACCTCAGATATGCAGATGACATGACCCTCATGGCAGAAAGTGAAGAAGAACTAAAGAGCCTCTTGATGAAGGTGAAAGAGGAGAGTGAACAAGTTGACTTAAAACTCAACATTCAGAAAACTAAGATCATGGCATCTGGTCCAATTACTTTATTGCAAATAGATGGGGAACCAATGAAAACAGTGAGAGACTCTATTTTCTTGGGGTCCAGAATCACTGCAGATGGTGACTGCAGCCATGAAATTAAAAGATGCTTGCTCCTTGGAAGAAAAGCTATGACCAACCTAGACAGCATATTGAAAGGCAGAGACATTACTTTATCAACAAAGGTCCATCTAGTCAAAGCTGTGGTTTTTTTCAGTACCACATATGAATTTGAGAGTTGGACCATAAAGACAGCTGAGTGCTGGAGTATTGATGCTTTTGAACTGTGGTGTTGAAGACTCTTGAGAGTCCCTTGGACTGCAAAGAGATCCAACAAGTCAATCCTAGAGGAAATCGGTCCTGAATTTTCAATGGAAGGACTGATGCTGAAGCTGAAACTCCAATACTTTTGCCATTTAATGTGAAGAACTGACTCATTGGAAAAGACCCTGATGCTGGAAAAAATTGAAGGCAGGAGGTGAAGGGGATAACAGAGAATGAGGTGGTTGGACGGCATCACTGTCTCGATAGACATGAGTTTGAGTAAGCTCTGGAGGTTGGTGATGGAAAGGGAAGCCTGGCATGCCACAGTCCATGGGGTCGTAAAGAGTCAGACACGACTGAGTGGCTGAACTGAACTGAACTGATCTATATTTTAATTGCATATACATAAATTTATACAGTTTATTGTACACGTTATGTTATATATAAATTGTATACATGCCAGTATGTATGGAAAGCAATTATACTTTTATTTTCACCTCTTTCACTCTTTGAAAGTTTGCAATCTTTTATTTCCAGACAGTATCTGTGGAAAATTATATATGTGGCTAAAAGTTTTAGTCCTCTCACATTTCCTTTTAATTTTCAGCCTGTCAAATTAGCGTCAGTTAAAAATCACCAATTGACAGTTTGCCACAACAAAATCTTTTATAGAGTTTCTATCACAAAAATCTTATTTAACCTCTATATGACCCTTTTAACAGAATTCCTAGCACTGAGATCTTCATGAGAAAATATAATCTAGAGTGAATAGAATGGAGAAAATGGTACAGATGTCATTGGAAACAGATATGAAATGACATAATGTCTGTTGTGAAATTATGATTTTCCTTGTCAAGTCTTTACTTTCTGAAGAAATATGGAGTTTACATGATGAGTCCAGAACTCATTCATAATTCTTGTTTTGACTTAGAAACACTAACAATTAATTAAATTGAAACTTCATATTTTGATTCAACCTTTACTGGTGCATTTCACAAAATAACATAAAATAAATATTTAGAGTGCTGTGACCTTCACTTTTCTTAGATTCAGTGCATGCTATGGTCAGATCAACTGAAAAAGAAGTTATTATTCATTACATAGTTCTTATATTTGGATATATTAAGCACTAAGAAATTCAGAGATATTTCAAGAAATAAAGTAATAAAGAGACTTCATAAATTCCTGCAGCCTGTCAACACAGCATTGAACTAAATAGATAAACAGGTACAAATTATGTCACCAGAGTTTGCAGGTAAGAGTTTTAGAGTGTTATAGTTGGTCCTGTTACTTCTCCAGTGGAAGATGCATGAGAGTGGTGTAATAGATGTTTATTAACATCTAGGCACATACCCACCATATCTGACCTCGTATTTCTTCAGCATCCTCTCTTGAAAGATAGTCTCAGGAGCTCAGGACAGGAAAAGATGGAAACATCTTCTGCTGTATTAGTTGGGTTTTCCTGGATTGGAGAAATTGTTTCAGACAAGTATTTAGCTTGATCTTCCCTTTACCACAACCATTGTTTGTGCCAATTGTTTGGTGGTCCAACAGTCAGTTATTCAAGATAAAATTAAATCATTAAAATATAATTTATAGACATTCATTATAAGGTATCGATTAAATTTTCCAAACCCATATCTACCTACTGCCCTGCTGCTGCTGCTAAGTCACTTCAGTCATGTCCGACTCTATGCGACCTTCATAGACAGCAGCCCACCAGGCTGCCCCGTCCCTGGGATTCTCCAGGCAAGAACACTAGAGTGGGTTGCCATTTCCTTCTACAATGCATGAAAGTGAAAAATGAAAGGAAAGTTGCTCAGTCATGTCCGACTCTTTGCATCCCCATGGACTGCAGCCTACCAGGCTCTTCCGTCCATGGGATTTTCCAGGCAAGAGTACTGGAGTGGAGTGCCATTGCCTTCTCCTGCCCTACAGAAGCCTTAAACATGAGCCATTCTAATGTGTCTCTTCTTCAAAGATCTTGTTTTCTCTTACTTCTGTAGCTTTCTTCATCTTCCTAGAAAACATTTTCTATCTTCTACATCTGGCTAATTGTTGAAACTTATCTTAGACATCACTGTTTCTGAAATACCTTTCTTTTAAAAGTGACAATGTGGGTTAGTGTGTAGTTCTCTTTTGATACATCTATACTGTGGCACTATATCATCTCCTCCATATTCGCCATTGCATTCAGTGGTAGTTGAAAATGCAGAACTGATAGAAGCATAAAGAATATATATTGAAAAAACACGATGTATAGGTCCAGGTTGAAGTAACTGTGTTCTGTTGAGTAAACTTTATATATTTTCTGTATGCCTAGTCACTCAGTCATGTCCAACTCTTTGTGACTTCATGAATTGCAGCCTGCCTGGCTCCTCTGTCCATGGGGGATTCTCCAGGCAAGAATACTGGAGTGGGTTGCCATGCCCGCCTCCTCCAGGGAAATTTTATATACATATATATAAAGAACCCTGGAGAAGGAAATAGCAGTCCATTCCAGTATTCTTGCCTGGAAAATCCATCCCATGAACACAGGAGCCTGGTGAACTATAGTCCAAGGGGTCACAAATAGTTGGACACAACTGAGCAAGCACACACGTATGTAATGAAAAATGTGTAAGTAGTGAAATATATATATGAAATGAAATATTTATATGTAATGAAATATATATCTGTAATGAAAAATATATGTATGCATTTGTATATGTATGTAAATATATAGAGAGAGCGGGGGGTGCATAAAAAGATAAAGGGACTATTTTAAGATCTGGAAACAGAAAATGGTTTGATTTAAACAGTATGGAATTTTATCACCTAACCATTAAAGGAGAGTGAGACAAGAAAGTTATATCCTAAATTTGGAATGTTAAGATTTAAGAAATAAAAAGAGTGGATGAAGATGCTATGTTTAAATTGTTGGAGTAAATCATCAAGGGACATGATGAGTAAACTGCTATTTTCAAAGAAATTTCTGAATTCCTTACATTTTCAGTCAATTCAGTTCAGTCGCTCAGTTGTGTCCAACTCTTTGTGACCCCATGAATTGCAGCACACCAGGCCTCCCTGTCCATCACCAGCTCCCGGAGTTCACTCAGACTCACATCCATCAAGTCAGTGATGCCATCCAGCCATCTCATCCTCTGTCGTCCCCTTCTCCTCCTGCCCCCAATCCCTCCCAGCATCAGAGTCTCTTCCAATGGGTCAACCCTTCGCATGAGGTGGCCAAAGTACTGGAGTTTCAGCTTTAGCATCATTCCTTCCTAAGAGATCCCAGGGCTGATCTCCTTCAGAATGGACTGGTTGGATCTCCTTGCAGTCCAAGGGACTCTCAAGAGTCTTCTCCAACACCACAGTTCTAAAGCATTAATTCTTCGGTGCTCAGCCTTCTTCACAGTCTAACTCTCACATCCATACATGACCACAAGAAAAACCATAGCCTTGACTAGACAGACCTTTGTTGGCAAAGTAATGTCTCTGCTTTTCAATATGGTATCTAGGTTGGTCATAACTTTCCTTCCAAGGAGTAAGCGTCCTTTAATTTCATGGCTGCAATCACCATCTGCAGTGATTTTGGAGCCCCCCAAAAAAAAAAGTCTGACACTGTTTCCACTGTTTTCCCATCTATTTGCCATGAACTGGTGGGACCAGATGTCATGATCTTCGTTTTCTGAATGTTGAGCTTTAAGCCAACTTTTTCACTCTCCACTTTCACTTTCATCAAGAGGCTTTTGAGTTCCTCTTCACTTTCTGCCATAAGGGCGGTGTCATCTGCATATCTGAGGTTATTGATATTTCTCCTGGCAATTTTGATTCCAGCTTGTGTTTCTTCCAGTCCAGCATTTCTCATGATGTACTCTGCATATAAGTTAAATAAGCAGGGTGACAATATACAGCCTTGACGTACTCCTTTTCCTGTTTGGAACCAGTCTGCTGTTCCATGTCTGGTACTAACTGTTGCTTCCTGGGAATGGGAAAGACTAGAGATCTCTTGAAGAAAATTAGAGATACCAAGGGAACATTTCATGCAAAGATGGGCTCGATAAAGGACAGAAATGGTATGGACCTAACAGAAGCAGAAGATATCAAGAAGAGGTGGCAAGAATACACAGAAGAACTGTACAAAAAAGATCTTCATGACCCAGATAATCACGATGATGTGATCACTGACCTAGAGCCAGACATCCTGGAATGTGAAGTCAAGTGGGCCTTAGAAAGCATCACTACGAACAAAGCTAGTGGAGGTAATGGCATTCCAGATGAGCTATTTCAAATCCTGAAAGATGATGCTGTGAAAGTGCTGCACTCAATATGCCAGCAAATTTGGAAAACTCAGCAGTGGCCACAGAACTGGAAAAGGTCAGTTTTCATTCCAATCCCAAAGAAAGGCAATGTCAAAGAATGCTCAAACTACCACACAATTGCACTCGTCTCACACACTAGTAAAGTAATGCTCAAATTTCTCCAAGCCAGGCTTCAGCAATATGTGAACTGTGAACTTCCTGATGATCAAGCTGGTTTTAGAAAAGGCAGAGGAACAAGAGATCAAATTTCCAACATCCGCTGGATCATGGAAAAAGCAAGAGAGTTCCAGAAAAACATCTATTTCTGCTTTATTGACTATGCCAAAGCCTTTGACTGTGTGGATCACAATAAACTGTGAGAAATTCTTCAAGAGATGGGAATACCAGACCACCTGACCTGCCTTACATTTTAGATGATGCTAAAATCAAGATAGATCCATTATGTGGAATGGAGGTCATTCTAGTTATGTAAATTTACATAGTTCAGGGAATATAATATACACATATAATTCTGTAATAAGCATATTTTTTTAAAACTACATGTTTTATAGTTAAATTATGAGGCATATAAAGATATCTCTTAAATGTAAAAAATATCATAATTTATTCAATCACTATGCTAACACTTAGCTCATTTCTGAGTTCCACTATTTTAAATCACACCATAGTTTTATTTTTAAATATAACAGTAAACAATCTGCCTGCAATGCGGGAGACCTGGGTGCAATACCCGGGTTGGGAAAATCCGCTGGAGGAGAGCATGGCAACCCACTCCAGTATTCTTGCCTGGAGAATCCTCATGGACAGAGGATCTTGGTGGACTACCCTCATTGGGATCACAAAGAGTCAGACATGACTGAGCATCTAAGCACACATACATACACTAATATAAGTGTATATGTAGATTTGTGCATTTATATATACCTCATTGTTTATAAAATCTTTTTTTATAATGCTATGTGTTGTGCTTTACTCTCTTCTAGGTAGAATTTCTAGAGTTTTTAAATTATGACTATGTTGATTCATAAAACAAATTGTCAAATGTCTTCACTAATAAGCTTAAAATGGATAGAAATGCAATCCCACTGATATAGGATGAGAAAACTCCATATATTATATAGTTCCCATCAAAGTTTCATATTAGTTTTAGTTAACTTGTAGTAACTAAACTGACATATTCATTACTTTCTTATAGACATATGGTTTTTTCATATAAAAGTTATAACATTTAAATATGTTTGCTTTGAATGTTATGAGACTTATTGGTGTATGAGCTAAAACATTTTCCCATCACTTTTAATCTTTATCATATCTATCTATTTAAATAAGGCAGTTCAAATCAGTCCTGTACACCACTGACAAAATATTCTTTAACATCAACTCGTCTTTCTCCCTCTAAAACAGGTACTACTCTATTGGCCTAAATTTTATTTCACCCATCTACTCATCCATTTATTCACTTACTCACTCATTCATTTACCTATTTCAAAATCAAAATATTTAAGAAGGTATGTGTCCTGAAAGATGATGCTTGAAAGTATTACACTCAATATGCCAGCAAATTTGGAAAACTCAGCAGTGGCCACAGGACTAGAAAAGGTCAGTTTTCATTCCAATCCCAAAGAAAGGCAATGCCAAAGAATGCTCAAACTACCGCACAATTGCACTCATCTCACACACTAGTAAGGAAATGCTCAAAATCCTCCAAGCCAGGCTTCAGCAATATGTGAACAGTGAACTTCCTGATGTTCAAGCTGGTTTTAGAAAAGGCAGAGGAACCAGAGATCAAATTGCCAACATCTGCTGGATCATCGAAAAAGCAAGAGAGTTCCAGAAAAACATCTATTTCTGCTTTATTGACTACGCCAAAGCCTTTGACTGTGTGGATCACATAAACTGTGGGAAATTCTTCAAGAGACAGGAATACCAGACCACCTGACCTGCCTCTTGAGAAACCTGTATGCAGGTCAGGAAGCAACATTTAGAACTGGACATGGAACAACAGACTGGTTCCAAATAGGAAAAGGAGTATGTCAAGGCTGTATATTGTCACCCTGCTTATTTAACTTATATGCAGAGTACATCATGAGAAATGCTGGGCTGGAAGAAGCACAAGCTGGAATCAGATTGCTGGGAGAAATATCAATCACCTCAGATATGCAGATGGCACCGCCCTTATGGCAGAAAGTGAAGAGGAACTAAAAAGCCTCTTGATGAAAGTGAAAGAGAAGAGTGAAAAAGTTGGCTTAAAGCTCATTCAGAAAACGAAGATCATGGCATCTGGTCCCATCACTTCATGGGAAATACATGGAGAAACAGGGGAAACAGTGTCAGACTTTTTTTTGGGGGGGGCTCCAAAATCACTGCAGATGGTGACTGCAGCCAGGAAATTAAAAGACACTTACTCCTTGGAAGGAAAGTTATGACCAACCTAGATACCATATTGAAAAACAGAGACATTACTTTGCCAACAAAGGTTCGTCTAGTCAAGGCTATGGTTTTCCCTGTGGTCATGTATGGATTTGAGAGTTGGACTGTGAAGAAAGCTGAGCATTGACGAATTGATGCTTTAGAACTGTGGTGTTGGAGAAGACTCTTGAGAGTCCCTTGGACTGCAAGGAGATCCAACCAGTCCATTCTGAAGGAGATCAGCCCTGGGATCTCTTAGGAAGGAATGATGCTAAAGCTGAAACTCCAGTACTTTGGCCACCTCATGCGAAGAGTTGACTCATTGGAAAAGACCCTGATGCTGGGAGGGATTGGGGGCAGGAGGAGAAGGGGACGACAGAGGATAAGATGGCTGGATGGCATCACTGACTCGATGGATGTGAGTCTAAGTGAACTCCGGGAGCTGGTGATGGACAGGGAGGCCTGGTGTGCTGCAATTCATGGGGTCGCAGAGTCGGACACGACTGAGCGACTGAACTGTATAATGAAATGAATAGTGTTCTCTGAAAATTCACATGGTGACACTGTCACTCCCAGTGTGAACTATATTTGAAGACAGAGTTTGTAAGGGGGTAATTATGGGTAAGTCTTCACAGATAGCTCAGTGGTCTACAATCTGCCTGCCAAACAGTTTCAATCATTACGTTGGGAAGATCCCAGGGAGAAGGAAATGATAAGCCAGTCCAGTATTTCCTGGGAAATCCCATGGACAAATGAGCCTGATGGAATACAGTCCATGGGGCCACCAAAGAGTCTGAAATGACTTAGGAACTAAAGAACAGCAATCTTTGTTTTATTTGAGTATAAATTAAATCTAATCTGTGGGCATGCCTTTCTGATGCTTTTGGGTTTTTTTTGTTTGTTTGTTTTTAAGGATATTATCCAGCTTCTTATTCTCTTTATCTCTTAAAATAGCTCTGAATGGAACTCTTGGTCATGATCATTTTCTATTGCTCATCGTTAGGTTAGATTTGTCTTTCTGAATGTTTTCACTTCTCTGGAAACCCCTCTCCTATTGTTTCTGTGAAATGATCAAAAAGCTGTCTTGTTTCTTTCTGGTATCTCCTGGCTCTCTCCCATGACTTTCTTTCTTTGCCATTATTGTACTTGTCCTGTTTAATTAGGGTAATATTCCTGGCAGTTTTTCCTTAATGTGAGGCTCTTTCCTGAATCATCTGTTGAGTTTTCAGTGTTCATGAAGCCCCATTGGTCCCAAATCTTCAGGCATTATTTAGGATACCTTCTCAATAGAATTTTCTGTTCTTAAATTGTCCCATTGTGCTTCTCAGTGAAATGCCTGTATGGTGTTTGAGCCATTCGTCTCCTCTTGCATTCTTTACAATTTGCTTTAGTCTGTGTGTGCTTTTCTGTATTCTCCCAAGTCAGATTGTGGTATCTTTTCTTGTCTTTGATATTCTTTCTTGACTTTGTGCAGCTTTATATCATGGAACTGTTTCTCAGCCACAATCATATCATTATTTTATTTTAGTTTCTGGAAAAGTATTTTGGCCTTTGTTTCCATTTTTCCCCTTGGCAAAACCTTTCAGTGAATTTTCTTTGTATATGATTTGGTTTCCCTTTTCTCTAATGTGTGTAGATCCAGTCACATTTCTTCTGGAAAGTAGCTTTTCAAGTAGTTAAGACTCTGACTCCTTTTAAAAGCAATGTCATCTTAGTAGAGCATAGCCTAACTGGTAATTGGCTGCCTCTATTTCTATGCCTTAGGTCAACAGTGGAAAAGGATAGAACTCACATTTGCTGGGTGTACTTTTGAAAACAGCTTATTAAATTTCTAAACTTTGCAAAAAGTTTATTTTCAAGGTCTTTAGGTATATTGCAAATGTTTATGTTTTCTCTCTTCAGAAGGATAGAAGATAACTTCTCTGGTTCTATATTAAAAGAAATGGTTTTGGTAATTTTTTGTAAATTATATATTTGGGACAATTTTGTATCAGCTGAAAAAACATTTGTTGAGTGCTCACTGTGTGCCTAGAGAAGACAGCAGAATAATATTGGATAAAATAAGTAACAATACAAAAAATACCTGCACTCAAGGAGTTTATATAATATAGAGAAGAGATATATAGAGTCTGTTAAACAGAATGATAAAAGTCATAGAGCAAAAAATAAATATCATATATTAACACATATATATGAAATCTAGAAAACTAGTACTGAAGAACCTATTTTCAGGGAAAGAATAGAGACACAGACATAGAGAATGGACTTGTGGACACAGAGGGGGATGGGGTGAGTGGGGCAAATTGAGTAGCATTGACATATATACACTATCATGTGTGAAATAGATAGTTAGAAGCTGCTGTATAGCACAGGGAATTTAACTGGGTGATCTGCGATGACCTAGAGGAGTGGGATGGTGGGGAAGGAGGCTCCATAGGGAGGGGATATACATATACACACATATAGCTGATTCACTTTATTGTACAGTAGAAATTAACACAACATTGTAAGGTAATTGTACTGCAATTAAAAAAAAAAGAAATAAGCAGATAATTAAGTTGTACTTCAGAGGGAAATGAAGCATAATAAGCATGGCATGAAAATTTTGAAAGTGGAGGAAGGAATTAGTCTTGTATAGGGTGAGGCAGGAAAAACCTCAGTAGTAATTGAAATTTGAGCAGAGACTAAGAAGAAATGAGGATGTGAACTACGAAATAACTGATGAGAGCCTACAGCCTAGGAGTCCAGCTGCATGTGCAGCTCTGTATCTTTACTGTCCTCTACTTGAAGGTATGTTTACTGGTATCCTCACCATAAATTTTATAAACTTGGTATTTTAGAGTTTGACTCTTTGCTTAATTGATCCTCTCAATAGCTTTTATTTTTCCACCTGTATATTATTTTAAATTAATATCATATTGATCCTTTTTCAGTTACAAAATCATATAATTGATTATGGAAAGTCTTGATAAGCTATAAGTTCCTAAAATGCCATTAAGGCAAACTTGTGATAAATATTTATCACTTTACCTGTTTCACAGCTTTGAAAATATGTCTTCTTCCTCAGAGTCCTTTTTCTACAGATGCAAGGAGAAGACGTTGTAGGAGTTGGCCCATGGCCTTCACCTACAATTGAAGAATTTCCTAGCCAAATACATGAAAAATATTCTCTAATAATAAAACTCTGAAGCATTATTCAATCTGTACTCTAAAAGATGCTTCCCAGTTCATTATATTTAAATCTCCTGCTTATCTTTTTAAAGTGCAGATTATAATTGAGTATTCAGATTAAAACTTCTACATTTCTAATAAGCTCCCTGTCAGTGCTTATCCCTTCATTCTGAGGAACATGCTTTGAGAAGCAAAGCTCTAGAACTTGACCCAGTGACTCAAGTCATATACTCAACTTCTTCACTAATGACTATTTCTACCTAAGCAGCATTTTTCTGCACTTTAGAAAAAAAGGACTATCTGTAGAAGTTGGAACTTGAAAAAGGAAACCCATGGGTGGATGAATTGGAATAGATGACCCACTTAGACAGTTATTTTAAGAGATAACACACCGGTTGTAGTAATATATAGTTCTAACAAGACAAAGACTGGCAAGTTGAAGAAGAGCTGCATTTATGCCCTCACTTTCTCTGTGACCAGATCCCATTAGATGCCACAAACTGCATAAAAAGCAACTAGAATTTCTCCACCCTCCTGCTTACCATCAGCTAGCAAGTCATATTGATTCTAATTCAGATATTATTAATCCATTTTCTCTCTCCAGTTGCATGCATTCAGACATTATTCACCTGTAATCTAATCAGTCACCTGTAATCTACCTCAGCTACTTTCCCAGAAAGTATTTTCTTTTTATTTATTTATTTTTTTTTTTTTTAAAAAGCCGTTCTACCCGCCGGCCTCGCCGCACCGCTCGGGGCCCCGGTTCTGCCGTCGCCGCTCCAAGACCGACAGGATTTTCCCCTCCGAAAGTATTTTCTTTAATGCAGTCATATTCACCTTTCTGAAATAACAGCTCTGCTTACACTCCTTTTCCTTTTAAAATGTTCAAGAACCCACACTGTGTAGATTAACTGCAAATCCCTTAGCATGGCATGGAAAAGGTTTCAAAGTACTAATCCAAAGTGTGACTTCACGCTGACTGCACTCTCTGGTTTCTGTTTCTTCAACCGTAGATTGCAGATAGTGTCACTAGTGTCGGTTTTGGTACCTTATATCTCACTGGTTTATTTACCTAGAATTTTGGCCCACTACCAAGGTGTACCTGGTGCATCTGGGGTGGAAAGCTATGAAGCTTAAAACTGGGCTGACAAACACAGTATAGTCCCTAAGACAAAATGATATTAGCATATTTTGTTACAGCTGAAAGCTTGAATGCAATGATAGAAATTCATGATAACCTTCAACACCATTTATCAACTTTCCAACTTCCACTGAAGACTTAACACAGTTCACAAGGTGGAAAAAAATAAAGAACTACCTAGTGTGGCAGAGAATGTCTAATCTCCTTCTGGGTCATTAAAATGAATGAATTTTTGTCTTCCTGGCCCCAGAATTAGGCTTCATTTTCCCAATTTCACTTCTATAAAGATGTAGCCATATATCAAAGTTATAACTGACATGCTGTAGATTGTTATATTAATAGTAATGCCCTAGCTCAACATTCAGAAAACTAAGATCATGGCATCCAGTCCCATCACTTCATGGCAAATAGATGGGGAAACACTGGAAACAGTGGCTGACTTTATTTTTCTAGGCTCCAAAATCACGGCAAATGGTGATTGCAGCCATGAAATTAAAAGACGCCTGCTCCTTGGAAGGAAAGTTATGACCAACCTAGACAACATATTAAAAAGCAGAGACATTACTTTGCCAACAAAGGTCCATCTAGTCAAGGCTATGGTTTTTCCAGTAGTCATGTATGGAT
>NW_011494721.1:4505114-4527878 GCF_000754665.1 Bison bison bison
CAAAGAGCTAACTCATTGGAAAAGACCCTGATGCTGGGAAAGATTGAGGGCAGGAGGAGAAGGGGACAACAGAGGATGAAATGTTTGGATGGCATCACCGACTCAATGGACATGGGTTTGGGTGGACTCTGGGAGTCGGTGATGGACAGGGAGGCCTGGCGTGCTATGGTTCATGGTGTTGCAAAGAGTCGGACATGACTGAGCGACTGAACTGAACTGAGTGAACCATGCCTCCCTATATCCCCATTCTTTTGCAGTATGACTTTGCTATTCCTCCAACCAAGCTCATTTCTGATCTCTTTGAATTCATGCTGACCTTGTGACTTGTTTTGACCAACAGAATGTAGCAAAAGCAATGTCATGTGACTGATAAAGTAGGTTTTAGGGATCTCACAACTTTTGTGTTCAACTTCTTGAAACACTGCCTGAAGTGTCCATGCTTTGAAGAAAATGTAAGACTGAAATGTGAGATTACCTGGGGTTAGAAGCCCATTTGACCCACCTGAGCTCAGCCCTCAACTGACCCATCAGCCGAATGTAGCCACATCTGAAAGCCAAAATAAGACCAGCTGAAAAAGCTGCTCAAGCAATCCTTAGAATTGTGGGGGGAAAATTAATTATTGTTGTTTGAGGGTATGGAGTTGGTGTTATTTTTTAGACCGAAATAAATAACAGACACAGTAAGTAATGCTCATAAAAGTGATTGTACCCTCTTTGAGCCCTGACCCATAAAACCCTCTGATGAGCAGAGGGAAGATGACTCAAGCAAAATCTTAGAAGGCATTTCATGAAAATGGCAAAGCCCTGTAAGCCTGGCTTCTAAATGACTGATTCTTGACATATCCTTCAGGTAAGTGCTGATACTTGAGCAAGAAATAAACTTCACATGTATTTTAGCTTTATATATTTTGAGTTCTATTTATTGCAAAGTTGCTGCTGCTGCTGCTAAGTCACTTCAGTCGTGTCCGACTCTGTGCGACCCCATAGACAGCAGCCCACCAGGCTCCCTTGTCATTGGGATTCTCCAGGCAAGAACACTGGAGTGGGTTGGCATTTCCTTCTCCAATGCATGAAAGTGAAAGTGAAGTTGCTCAGTCTGTCCGACCCTCAGCGACCCCATGGACTGTAGCCTTCCAGGCTCCTCCATCCGTGGGATTTTCCAGGCAAGAGTACTGGAGTGAGGTGCCATTGCCACAGTTAATGTATACTAATTAATAGGTCGACAATCCTACCTTTTGACATTTCTTCAGATATTGGCTAGTTTCAGAAACATTTTATTTATAAGCAAAGAATTTTTTGTGAAACAATAAATTGGACTTCAGTTGTATGTAATTATGTTTGCAATATGTTTTTTCACACTGAAACACTGGAAAAATAGAGAAAATTTATGGGATTAAAGCATTTATACATAATGTCAACACTAGAATTTGGGCACATTTCATTATTTGCATATGTGTATTTTAACCTAAATTTACACATTTATTTCACCTAATATTATATAATAAACAATTTCTGTTTGTATTCATAACCACTTTCTAAAGTGATTGCATCATGCTCCATCTAGTGGACACAGTATAAGTTATCCCTTATGCCCTTTTATTGACAATTGAATTTGACCCAAATAGTCTGTGTTATAATGCTATAATAAGCATTATTCTTAAGTATTATTATTAAAATATCTTTTTCTATTTTCATGTCATTTGCTGAACTGTCATTCTTAATTATTTAAATTCAATATATTATTTGTGTTTTTATTAAAATTATTTAATTTTAGTTTGTTATTAATTCTGTAATAAGTTATTACAGAAATTGTTATTTGCTATATTTTTGCTTTGTTTATTTAAAGATAACAGCATTAATGTAATATTGGATTCTTTATCAAGTGTGACAATCTCCCCCAATCATCATGTTTAATTACTGAGTATTGTGTGAGATCTAGATGGTTATTACTTACTCCCCAAAATCTTTATGCTTTTTCTCATGGTTCACAACTTTTCTCAGTATCTTCTTTTTCCTGCATCTTCAACCAGTTACCTCACAAACACCAAGAATGTTTTTAATTTACTGAACCATCTTCTCTAGATTCTAACCCCTCAGAAAACAATTATTTAACGTAATACAAGTGAAAAACAACCACACCTACCACTCTGACATTGACTTCCCACATTCTCTTTTGTTGTCTAAAATAGCTCCACTTGAATATCTTGCTGACATCTGGGATATAAAATAAAAACCATGTAAGTTACATTCCCTTACAGCATATATTCTGCCCAAGTTTCTCATTACTTTAAAGATGTCATTCTCAGCAGTCCTCTTTTTCCCAAGCTTACACAGAACTTTCTCCTGTTATTCAGACTTCTATATTTTTCCTTTGCTGCCTTATAATTTTCTTTAAGTTATATACAGCTGAGTTAAACAGGAGGCTTCCATGGATGCTCAGTGGTAAAGAATCTGCCTGCCAGTGCAAGAGACGTGGGTTCAATCCCTGAGTTGGGAAGGCTGGAGAAGGAAATGGCAACCCACTCCAGTATTCTTACCTGGGAAATCCCATGGACTGAAACTATAGTCCATGGAGTCACAAAAGAATTAGACATGACTGAGCGACTAAACAACCACCACAAAATTAAACAAGCCAGCTTTTCCTTTAGATTTGCTGCAATTTCTGATTTGTCTGTCATGGTGAATTGTGGTATCAGTCACTCAAACAGTTTAATCAGAAGCCTGGGGGTCATTCGTGTCTCCTTATCCATTATACCAGTATCTTTTAATCTGTCACCAAGTCTCTTTATCACTTTTTTGATTTGGTGTTCTATTTTTCTTATTTTATGTTAACATTTTTATTGAAGTATATGTTAGCATTTTTATTGAAGTGTATACTGAAGATTGCCCAAATCTTAAATAGTTTTACAAATGTTCATGTGCTTAATTGTGTCTACATCTTTGTGACCCCATGGACTGAAGCCCACCAGGCTCCTGTGTCCATGGCAAGAATACTGGAGTGAATTGTCATTTCCTCCTCCAAAGGATCTTCAAATCCCAGGGATTGAACCTGCATCTCCTGCATTGCAGGCGGATTCTTTACCACTGAGCCACCAGGGGACCCTGAGGATGAGAATGGCAGGACAATTAAGAGAGGAGGCTACATCCTGCCCAGATCACATATTTCTCACTCTGGATGTCAGGAGAGCTCCCCAACCTCACATGAGCAAAACGGCTCCTTGAAGGTCAAAGTGGACTGATGCTAAACTATGCTCCACCCATAGACCTCTTCAGTAGAATCCATCTTGGCTAAGGGATGCATGTGCACACATGGTGGGGATCCTAAGATATACCAAGTATGGACTCTGAACCAGGCAAATCAAAATGATTGGCCAAAGGAAACCAAGAAGAAATGCCCCATATAAGTAATTTAAACTGCTACAAAGGTGTGACTCAAGGATTCTCCCACTGAGTCTGTTCCTGTCTATCCACATGTACTTACTCATTTTTTCCTCTTAATAAATATTTTACTTGCTTCACTACTTTACCTCTTTGTGGAAACTCTTCTCTGAAAAGTTGAAGGGCCAGAGTCCTTTTCACTGACCACTGGTCTAGTGGCTAGGATTTGATGCTTTCACTACCATGACATGACCTCAATCTCTGGCTGGGAACCCAAGCCCCACTTCAAGCCATTGCATCCTGAGACTCCCTGAGATTAGGCCCATTTTAAGAAACATGATATTGCCAGCACCTGAGAAATCTCTGCTATGATCAGTTTCAGTTACTAAATTGTATCTAAATTTAACCATTATACTAATTTCCAACACCATAGACTTGTTTCTCCTGTTTTTGAAGTTTATAGAAGTCAAATAATACATTGTGTATCCTTTTGCATTTGGCTTTCTTCACTAAACAGCATGTTCTGGCCATCCATATTGATCACAGTCATTGTTCTTTCACTCTTGCTGCCATATAACATTGTATTCAGAGAATGCTACTGATTATATTTATCCATGTTGTGGATGACTAATCTTTGTGCCATTTGGGGAGTTTGTTTTGAATAGTCTCGGTATAAATGTTTCTATACATGATTTATGGTGCACATACATAGGCATATGCTGGATATACACTTAAGAGAAGAATTACAGAGTCATAGAATACAAACTTAACTTTTTTATGGATACTTTTGTATTTTGGTATATAGGCCATCTAGGAGGTCCACATTAAGTGCCTTAGGAGCATTAACTTTTGTGATTAAAAGGGGCTCTTTATTAGTAATATAAAACACTCTCATCACTCAAGAAATTCCAAACATTTTAGCTCTATGTCAGGAATAGGGAAAAAGATCAAATATTTCTTATTATACAATGGCATGTATCAAAATTTCACTCTTTCTTAGGATGAATGATATTCTTTTATGGCTGAATAATATTTTGCTATGTATATGTAACAATAAATATATTTATTTTTCTTTTGATGGACATTGGACTACAACCATGAATATCTACTTACATGTACTTCTTTGAGTACTTGTTTTCAATTTTTTTAGATAGGCATGAAGAGTAGAATTCCAGCATCATATGGCAGTTCTAAGTTTAACTTTGTGAGGAAACACCAAACTGTTTTCCATCCTACTGAAACATTTTACATTTTCATTAGCAATGTATGAGAGTTTGAGTTTCTCTCCATACTCAGCAACACTAACACTTGTTTTCTATTTTTTTAAAATAATAACCATCCTGGTAGAAATAAAATGGTATCTCATTGTGTTTTTGATTTACATTTCTCTAATGAATAATAATGTTGAGAATCTTTTCATGTGCTTCTTAGCCCATTTGCATGTATTCTTTGTAAAAATTTCTAACTCTATTTTTATGTTATTATATATTATCTATAAATAGATCTCATTTGTAATTGTATGTAACATGTAATATATGCACATATAGATATGTTATATTAATTTTTGAATAGCAAAATTCTAACAATCTTGTGTGTGTGCAATGTATTCAGAAAGATCAGACCTCTATAATTTATCTTACTGTCTAGCCACTTTTACACAGTTGTAGTAATTATAGAATAAGCTCCTCGAATTTGATAACACTTTGTTTTATCTTTAATTAAAGAACTCCAACTTTGTTTGTCTTTCTTATATAAGAAAATAATAACTGTATAGTTAAGAAAAAAATGCTGCTTCTTATTCAAAATTTTTTCAAGGCACCTTTAAGAATTTTGCCAGATATTGAAGGTAAGAGGTTGTTACCTCAACTGCTTATTTGGAAATCATCTAAGTGAAATAGTCACCTTTTAGCACAAAAGAATATGCTAATGCTTTATGGAAATTGTCTTCTATATAACAAAGCAAACCCATCAGTTATTTCCTACTAGAAATCTTAAACTATATACTTGGGTATATAGGCGTTCACTTAGACTTTATTTTAAAGACATTGAAGTTTTTGGTATGTATAAAGTTACATAGCACACTTTTTCTATTGTATGGTGACTGTGATGTCAAGGCTACATTTAATACAGATTTGTCTTTCAGCATGAGTTTTGTATTTGGCAAATGTTCAACACGTTTTCTTTATAATATTTACCAGCGCATTTTGCAGTATGGGAATACATGTTCATTTATTCCATATTACCCTCAGAATTAACTCTTGTATTCTAATATAACTCTTACTGTGGATAAAATATGTGATTTAATTTAATTTTATAATGTATAGTAATGGCATAATGTTTCAAATATATGACTTCTAATTTCATTCATTAAAGTAAGGATGTGTCCTGGAAGTCCCTCCCCTGGCTTCCCTCTTAACACCCATCATCCTGAAACATATTCAGCCCCAGAACTCTTAAGCACCAATCATTTCTAAACCTCAATATGTTCTTTCATTCTTTTTTTTATTTGCATTATAGAGTTTTATTTTTTAATATAAATTTATTTATTTTATTGGAGGCTAATTACTTTACAATATTGTATTGGTTTTGCCATACATTGACATGAAATTGGGTGTACATGTGTTCCCCATCCTGAACCCCTCTCCTACCTCCCTCCCCGTGCACACCGAGGAAACCAGAATTGAAAGAGACATGTGTACTCCAATGTTCTTTCATTCTTAAGTGCCTTTTCCTAGGCTTTTTACCAAGCCTGAACCTTTCCCCTGTAAACCTTCCCCGCCATGTGAGTCTGCCTGGGAAAGAACTACCCCATATCCAAAGTTCAAGATCCTGATGAACTGTCATTTCCATTCTGATTGAGTCCCCTGCCACTGTCAACACTACCTGTGCAGTTAGCTCTTTCTTCTTCTAAAATTCAGGACTTTGCATGGTCTTATTCACCTTTTCCAGCAAGCTGGTAGCATAAGAACTTAAACTTTGGAGACCAAAATACTGTTAGGAATATATTTTTTTTTCCTGAGGCAGGAAATGCAAAATCCATGTCTATCTCTAAATCAAGGTAGCAAAGAACATCCAGATTGAAAAAGATATGTGCAGTGAATTAATACAACCACCCACTATTCTAGGTTTCTCTCTACCTATCAAATGTTTTCTTAGCTCCTGCTCTAACATCTCTTGTTACTAGCTAGTTAATCTAATTTATTTGATGCAACAGACAAGTGCATTTCTTAACTTAATTTCACACTGGTACTAGATATTTTCTGCATATCATTTTAAAAAAGGCCCCATCTTCATTAGGGAAAGAAGTTCTTAATGTAAGAGTAGTTTAGGCTATCCAAATATACTTTCCATGTTACCAAAGAAATTTAATCAAAGGAGCAGCTCCAGTGGAGGAAAAATTCACTTTATTTTATATTCTTTTATTAGGAAATATTCCCATTAGCCATCATTATCAGCTGAGCTCTATTCTCTACTGCTGAAAAAATGTCTACAGTAGTCATCATCAATATGCAGAGCTTTCTAAATAAATTGCTGTTAGATGTATTTGCCAGATAAACTCCCACAAGCTGTGACCGATTGTGAACTGTGTAGTATACCTTTCCTCCTTAATAATAAATCAAATAATAATACAAATTGGCAATACTTCTGTGGATTGATCTCACAATATTTCATGTGAACAAAGATTAACATGAAGAACACCTCTTGTTAGGGCTTAAAATACCAATACGTTCTAAGTCAAAATAAAACTTTTATTTTAGAGCCACAGTTATGCGTCTGGCTAAAATGTTTTAAAGAAGCTTATTATTAGGCATCATTCTAAAATGTAAACAATATGGGATGAAGAATCAAAATAAAGTTTGAATTTTTGTTCCTCACTTAGATACCCAAATAATAAAATTAGATATATATTTTGAAGCTGTTATTTCACTTATGAAAAGGAAACACCAGTATTTATCTGCACCAAATGTTGTGGGCACCAAGTAAAATAACAGATTTGTAAATCTTCCCATGAGTTTTTTTTTTTTAATCTTGCATAATAGTGCAAGCTCCCGAGCCCCAAAAATGTCATACCTCTCTCTCTCATGTGAAAACGTCTCTGCCTAAAACTTACAGTAAAGATATATTGTACTAATTCACACTTTGCCATTAACTGTGAAAAATATGTAGAGGTCTTCAAGTTTCTTTTTCCGTTCATGCCATTGGTTAGTCAGTTAAAATTATACAGAAGTTAACATATAAGAAAGTGTAAGTAAATTCTTAACATTAAATGTATCTTCCAGGTGGCAGTAGTGGTAAGAATTGGCCTGACAATACAGGAGACTCAAGAGATGGGGCTTTGATCCCTGAGTCGGGAAGATCCCCTGGAGAAGGAAATGGCAACACTCCAGTATTCTTGTCTGGAAAATTCCATGGACAGAGGAGCATGGCAGGTTATAGTCCATGGGTCACAAAGAATCGGACATGACAGCGCACATAGACACATACACACACATACATGAAGATATATTATTTTTTTCTTTGTATTATCATTCATCCAATAACTGAGACTACTGAACATTTATGCTACTTTAAATATCTTCTGTCTTCTTCTTGTCTATTGCATAGTCCTTGATGCTTATGAGACTACCCCAATAGTATCTTAAACAATGTTTTGTTTTGCTTTTTTCCCAAGATTATGCGGGTTACTGCAGAAGTTCCCTTTAAGAGTTCAACTGGGTTCACTCAGCACTGTAACTAAAAGTAATGTGTTGGAGCTGGTTCCCAGCAGCTATGAGAACTGATGCTTGTAAGAATTCTGTGAATCAGATGGCATCATATGGTTGGCTTGAAATTGACCATGGTGGGTGTCATCCCACAGAAAGTGCCAAATGCTAAAAATAAAACTTTTTAATTCCCTTAGAGCTGGGAAGATTCAAGATGGCTTCACTTAATGCCTGCGAGTTGGTGATGGCTATTGGCTGAGGTATTGGGTTTGGTCCAAATGATCTCTCATGCTCTAGAGGTTAAACAGACTTCATTATCTGGCAGTTTCAGCACAACATTCCAAAAACAGGGAAGCAGAAGTTAAAATCTGCCTTTAAAAATCACATAACATCACTTCCATCACATTCCATTTTTACTTCTATAGCCTAACATACAGTTCCCCTTACTTATAAAATTAATATAGCTTTTACAATCAGAATTAAGTAGTAAAGTCCATGTGAAATAATTATGACAATAACTGGTACATTAAAGATATTCAATAAATGTCAGTTACTATTACTACTATGTATTAATACTTTATATCCTTTAAAATCTCTCATATCAGTCATCTCTTTATCCTCACTGCCACCACCTTGGTGAAAGGAGCCTTGTTTAATTCCTCCCGCTTTACTTGGTCTGCAATAATTCTGTTTTAGCATCTGTTGCTGCTGCTAAGTCACTTCAGTCGTGTCCAACTCTGTGCGACCCCATAGACAGCAGCCCACCAGGCTCCCCTGTCCCTGGGATTCTCCAGGCAAGAACACTGGAGTGGGTTGCCATTTCCTTCTCCAATGCATGAAAGTGAAAGTGAAAGTGAAGTCACTCAGTCGTGTCCGACTCTTTGCAACCCCACGGATTGCAGCCCACCAGGCTCCTCCGCCCATGGGATTTTCCAGGCAAGAGTACTGGAGTGGGGTGCCATTGCCTTCTCCATTAGCATCTGTAATTATAAACAAATATTTGTTCATTGTCAGATTCCAACTTTCAGACAGTAAACTTTAAGGGCTTAAAATTCCTATTTTTCTTTTATAATTTTATCACAAATATTCAGCATAGCATCTGGAATAATCATCCAATAAATATTTGCTGAATCATTTTTTCTGCTAATAGCAATTAGAGTAATTAACCTGTTAAATATTATATTTTATTCTGAAGTACATAACCACATTATGAAATAACTCATGTATCTGGAGTGATAACTCTAGAGTATAGGTAAATTAAGAAATTATGTTTAATAAACTAATGTCCAAAATGTGAGATGTAGCCCTGTACAGTAGCTGAGTACACAGTCTCTTGACTGAAGGTTACCAGTAACCAAATCCAAACCCAACAGTTCTTGCTGTTTCTTTAGTCAAGTAGCTTAGTCTTTCTCTGTGTTAGTTTTTTGTAAAAAGGAAGATAAGACTTCTATTAGAGCATTATTATAAGCATTCAACAACTTTAGCAAAAGTAAATAGCAAAGTAATAGTAGACAAATTGACACATAACAAGTTCCATTTAAATATTCTCTTATTGTTGTAATATATTTTCTGGTACTTTATCTTCAAAGATATACTTGCCCTAAAAAATAAACACTACAGATTCAAGTAAGTTTGTGTTGTTTCAGGCCATACTTTAGGAAAGGTTAATGTAACACATCTGTTGTATTTTTTATGTTTTCTTTTTAAAAATATAAAATAATGCTGAAAATTTGTTATAATACATTTTAATAATATTTAAACTATAAACTGGATCCTATAATGTAGTTTTCATATTCTTGAGTACCTATAAAATGTTAACATATGTGGTTTGCTTTATGTAAACATGAAAGGAAGACAGATGATAAGCCATTTTATCTCCTGACCCTTTTCATTGGTTATATTTTTTAAGAATTATTTCACATAATAATTCTTACATAATTGCAAATTATTACTTTCATTTAATCCTGCTATCTTAACTATGTATCACTTACATTTTCTACTTTAATCCAATTCTCTGTTCTTTTCCTGTGTCTTTTAAATTTTTAAAACCTGTCCACCCAAAATTAATTTAGCATTCAACTGGATAGCTTCTGTTATTCACTCTTATTCAAACACAAAAAGTTGCCTTATCACCCATGTTGTATCTAAACGTTTTCTAATAATCCCCTCAAGCTTCACTTTTGTTTTGAATTGCCTTGTAGTCTACTACCTTTTGATCACCTTCTCATGTCTTTCATCTTATCTCTAATATGTTATTTTGCTTTATACTGGAGCCACGTTTCCTTGACTTTTATAGATAATATTTAAAATTTACCCTTCTTTCTTTGACTTGCTTAAAAATAATTTTTGTTGAAGTATATTTGATTCACAGTGTTATGTTAGTTTCTGCTGTACAGCAAAGTGAGTCATTAATACATATACATACATCTACTCTTTTCTAGACTATTTTCCCATATAAGCCATTGCAGAGTATTGGGTAGAGTTCCCTGTGATATACATTAGGTCCTTATTTGTTATCTATTTTATATATAGTAGTGTATATATATCGATTCCAATCTCCCAATTTACTCCTTCCTTAACAAACCATAAGTTCGTTCTCCGTATTTGTGACTATTCCTGTTTTGTAAATAAGTTTATTTGTGCCACTTTTTTTTTTTTTTTGAATTCCACTTCTCTACTAAAGACAATATTGGGTCTATTCATTGGATATGTTTATCCTTTTGTAAAATGCCTCCAAATAAAATTGGCCATGGCTACTTTGACAATATTTCTTGAGTAATATTCAAATTTAACTAGAATTCTCAAAATTGTGCTACTATTTTTCTGTAAGTAATTCAAATCCTGAATTCAGTGCACATAACGCTTATGTGGGAGTGGCAGTTGGGGCTCGAGAGACACTGAGCCACAGGAGATTGTTTCACACACGACTTAACTGTCAAGGTCAGTGGATCACGAAAAGGAAATAAATGTAGGATTTTTTTTGTAAACTATCAAACATTGGCTTAGCCAAAATTTCACTCAGGTTTTTCCATAAGATGTTACAGAAAACAAACTATTTGGCCAACTCGTACTAACATTGCCATTCTTTTTCAGTCCTAACCAAACTACAATCAATTAAAGACACAATATCTTAATTTTTGTTTTATCTGTTTATATTATACTTCATTCTGTAGTGAGAAGAACACTCACTGACTTTGATTTCTAGATCCAGATTTGAAACTCAGCTTTAAATCTCTTTCCTATACGACTTTAGACAAATTTCTTAACCGCTCTGTTATCCAATTTCCAACCTGAGAAATAGAAGCTAATGTATCTATTTCTTGGAAATACTAGTGTCTAAAAAATAAAGAATATATAGAATGTTAGACATTGCCTGGCAATGTAAATTTACTTATTTAAAAAAAAACCATCACTGGACATCTCATGATTTATATCTCTAATGTGAAAATTTACACAGATATTTCTTTGGAGGATTTTAAGTCATTTTTATATTGATTGACATACATTTCATTTCACACTTAGTAATTAATTATGTTACCAATTTAAACTACAAAGCAAATGCTGTAATAGACTACAGTTTGCATAGGGCTATACCATCACAAAATTACACACATTTAGGATTAATCATTTCCTTTTTAGGTTAGCCTTTGTCAAGATTCCTGCCAATGAATTATTTTACAATTCTGTCACTAGAAAGAATAAACAGGGAAAGGACACAAAACAGAGTGGCAAGAACTCTCATTTGGATTTGTATGCTTACTTTAGGATGATTTTTCTGCTATTTATTAAATTGATGATACAGAGAAATCATTCTCTTTATGAACTCTTCGAGGGGTCCTTCAACAGTCTTTTGAGGGAGGCCATGGGAATCCTGTCTACTTATCATGTATTGATGTCTCTTTCATCTGTTAACATATGAACTTGGCTACTCTCATTAGGAAGTAAAATGGCAAGGCTTAAACTATTCCCTTCCCACGAGATGACTTATTACAAAGAAATAAACACAAAATATCTTGTAGTCTTTATATATTGAACTATATTACAAGAATTGTTTTTGGTCCATTGTTCTATAAAATGCATGTTAGAGAAGTTCTACTTTTCAATGCTCCAGATGGAAAAGGAAAAATTATAATATTTTTTTTTTCACTGACAATCCTTTTGGAGGTAAAAAGGGAAGGCAGCTTCAATTTAAGATCAAGAAATACCGACAAGCTTTTATCCATGAAACTATGGGTGGACAGTATTATTATTATCCATGAAACTCTTAAAGTGGACAGTCTGCCACTGTTTCCAGACAAAGAGTCTCACGATTTGCCACAATCTTTGAAACAGTTCATGGATGGAACTTTCACCACCAAATAATTAAGAAACAAGGGTAGGGGATATTTATTGGAAAGTATTGTGTTAAATTTTAAAATTTTGGCCTCTATTCTCTTTGACTGATGCCCATCCATTAAAATTCCTCATGTGGTGGTGCCCAGTATTATCCAAGGTCTCTTCCCTACAGTTTATGTGCTCAGTCACTCAGTGATGTCCAACTCTTTGAGACTCCATGGACTGTAGCCCACAAAGCTCCTCTTTCGATGGGATTCTCCAGTCAAGAATAATGGAGTGAGTCGCCATTCCCTGCTATAGGAAATCTTCCAGACCCAAGGATAAAAATCTCATCTCTTGTGTCTCCTGCATTGACACTGTATTTTGCCACTGTATTGGGAGGTAGATTTTAAACCACTGTGTAAATTAAAATTCCATATGTTTTATTTATTGACCAAAAGTTTGTCTATTAAATACTTTATGGCCTGGAATGAAGACAGACATTTTCCCTTATTTTGGGAAGCATTTCCCTAAAATGTGAAAACTATAAAGATAAACCTACAAGACTTTCTAGAACTAACACCCAAAAAAGATATCCTTTTCATAATAGGGGACTGGAATGTAGAAGTAGGAAGTCAAGAGACACCTGGGGTAAAGGAAAATTCGGCCTTGGAGTACAAAGTGAAGCAGGGCAAAGACTAACAGAGTTTTGCCAAGAGAACCCAATAGGCATAGCAAATGCCCTCTTCCAACAACACAAGAGAAGACTCTACATATGGACATCACAAGATGTCAATACTGAAACCAGACTGATTATATTCTTTGCAGCCAAAGATGGAGAAGCTCTAAACAGTCAACAAAAACAAGACTAGGAGCTGACTGTGGCTCATATCATGAACTCCTTATTGCCAAATCCAGACTTAAATTGAAGAAAGCATGGAAAACCACTAGACCATTCAGATATAATCTAAATCAAGTCCCTTATGATTATACAGCATAAGTGACAAATAGATTCAAGGGATTAGATCTGATAGACAGAGTGCCTGAAGAACTATGGATGGAGGTTTGTGATATTGTACAGGAGGCAGGGATCAAGACCATCCCAAGAAAAAGAAATTCAAAAAGGCAAAATGGTTGTCTGAAGTCCTTACAAATAGCTGAAAAAAGAAAAGAAGCTAAAGGCAAAGGATAAAAGGAAAGATATATCTATTTGAATGCAGAGTTCCAAAGAATATCATGGAGAGATAAGAAAGCCTTCCTCAGTGATGAATGCAAAGAAAGAGGGAAACAATAGAATGGGAAAGACTAGAGATCTCTTCAGGACATTTAGAGATACCAAGGGAACATTTCATGCAAAGATGGGCTCCATAAAGGACAGAAATGGTATAGGCCTAACAGAAGCAGAAGATATTAAGAATAGGTGGCAAGAATAAACAGAAGAACTGTACAGAAAAAGAACTTCATGACCCAGATATCCATAATGGTGTGATCAGTCATCCTGGAATGTGAAGTCAAGTGGGCCTTAGAAAGCATCACTGTGAACAAAGCTAGTGGAGGTGATTGAATTCCAGTTGAGCTATTTTATTCCTAAAAGATGATGCTGTGAAAGTGCTGCACTTAATATGCCAGCAAATTTGGAAAACTCAGCAGTGGCCACAGGACTGGCAAAAGTCAGCTTTCACTCCAATCCAAAAGAAAAGCTATGCCAAAGAATGTTCAAACTACTGCACATTAGCACTCATCTCACATGCTAGCAAAGTAATGATCAAAATCCTCCAAGCCAGGCTTCAACAGTACATGAATGGTGAACTTTGAGATGTTCAGGCTGGTTTTAGAAAAGGCAGAAGAATCAGAGATCAAATCAAACTGAACACTGAAGAATTGATTCTTTTGAACTGTGGTGTTGGAGAAGATTTTGAGAGTCTCTTGGACTGCAAGGAGATCCAACCAGTCCCTCCTGAAGGAAATCAGTCCTGAATATTCATTGGAAGGACTGATGCTGAAGCTGAAACTCCAATTCTTTGGCCACCTGAAGTGAAGAAGTGACTCATTGGAAAAGACCCTGATGCTGGGAAAGATTGAAGGCAGGAGGAGAAGGGGATGACAGAGAATGAGATGATTGGATGGCATCACCAACTCTATGGACATGAGTCTGAGTAAACTTCAGGAGTTGGTGATGGACAGGGAAGCCTGGTATGCTACAGTCCATGGGGTCACAAAGAGTCAGACACAGTTGTGACTGCAATGAACTGACTGATAAAGATGATAAAAAATATTAACAGAAAAATACTTAACTAGAACCAAATCTTCCATAGGTTTTAATGCTATGCAAGAAAAAAATTATCATTAATAATCCTGTAAATAGCCCCCAAATATACATGATTTTTTAATGTACAATTCTGAGTTAATTTTAAAATGTGTTATGTGTATGAGTTAATTTTATATGCTGTTTTCTATCTGTAACAGTCCATTGATATTATGTCCATTTTATCAACATGCCTCAGGTAGTTTAAGTAATCGGACAAAGTTCACCAAGTAGTAAGTTGCCTTTATTTTTCACTCTGAGAAATTCTAAAATCTACAACCCTTCATGTATCAATATTGGTACATCAGTTTTAACAAATGTACCACACAAGCAATTGACTTTGTGGATCATAATAAACTGTGGAAAAATCTTAAAGCGATTAGAATACCAGGCCATCTTACCTATCTCCTGAGAAACCTTTATGCAGGTAAAGAAGCAACAGTTAGAATCCTGCATAAAACAACTGATTGGTTCAAGATTGAAAAAGAGTATGACAGGGCAGTCTGCTGTCACCCTGTTTGTTTAATCTATAAGTGAGAACATCATGAAAAATACTGGGTTGGATGAGTTACTAACTGGAATCAAGATAGGCAGGAGAAACATCAACAACCTCACATATGTGGCTGATACCACTCTAATGGCGGAAAGCAAAGAGGAACTAAAGAGCCTCTTGATGAGGGTGGAGGAAGAGAGTGAAAGAACCAGCTTAAAACTAAATATTAAAGAAACTAAGATCGTGGCATCCAGCCCCATTACTTCATGGCAAGTAGAGGAGGAAAACGTGGAAGTAGTGACAGATTTCCTCTCCATGGGCTCTAAAATCACTGCAAATGATGACTGCAGCCATGAAATCAGAAGATCTTTGCTTCTTGGCAGGAAATCTATTACAAACCTAAACAGTGTGCTGAAAAACCGAGACATTACTCTGCCGACAAAGGTCAGTATAGTCAAGGCTATGGTCTTCCAGTGGTCAAGTACAGTTGTGAGAGCTGAATGGTAAAGAAGCACTGGCTAAAGCACTGGCTAAAGCACTTTAGCACTGGCTAAAGAATTGACGCCTTCAAACTATGGTGCTGCAGGAGGCTCCTGAGAGTCCCTTGGACAGCAAGGAGATCAAAACAGTCAATCTTAAGGGAAATCAATCCTGAATACTCGTTGGAAGGACTGATGCTGAAGTTGAAACAAGCATTTTGGTCATCTGATGTGAAAAGCTGGAAAAATATCTGTTGCTGGGAAAGATTGAGGGCAGGAGAAAGGGTATCAGAGGATGAGATGACTGGATCACATCACTGATGCAATGGACATGAACTTGGGCAAACCTCAGGAAATTGTGAGATAGAGAGGCCTTGTGTCCTGCAGCCCATGGGGTCACAAAGAGTTGGACACAACTGGGTGACTGAACAACAACCACACAAGATATTAGTAATAAGAGGAACTGCAGGGGAAGGTAGAGAAAATATATGACAACTCTGCTTTCTGCTTAATTTTTCTGTAAACATAAAACTTCTCTAAAAATTAGTCTATTAATTTTTTACTTCTTTAGAAAATCCACCTCTTTACACTCAATAAAGCCAATATAGCTGATTATATTCAAATACTCTGGGTCAGGATTCTAAGAGTCAATGAACCAGGTCATTTTCCTTCCCAAAAGACAAGAATACTGGGCTTGGGCTTGGGTTTTTGTGTAAAGGTTGTTAAGTGCCAAGTCATCTATTTGTGGTAATGCACTGAATTTTCCAAAGGACTATAGCAGATACATAAATTATGAGTTCTTTGAATCCTGGTTTCAAATTTGAAAGAAAAAGCTCTCTTTGCAACATAATTTTTAAATTAATATGGTTGATTTGTTTCATTATTTTGAACCAGTGTTTGTGTATTAGAGCTCGCAAATAAACAGAAAAGCCATCATTACATTAACTTTCACATGAAAAAACTGGCTCTAGAGATTTGGGTATGTGCTCCAAGGTATATGTAATGTAATTAGTTCTAACTTCAGGTGATGTTCTCATAAATAGGGAACAAATATTAGCAAAGTTATTAATTAGGCATACTTACACTTCTGTCATTTGTAATAATGTGTTTGTTTGAACCAAGATATCATATTTGTTAGAGTCATTAATGACTGTCAGTAAGAGATGGTGCTCCAGCATTTCACCAATACTTGAGAAATACACAGGGATTACATTTCTTAGCAAGGGACTTATCTCATTCTTTGTTTTTATAGAATGAAAACCAAACCAAAAAGTATGAAGTTGTCAAGCTTTTTCAACCACTTTCCTGTGTTTTACTCACCAGACTTTACTCACTTTACTCACCAGACTCTCTATGCCTTTTCAAACACTCTAATAACCCTTATTTCATAGTATTATAATGTTTGTTCACCTTTTTTCTCTCCCTTTATGCTTCTTATAAGCACCATGATTTGCTGCTTAATGAATTTGAAGACTCACTTATACAAAAATATTTTAAGAAAGTTTAAATTATTTTAACAAATGTTTTAATTAATTTAACAAATTAGATTATTTTGGCATTTATGTGTATATATATATATGCAATCATTATTTTACATTTATTCATATGGTACATGTATTATTTTTCATATATATCTAAACACGTATAAACATAAAGATTATGACCATAAATGACAATGTTTCCGAAAGCTAATACAAATCTAAAAAGCCTTAAAATTTTAAGAATGAAAAATAAAGCACATACTCTTTTTCATGTCAAGTTATCTGTAAGGTAATGTCTTATATATATGATGCTATTTCAACTTATTGATTCCAAGCACAGTATTTTTTAAGGATTTGCTACAAAAACATCAACAAATTAAAAGGGATTATATAATAATTTGCCACTGAATTTTTTTATTTTCTATATTCTTTGTAGCAATTATTTGAAGGATTAAATGGTCTTCCACTCTAGTAACAAGGTATACCAAGAATATTTCTAAATTTTCATGATGAAGTAGGACAGCATTTTCCAAATAGAGTTCCAGAAAATATGTCTCTAAAAATGTTCATTCAAAAATAGGTTCATGATATATAGATTAAAAATAAGCACAGGAAAAGATGTTCAATATCCTATGTCATTATGGACTTGCAAATTAAATTAACAACTAGATATTACTGTACACTTATTAGAATAGATACTACCCAGAAAACTGACAGTTCCAATTGGTGGTAAATTGTTTGCAGAATAACTGGAATTCTGTTAAAGTCTGAGAAATATAGCTAATTTACAACCACTTCTTAGAGAATCAAAAGGCACGTTGGCATCTTAAGTGAAAGTGAAGTCGCTCAGTCGTGTCCGACTCTTTGTGACCCCATGGATTGTAGCCTATCAGCCTCCTCTGTCCATGGGATTTTCCAAGAAATAGTACTGGAGTGGATTGCCATTTCCTTCTCCAGGGGATCTTCCCAACCCAGGAATCAAACTCGGGTCTCCCACATTGTAGACAGACGCTTTACCATCTGAGCCACCAGGGAAGTCATCTTAAAGTCCCTGAGAATTACTACAGATAGATAATGTTCTAATTATTAAACTCAACAAATTTATTCCCTTATAATAATTTTAAATTTTTCTGTGGATCTAATATTCTAAAGTAAACATTTTATAAAATGATAGATTAGGGCCCTGATTAAGTCCATAAATAAGATTTGAACATAAAATATATCAGTTAATGTACACTGTCTTCCTCACCCTAAATATCAAACATAATAAAGATCTGATTTTATTGGGTTAGAAATTATGTGAGTAGAGTATACATCATAATATATCAATGCCAAGATTTCAGGAATGCACAGAATGCTTAGAAACTTTAGCTGGGTGGTGATGATGAGGACAAAAACAGAAATAAAATTGCAAAGTGAAATGAGTTGTTTGGACTCTATGCCCAAGAAAGAAGCTATTATAAAACTGGTGTCAGACATACGTGATGAGTCAGATGAAGCAATCAGACTGAAGGCTGGAGGGGAATAGAGAAGTTTCCATTTATAGTGTGGTGGTTTTCTGTGAACTCCAGGGAGGAAAATAGCATCTACAAGTTAAAAGAGTGGTCCCTGCCATAACTCAGAATCCAAATGGCGTCACTAGGGGTTCTTTAAGAGACCACAGACAAGGGCATTTTGTTTCTTTACCTACCTTTGAGAAGAAAGATGAGCAGCAGTGTTCTGGGGAAGAGGGAAAGCAATGGGAAGTAAGGACCCAGCGATGCATGGCGTGGCAATAAGAAGAGTGCAGAAACCATGGCTGAAATAAAGCATTGAGTTGAGCTGTGGTCTATGGAAGACGAGCCATGAGGTGAGAAACATGCTAGGATGAGCACTTTTAAAGTGGCCCATTGTCGAACTACTGGAACCACAGAGGAGCACCAAATGTGGGCCTGGAGGAGACCTGAGCTGTCAGGTGAGTGGTGGACTGAGAGATTCAAACCAGATGAGTCCCCTCACTTGAAATTCCCAGGAATGTCCTAAGTGAAAGAAATCATGAAAAGTCCATCAGAGGGGTATCGTCTATGCATGAGTGTGTAAAGGTGAGTGGATATCCAAAACCGTAAAATCCAGTTAGATATTTATGATTTACATTTATAATGTCAGGATAGAGAGGTCTAGAGACATTTGTTTTATAATGCAATATTGATTTCCAATTAAAAATTAAATTATTATCTATATTAGAAAATGTCAAATAGCCAAACATTTAATGTTTTCTCAACTTCTTTATATAGCTCTTCTGCCTCTTTCATTTAGGAGCATTGTCTTACGTTCCAAATTTTTAAATAAGCTTATTAATTAGTATATTCTTCTACACATAATTGTTACTTATCAAACGCTACTTGAGTCTCTACAGATATTTCCAGACTTTCTACAGAGTAAAATGTGCCAACTCTTAATACTACCAGGAGCTATTAATATTTACCCTTGCTTCTGACTTTGTGAATATGTTCTAGATGATTACAGTTCTAAAAGTAAGAGGTCTATCATTACCATTAGTTAGCTGTAAGCCATTTTGATCAAGATAGTTACATGTACAAGTGTATAATCAAATAATTAAATTTCCCCAAAATTAAATTTTAATCATGTGCTTTCAGCTAGCCTGAGGGCAAGATATGTATCAAGTCCAGGGTTATATGCTGAAGAATTTGTGATGGAAAGGATACATTCCTATATTCTTGGGGAAAATATTTTAACAAAAATGACAGTTGTATAATATAGTCACACCTAAAATTACATTCAACAGACCTGGAATAATTTAAAATATGTAAAAATACTCTTTTATTTGATCTAGAGTGTTTGTGTCATCTATTAAATGAACAACTTTAAATTATTTAATTAAATCACACTACTAACTACTTATAGTTATACAAAATAATAATAGTAATTTCTTTTTTTATGTGGCATTCTTGTGGAAATTTGTTTACATTTTGCAATATTTGATTAGGCAATAATGTCTCCTTGTAAATTATGAGTCTGTTTTAAATGAGAACATTATTTTAATTATAGAAACTCTTAAATGGAATATAAAAGCTAGCAATGTAATTTTATTTTAATGATCTCAATTTAAAGAAATACAGCTATCATCTTAATGCTGGTAAAAATGCACAAGCCTCTTACTGTGCCTCCCAACACAAAAACATCCAAACCTAGAATGCCTGCTTCTTTCCCTGTAGACAAAACAAATTACTGAAGCAATGGCAAGAGAAACCAAACCCAACAACCCTTATGGAGAATGAACAATCTGCAGTCTCATTTCATCAGCCTCTCAAGTTTAGACTTGCACATGATCACAAGATTAAGCATCTACGTGTGGCTTCAGTGAGAGACCCAACCTCTCTCCCCACCAGCGTAAGGTCCTAAGGTCCTATCCCTTATGTCACAATACCTAAAGTTACATAATTAGACATGTATTTCTTTGAGAAAACCAAAATCATCTCATTTACAAATGACAGAGTCTCCTGAAATGTATACTGTGCTGTCACCAGCATTTTGATATTAATTACTCTGGTCTCTTAAACAAGTGCCGTGGAACAATAATCAAGTTGCCTAGAACCCAGACAGAAAGGTAGAAATTTGAGAAGATATGCATCAGATAAGGTTTTTAAATTGCATGTGACAAAAATAAAAACAGAAAGTACCTAAGAAAAAAAATAATTTATAAAGGCCATGGAGTGTCTCTAGACCATTAGGACAGCAGTATAACTAAGCCTTGAGTGGGGAAAAAGGAATTCAGCAAAAATACTTGTTTGCCACCTTCCACCTCTGCTATTCTCTAACATTCCCTTTATTATTTTTTCTTGGAAGACTCATCATGCAGTTCACATGGCAGAAAGGTTGAGAGCAGAAAGCACCAAGTTTAACGTCTTATACAAACAGCTTATACAACATCAGCCTCCAGAATGACTACACCACCCTGCCTGTTTCAAGATCCAGTGTTGTTAGGGGAGAATTATGCTCTCCTCTTAAATGTGGTTATTGTTCAGTAGCCCAGTCGTGTCTGACTCTTGGTGATCCCATGAACTGCAGCATGCCTGGCCTCCCTGTCCCTCACCATATCCTGAAGTCTGCCCAAGTTCAGGTCCATTGCATGTGGAGTCCCTCCAACTTTAATCAGCTAGTTGTACATATACTTAATTCTAGTGCAAAATCAGTCCTTTTTCCAGTAGTGATAATTACAGAATCCTAGAAAATTAAAGCTAGAAGATTTATGTAAGATCCTTTAATCCAATCTCAGCACTAAAAAGAAATGTTATCAAGCCATGAAAAGATGGAGTGATCTTAATTCATTCTACTAAGTGAAAAAAAAGCTGATCTGAAAGGCTGTATATTGTATAATTCCAATTATATGAAATTCTAGAAAAAGCAAAACTTTGGAGACAACAAAGAGATCAGTGGTTGCCGGTGGTTTGAAGAGAGGAATGGTAGCAGGTAGAGCACAGAGGTTTTTTGTGTTTTTTTTTTTTTTTTTTTTAGGACAATGAAAATACCCTCTGCATTTCTATAATGATGGATAACATGTCTGAATGATAAAATATCTAAAACCATAGAATGTCCAATGCTAAAAGTGAATTATAATATAAGCTATAAGCTATAGGTAATCAAGAAGTGTCAATGTAGATTCATTAGTTGTACCAAGTATATTCCCTGGTGGGGGATGTTGATAATGGAGGAAGCTATGCAATATGTAAGTGCAGAGAGTATATATGAACTCAATACCTTCCACTCAAACTTTCTGTGAACTTAAAACTGATGTAAAAATTTCAGTAAAGCTAAAATTGATATAAAATATAAAAATCTTAAAATACGAAATAAATAAAATATATTTTGAAAAGGGAAAATGTAGTAACAGTTCCACCAAAAATTACCAGACTATATTTTTCCACATACATACTCAGCAACACTGAATACAATCATTATTTCTACTTTGTGCCAAGTAAACATGTAGTTTTATTTATTTGAATTTGTGTTTATTCAAATACAAGGTAAATGGAAAATTTCTTGTTCCTGGATCTGTGGTCACCAAGATCAACCTCAGGTTCAATGACTCCCGTTAAGGACTCCCAGACCTCAGGAAAGTTGTTATACTCATGGTTATGGTTTACCACAGAAAAAGCACATAGATTAGAACCAGCTAATGTAAAAGATGTACGGGAGAGTCCAGGAGAACGTAGGCACAATCTCCGATTGTCCTCTCGTAGTAGAGTTGTATGGACAGCTCTCAACTCTTCCAGAAATTAAATGTAACAATAACTAAAAATTACTACCAGCCAGGGGAGCTCATCCTGGCATTGATCTTTAGCTTTTTTTTTTTTTTCCCCCTGGGAGGAGCGTGGCCATGTAGGCATGGAGGACTCACTTTTCTGACTTTAGTTACTCTTTCTTCAGCCTCTCACAAGGCCAAACTGGTCAAGCATGACACCAGGATCCCCTCAGAAATCACATTTTTATCATAAATTATCTGAAAGGGCCTAAGGCCCCAGGATTACAAATACATTCTTAACAAGCAAGGTATTCCAAAGGTTTAGAGATTATCTCCAAGGTACTAAGTGCCAGGGTTTGAACATCCCTC
>NW_011494721.1:4527978-4528542 GCF_000754665.1 Bison bison bison
TCATTTCTACATACTTTAGAATTTTCTATTAAAACAACTGTATTAAAATGACAGTTTTCCTTCTTTCAAGCATGTTAACTCAGTTTTCTAGTCCAATATTCATTTCTACATACTTTAGAATTTTCTATTAAAACAACTGTATTAAAATGACAGTTTTCCTTCTTTCAAGCATGTTAACTCAGTTTTCTAGTCCAATATTCATTTCTACATACTTTAGAATTTTCTATTAAAACAACTGTATTAAAATGACAGTTTTCCTTCTTTCAAGCATGTTAACTCAGTTTTCTAGTCCAATATTCATTTCTACATACTTTAGAATTTTCTATTAAAACAACTGTATTAAAATGACAGTTTTCCTTCTTTCAAGCATGTTAACTCAGTTTTCTAGTCCAATATTCATTTCTACATACTTTAGAATTTTCTATTAAAACAACTGTATTAAAATGACAGTTTTCCTTCTTTCAAGCATGTTAACTCAGTTTTCTAGTCCAATATTCATTTCTACATACTTTAGAATTTTCTATTAAAACAACTGTATTAAAATGACAGTTTTCCTTCTTTCAA
>NW_011494721.1:4528642-4531843 GCF_000754665.1 Bison bison bison
TGGACTGGTTGGATCTCCTTGCAGTCCAAGGGACTCTCAAGAGTCTTCTCCAACACCACAGTTCAAAAGCATCAATTCTTCGGCGCTCAGCCTTCTTCACAGTCCAACTCTCACATCCATACATGACCACTGGAAAAACCATAGCCTTGACTAGACGGACCTTTGTTGGCAAAGTAATGTCTCTGCTTTTCAATATGCTATCTAGGTTGGTCATAACTTTCCTTCCAAGGAGTAGTATGCCAAATGAACAGTCAGGGCAGTTATGGGCACCAGCAGGTGAGTGGTTGGAAGCTTGTGCAAAGTCAGATCTGACAGTGATCTTGCCTTTCCCAGAATGCACCTAGGTTATTGTAAACCATGAGGAAATACCAATGCCCAAACCCATTCAGGTCACTTAGGAGCCAGAGAACCAGGTCAGAAACACTCTCTTCAGGGGATATCAGGCCCTGCAGGTCCAGACTGTTCTCCCTGAAGGGTACCCCATCAAAGAGAAAAGATGAGAATGAGTTCTAGCCTATACCTTATTTGTTAATCTTGTGGTGGCATATGAAGTACTATGTGGAAAAAGGGCCATCTTTTTTTTCTAATCCTCATAAGGGCACCATTTAAACTAGTGGAGAAGGGCATCCTCTTAGTCTCTTCAAGTTGGCCAGATGAGATGAAGTCAATCACCGTGTTCTTCTTAAAAATTCTTGTCAAAATTTTTTTAAATTTTAGTTTATTTAACTTTACAATATTGTATTGGTTTTGCCATGTATCAAAATGAATCTGCCACAGGTATACATGTGTTCCCCATCCTGAACCCTCCTCCCTCCTCCCTCCCCATACCATCCCTCTGGGTCGTCCCAGTGCACCAGCCCCAAGCATCCAGTATCGTACATCGAACCTGGACTGGCACTTGTCAAAATTTTTGACAAAAATTCTTTGTCAAAATTCTTGTCACATGACAGAGTAAAGCTCAACTTTGCTTGGATGTTAAAAGTAAACTAATATTAATATTGTGCTAAAGTTAATAACACAATTAACTTCCTTGGAGAAGGAAATGGCAACCCATTCCAGCATTCTTGCCTGGAGAATCCCATGGATGGAGGAGCCTGGTAGGCTACAGTCCATGGGGTCACAAAGAGTTGGACACGACTGAGCGACTTCACTTCACTTCACTAAAGTTAATAGCAAAATCCTAAGACTTTGCCCCAATCAAATTTTCCATTGTGTGCAAAAAGAATTCTTAGTTTATGCTAACATTCTAATGCCCATAGGTACATTAATAAAGAGTGAAGAAAGTCAGGATTTTTCATAAAGAGTCACACAATGTCAGATTAGCAAAACAATGTTACCTGGGGCTTCTCTGGTGGCTGAGATGGTAAAGAATCCATCTGCAATGCAAGAGACCCAGGTTTGATCCCTGGGTTGAGAAGATCACTGGGAGAAGGGAATGGCTACCCACTCAGTATTCTTGCCTGGGAAATCCCATGGACAGTGGACCCAGGTGGACTATGATCCATGGGGTTACAAATGTTACTTTAAAGAAATCACCTTTTGTAGCAAAATGTCTGAAATCTAATCTATTATACATGAATTTCTTGGTGGGTTCCTGTCAATGTGGGTTGAAGTATTAATATATTCAAATAAAGCAGCATCTTTATGTGTTCCTTTTGCTGTTTTTCAAGGTGGTAATTATACTGGCATTAGAGAGTGATTTTCACAAATATGCTACAAATTCATAGTCATGCACCTGCACCATAGTCTGTCTATGCACCATAATTTTATTTTTCCCTTTAATGGCTTATCTCCACCAGAACCATGTTTTGCATTTCATTTTGTTTTCTTCCAGGAAAATCCAACTGTTTTAAAACCCTTATGCTTCCAGGAATATTTTCCAAGTCAAATTATTTTAATTTTAATTGATTTTGTAATATACAATTTATAGTAGATAATATAAAGCTTTTTTGCATTATCTTATGTTTTGAATATCTACTGCATCACAGATTTTGTTAATCTTTAAAATCAAATTTGCCCATGTTTTCACTGAATAATAATCAAAAGAAAAAAGTTGCATAATTCTCTGGCATAATTCTAGTAACTTGTAACCTACATAAAATATTTAAAGTAATTTACAAGTTAGATACAATGCCAAATAGAGTGATACAAATATAATGATACAGAATAAAATAATAGTAATAATATGCCAAGGACTGTACTTAGTGTTTTCCATTTCTTTTCTCCTTTAATTCTCACAACTCTATTATATATCAAACATTAGTCTCCCCATTTTATGAAATGAAAACTAGGGCTCAAGAAGTGTAAGTGATGCGCTCAGACTTATATGACCAGAGTATTCCACAAACAAGCCCCACATATAGGTTCCTTTAGTTCTAACACTTGCTTCCTAAAACACAGCATTATGCTGCCTCCGAAATCAACTATTAATAAAAGGGTGTTTCTAGTCTCTTTACATCAATAAAGTATTTGTACTTCTTTGAGTATCATTTGAAATTTTAAAATGCATCTATGTTCCTGACTAACTTCACATGAAATTTATCATTTCTCAAACAACAGTCTGCGAGCAATCCAAACCAGAATGATCTGAATGTGGTTTTTAAAGTGCAGGTACGGGGCTCTCCTCCAGAGGTACTACATTTCTTTCTCTTATTTCTTTTTTTTTTTTAATATAAATGTATTTATTTTAATTGGAGGTTAATTACTTTACAATATTCTATTGGTTTTACCATACATCAACATGCATCCGCCACAGGTGTTGGGTGAGGAAGAGGAGTGGAGGAGACATGTCCTTCTAAAAACGTCTCTCCAGATGACTCTTTCGGGTGTCAAAGTTTGAGACAAACTGTCTATAAATGATACCTTAACAGAGAGCCTCAGAGGGATGCCATTACCATATATACAAAGCCATAGGAATCATTATTGTTGTGATTATCTGTCCTACTTAAGTAAACACTAAGTCATTCTAGCACTAACATAACAATATTTCATTACTATTTCCATTAACATAATTATTAATACCTAAATATCACAGGGTAAAGTTAGAGAATATTTTAACTACTAAGTTTTAAACACACACACACACACACATTTTCATACATACACACACACACACACACACACACATGTGTTGTGCTTAGTTGCTCAGTTATGTCTGACTTTTTGCGACCCCATGGACTTTGGCCCACCAGACTCCTCTGT
>NW_011494721.1:4531943-4532802 GCF_000754665.1 Bison bison bison
TTTTTTTTTTTAATATAAATGTATTTATTTTAATTGGAGGTTAATTACTTTACAATATTCTATTGGTTTTACCATACATCAACATGCATCCGCCACAGGTGTTGGGTGAGGAAGAGGAGTGGAGGAGACATGTCCTTCTAAAAACGTCTCTCCAGATGACTCTTTCGGGTGTCAAAGTTTGAGACAAACTGTCTATAAATGATACCTTAACAGAGAGCCTCAGAGGGATGCCATTACCATGTGTCTTACACAAAATTCAGCAAGTCCTCTGTACTGTAATTACACTTCTAGTTTTGTCAGGCTCTATTCCAATTCCATATCATTAGAAGTTATCATGTTAACATGTTGGCTTTGACTTTTACCATGATATGTCTACTTATTTCTCGCTGTTATAAAAACTGTCTATTCTTTATTTTTTCCTTTACATTGTCCCTTCTTTCCTTCTTCTTCTTTTCTCTTTTTCAAGGTTTGTGGACAAATAGTTCAGCTGAAATTCCTCACCCCAATATTTTTATGCTAAACTCCAAAAATGTTCACATTTATTATTTTTTTTCTTTTACTCAGAAACGAATGCAAGTCACAGTTTTTTTCTTTACAACTGACTTCACCTAAAATTGATTTTATATACAAAGCCATAGGAATCATTATTGTTGTGATTATCTGTCCTACTTAAGTAAACACTAAGTCATTCTAGCACTAACATAACAATATTTCATTACTATTTCCATTAACATAATTATTAATACCTAAATATCACAGGGTAAAGTTAGAGAATATTTTAACTACTAAGTTTTAAACACACACACACACACATTTTCATACGTACACACACACACACACACACACACAGATGTGTATA
>NW_011494721.1:4532902-4543539 GCF_000754665.1 Bison bison bison
TCTCCAGGGACTCTTCCCCACCCAGGGATGGAAGCCAGGTCTTCTGCATCGCAGGCAGATTCTTTACAATCTGAGCCACCGGGGAAGCCCCAAAACACTGGCGTGGATAGCCTATCCCTCCTCCAGGAGAACTTCACAACCCAGGAATCGAACCTGGGTCTCCTGAATTGCAGGAGGATTCTTTATCAGCTGAGCTAACAGGGGAGCCCCCTCCACACACACATGCACATACACAAAACTGAAATTCCCAATATTTATAGAACCCAGATGAGATTTCTGTTGCATGCCTGGGTATGCAAAAAAAAAAAAAAAAATCACCAAGCACCTAGCCTCAGCACTTTTCCTCCAAGAGAACAAACCTCACCTCCCACCTGCTATTTTAATCCCTATGGGGGAGCACAATCTAATCAGTCTGAGACAGCTTTAGTCAAGTTATCTGAGCTAAGGGCATAACATTAAATCATAACTCAGCAAAGGCCTATATGTGGGGGGCAGAGATAACACAGTTCATTTACTTTGCTTTGTAATCATCTAACTTAATATAATGATACAATTTGAATCTAGTAAAGTATAATGTAGTGTGTCTTTTCTCTAGTCTCTCAAATATCAGCCTCTTCAAGTAATCCATTGATAAATGTAGGTCACCTCAAACTCTGATTTAAATTGTTCAAGTCTCTAAAGTGCAGCATTTATATCTTTTGAAACAGCATGCATAGATATTAAATAATAGTGTAGATTCATGGATATATGAAGATAACTCAGTAGTCATTCTGTCTGAGAGTAAATATGCTCAGAAAATGATATATTAAGATCAATTAAACTTGGCGAGGTTAATGACATTTTAATTATAGAATTACAAACTCACAAATTCCAAAAGGTAAATTTGTTAGTAACTATATCTGAATCTTCACACTTGGTTTCTTTCCTTGCTACATTCCCTTATATTTACTCCATCCTGTGACCAAGAATATTCTCAGCACTCAAGAAAATACTCCCATTTGTCACTTTGGACTTATGATTTTGTAATTATATGTCACTAATACATGGTTGACTTTCTGCCTGGAGGAATCTCCCCCCCTCCCCAGAAAGAAACAACCTGAATAGCAAAGGATTTCAGAATTAGAAATCAGTACACTGGAGAGTGCAAAGCCTCTATTTTCTGGACAATACAGATTCCACATCAGCTATATCTGGGATTCAGGAACATGATTGCTTGAACTTGTCCCTCCTTCCTGAAATTGTCCTTCCTTTAGCATGGGTACATCCTCAGTGCTGTAACAGCTGCCCATGTCTTAAACCTGGGATGCCACCTCAACTGTTATCTAACAGCATTTACCTCTCCTGTACTATCCTCTGTTGGTTTCCTCTTCAGTATCTTTGTCTGGTCCCTTTAAATGCAGTTGTTCTGAAACAGGTCTTGTAACTACATTTTTGTTTACTGTGTCTGGTCAATTTTACAAAGCTAAAGCTCATATCAATCAGCAAAAAAACTGTAGACTAAGTGAAGTTAATGTAGAATACTCCAATATATGAAAGCCTGTGATTCCTGTAGATTACTATAAAACCAGCAGATTTGAACCAAACACCACACACACACACACACACACACAACTAATTAAAAAAAAAAGCAAATTGGAGATACCTGTTTTTGTAGTAATGGATATTAGAGAGAACTGATAGACAAGCTATTAACATCCCTCCATAACTTAAATAATGGGAAGTGAGATATCGGTAAAGAAAGCCTAAAGATCTAGGTCATATGTGTCAGTTATTTGCTTGTTATAAGTTCCATCATACTCACGGAAATCAGTTTAATTTTAAGTGAAAGTTTTATTAAAAAATTCTTTTTGACTAGGCACTAGTATATTAAGAAAATTTTCACACAAAAAAATAGAAAGAATCTTCATTAGTCCATTGTATTTTGCTTCTATTTTTTGTATGATTCACACATAACCCTTAGTTTTATAAGTGCAAAAGTAGATTTCAGCTTTTCAATTGATAAGTGGAAATAATCCTCCAGAAAATATCTTCTGCCCTAAAATTTATCTTGAAATAAGCTAGACACCAACTCAATGCATGGTATAAAAACGTATTCACAAAACTGCTTGGTCTTGGTTTCTAAATAGCTAGGATCAAGTTTTTCCCCTCCGACTGGTAAACTATGTATTCTCGAGGTGAATATTAATAAATTCATAATAATAAATATAAAAAAATAAATTAAAAAATAAGCTGTACAGCAGTTTCTATATCTTTGCCTGTGAAAAAGGAATGATGGTCATTTGTTCTAATTTTATTGGAAGGCATAATATTGGTTCAAAATCAGAAACTCAGTAAATGGCTTTAGAACTGAATGGATATAAAATCCATCAAGGCATCCCTACAAACCCTCAGCTTGATTTTAAATGAAATATTATGAGTGACGTTTTAAAATTTAAATAACAATGCCTTATTATTCTTCATCTTGAGTAAGCTCCAAGAGGGATATGAGAACCACTGCTGATGCTATTTGACAAAAAATTACATTATGGGTTATTCTGTGGTTATGGTGCAGTGGTTTTTAATTTACAGAAATAGTGTAAATTAAATAATAATGTCTTTTGTTTCTTTAAAGAATTCCAATGGGATTGCACAGATCTGAATATAAGGATGTTATCTCAGTTGTCATGATTATTGTGAAGAATTTAATGATTATTTGTTTTTTGCCTCCTCAAATTAGAGAAACTACAAATATAGTGCTCAGGAGTACAGATGCTTAAGACAGATGGCCATGTTCAAACCCTGGCCCTGCTGTATATTTGCTGAGGGACAATATGTCATTCCTTAACATCTCTATTTCTCCATGTATTATCTGTAACATGGTTAATGGGGCATTACTGGTGGCTCAGTGGTAAAGACTCTGTGCTTGCCAATGCAGGGGATGCAGGTTGGATCCCTGGGTCAGGAAGATGCCCTGGAGAAGGAAATGGCAACCCACTTTAGTATTCTTGCCTGGGAAATCCCATGGACAGAGGAGCCTGGCGGGCTACAGTCCATAGGGTCATAATGAAGTCAGACAGGACTTAACAACAACGATAGCAATGTCAATAATAATAGTACATTCCTTGAAAGACTGATGGTATGATTCCATTTTACTGATAGTTATAAAGTGCTCAAAAAATGTCTGTCATATCACCCAAGTAGTCTGTAAATTTAGTGGCATTGTTATTGCATTTTATAATCAGTGTTTGTTTCAGTTAACCATTTAAAAAAACACCTTTCACACTTTAACTCTTACACATTTTATCTTCAACTTGGGATAATTTCCCTTAAAACTTTTACATCTTTAAGTGAATACTTTAGGGGTAAATGCTCTCCATTTGCTAAAATTGTCATTTCACCATTCCTTCTTATATGTCATGCTTCTTCATATACAATTATAGTTTCTATGATCTGAAAACATGAATGATAATATTGTAAGGTGTTGGAGCTTCAATTTTTACTGTTAAAAATTTATTGTTAGTGTAATTGCTCTTCCTTTGAGATCTTCCCTCTCTCTATCCTATATACACATATATTTTTTTCTTCCTTTAGTGCTTTTTGTTTGGTTTATCTCGCATGTTGAGGGTTCAGTATCATCTATCTAGGTGTGAATTACTTTTCCTTGGGATCTGTTGAGTTCCCAAGGTCTAAGATTGATGACTTTCTCCAATTCTGAAAAATTGACAGCCATTATTTCTTAAAGTCCTAAATCCTTCTCTTTTCATTGTCTCCTCCTAGAAAGTTTATAGATCTCTCCTAACTTATTTTTCATATTTTCCCCTTTTTTCCTAGTCCTGTGCCTTTTTAAAATAATTTTAATTATTTAATAGTTCTTTAATATTCTTTAATCATTTGAATATTCTTATATATTTAGACATAGATATATAGATATTCCAGATAACTATGTTTCTGTTTCACTATATATAATCTTCTACTTAATCTATTTTAGTTTTAAATTTTAATTAGCTTATTTTATTCTTATTCAATTATTTCTTAAATCTATTTAATCATCACTTATGGTCTTTTGTTTCTTCATTACATTTCAAACTGCCCTTTCTATTTTTTAAAGCTTAATGTCTTGTTATACCCTTAAACTAGTTTATATCCTGTGCATAATAATTCCAAAATGTTAATTCCAATTTCTGTTGTTTCTTTGGGCTTGCTTTCTGTTTCCTTTGATATAATTTGTTTTTGACTATTTCCTTGGAGTTTTAGCTACGGAAATTATAGGAGACCTCTATTCAAGATTCATTCCTCAAAAAAAGATTTTCATTTGCTTTTGTGGATCACCTAGAGGTATTTCAACCCTCCTTATTCACAAATATAAACAGAATTCACTTTAAAATGTTTTTCTCAATAGTGTTTTTTAGACCTGATAAGGCAGTATGAGTTCAAAGCCAAAATTTCTAGTTGGGTTGGTTTGTGGTTTTAAATTACCATGAGTGATATAAAGCACAGTGCCTTCTGCCTTATATCAAATATATGTATATAAGTGATGAGGACCACAGCCTTTTGCAGGGATCTTATGTTATCCTTTCTGACTGTTGGGTCCTAAGCTGTATCTTCTGTTCCCCATGTAGCCATCAACATGGATCTCAGGAACAGAAGTGGATTTCCAAGTACAGAAATATGAACTTGACCTCAGGAAATGAAAGAAGACTTCAGGACAGAGACAGGTTTCAAGGCCCATTTTATTTATTTTCTTTTACTTAGCTACTCTCCCACTCGTTGAGTCTCTGCAGATACCTCACTACCATACTAGTTCAGCAAAGCCTTTTCATTTTTTATTCAATATTTATTTCTTTTAACTAGCAGGATCATTCAACATATTGAAAAAAGATATCAACAAACATTTCTTCATAAGAAAAAATGTGACTTGAAACTTTTCTTCGTTCTCAGGATTTTGAGCTGAAAATTTTTTCTGTCACACTTCAGAATGTAGTCTTGAAGACTAAAAGTATTTAATTCTGGAGTAGCCATTTAAACTGGGATAGCCAAATAGGGCCCTGAAGAATTAAGAATGGGCAAAAACATTTAGCTCTTTATTTTAGTGGAGGCATGTATAGGCTATTCTGCCAGTTATTTTTGTCCATATTTCTACCTCCTAGTGCCCATAAAGTAAAAATTATAAAACTAAACTACAAAATTTAAATGCAATTGAAAAAATTTGTTAAGATGCAATGGATTCAATTGAGATTACCATGGATTGAGGTAAAAGGCTAGTGGGTATAAGGATAAATTAAAACAAATAAAACATACTTTGGTATTAAAAAGGGATTTGGGGCCAGATTGTGCCCTATTCACAGCTCAGAATTTAACCTGCTTCCACTTGATTCCATCTGATGAGAGGATATACCTGGGCTGCTGTAAATTGTTAAAAAGTATTTTTGATTCACCTGATAAGGTAGATCTGGGGAGCGAGGTATGAGGTGGTTAGACTAAGCCTATGTGAAATTTATTATCTCACACTATGCTCCACAGTGTAAAAGGACACCCTGAGAAAAAGACTCAAGTTTTCTTTTCTTCACCAGTCTGATGCCTATTATCCTTCAAATAGGGGCTTCCCAGATGGCTCAGCAGTAAAGAAAATACCTGCAAAGCAGGTAACATGGGTTCAATCCTTGGGTCAAGAAGACCCATTGGAGAAGACAATGAGAACCCACTCCAGTACTCTTGCCTAGAAAATTCCATGAGCAGAGCAGCCTGGTGGGCTACAGTCCATGAGGTCACCAAGAATTGGACATAACTGAGCAACTAAAGAACAACATCTTGCATAAACAATCAAAACTCACCTTATTCAACTAACATTTATTTGTTCTATTTTTAACCCCAGAGCCTTTATACAAAAATAAAGCATTATTAATTTTTAATCATGCCTTCTCAGTCTCTACATATCTATGTCTCTCATCTAGTTTTATTTTTAACTTTTTTTTTAAGTTCAGTTCAGTCTCTCAGTCATGTCCAATTCTTTGTGACCCCATGGACTGCAACATGCCAGGCTTCCCTGTCCATCACCAACTCCCAGAATCTACTCAAACTCATGTCCATTGAGTTGGTGATGCCATCCAACCATCTCATCCTCGGTCGTCCCTTTCTCCTCCCACCTTCAATCTTTCCCAGCATCAGGGTCTTTTCCAATGAGTCAGTTCTTCCTATCAGGTGGCCAAAATATTGGAGTTTCAGTTTCAACATCAGTCCTTCCAGTGAATATTCAGGACTGATTTCCTTTAAGATGGACTGGTTGGATCTCCTTACAGTCCAAGGGACTCTCAAGAGTCTTCTCTAACACCACGGTTCAAAAGCATCAATTATTCGATGCTCAGCTTTCTTTATACTCCAACTCTCACATCCATACATGACTACTGGAAAAACCATATCTTTGACTAGACAGACTTTTGTTGGCAAAGTAATGGATCTCCTTTTCAATATGCTGTCTAGGTTGGTCATAACTTTTCTCCCAAGGAGTAAGCGTCTTTTAATTTCATGGCAGCAGTCACCATCTGTAGTGATTTTGGAGCCCAAGAAAATAGTCTGTCAATGTTTCCATTGTTTCCCCATCTATTTGCCATGAAGTGTTGGGACCAGATGCCACGATCTTAATTTTCTGAATGTTGAGCTTTAAGTAAACTTTTTCACTCTCCTCTTTCACTTTCATCAAGACGTTCTTTAGTACTTCTTTGCTTTCTGCCATAAGGGTGGTGTCATCTGCATTTTTGAGGTAATTGATATTTCTCCTGGAAATCTTGATTCCAGCTTGTGCTTCATCCAGCCCAGCATTCTGCATGATGTACTCTGCATATAGGTTAAATAAGCAGGGTGACAATAGGCAGCCTTGACTTACTCCTTTGTCGATTTGGAAACAGTTTTTTGTTCCATGTCCAGTTCTAACTGTTGCTTCTTGACCTGCATACAGATTTCTCAGGAGGTAGGTCAGGTGGTCTGGTATTCCCATCTCTTTAAGAATTTTCCACAGTTTGTTGTGATCCACACGGTGAATACCTTCTTTCTAGGTAGAGAAAAAAAAAGATGGTGTGTGTATTAACTTACTATGCCTAATATTGTGCATTTAATAGACAGTAAATCTGGTTGACCAATAATATAAATGTGGATCAAATCCATATAGTGTCTTCTTTATCTCAATGTCAAAATATCTATGAGAAAACTTTGAACAATGACAAGAATGCAGTTAATTAAGGTTTGAAAATCCATTACCTGAATACATTTTATTCTATATAGTCCATGGGGTCGTAAAGAGTCATACAGAGTGACTTTCACTCACTCGCTCAATCTTAAACATTGGCATTCTTATTAAAGTTTCTCTGGTAGCTCAGATGGTAAAGAACCTACTTGGCAATGCAAGAGACCCAGGTTAGGTTAAAATTTCAAAGCTTAGGAATTTTTAATTAATCTGTTTATTGAAAAGATATTAATAATCAACTAATGCAATTATTTCATTTTAACAGAATGTTTAGCTAGGTAAGTGAAATGATTTCATGCCACCATGATTTCATGCCACCAATTTAAATTGTATTTAATATAAGTGATATAAGATACATTTACAACAGTGACATTATTATTATTTATAGTGATAAAACTAATAAGAAGAAATATTCCTAAAAGTGATTGTATTATGTGTGGAAAATTATAGGTATTCCTGGATCAAAGGGCATAGGACACGAGAGGGATTGTAAGGCTAGAAAGTTGGGGCATTAAAGAAAAGACATCCATATATGCATTAAGTGAGTGCTAAGGTGTTTCTGCTGCTTACATTTACCGACAGCTTATTATGGCTTAAGAAAGTGACTAGTGTAAATATGCAAGAAATTTAGGCCTTGAGGAGCTAAAAAGAGCAATGACCTAATTAATTTAACTTTTAAAAAGATTTATGTGGAAGCCATTTGAAGATTATTTTAAAAGCAGTTGTACATTTTGGAGGATAAGTTTAACATCAGAGGAAACTAATGTGATGAACGTAATCTTTTTATTTAAAAGGTAAGTTAAGTCAATAGCAGATGGAATTGAATAAGAGCTTCAAATTTGAGAAGCATTCCAAAAGAAGAATGGACAGTGGTCCAAGAGGGTGAAGAACATTGATTTCTTGGTGCTCATAACAGGGGTTATCACACAGTAACAATATTACTAAGGCTATGGAAAAGGGGATATAAATGCCTCCAAAATATCAGTGGGATAAATTCTTGATGGGTTGATATAGATGTGCAGTTTGCTACCATGTTTTTTCTTTTGAAGAAAAGAATCCTATTTTTCAAATAAACAATGAATAAAATGGATGATACAAGTATTTTATCAGTGTGAGTTTTTATGTACATTAAAAGTTGTTTAAAATAAAATCAATTAATTTTTTGTTAAAACAAATTGTCAAATTGGGGGTTATGCAAAATGTTTGATATGCAACATCATCTGTGTGATCAAATGTATTCTTATATCTTATTTTGGTTTCACAATATTTAGAAATATTAATTCACTTAGTTTTGTGTCATAATGATATTATTGAAATCTTACCCTGCCTAATTCAACTAAGCTCTGATAATCTGATAATCTTTATTCTGAATTCTCAAGAAAAACATATTTATGAGAAGGATTTAATGTGGTTTTGGTCTCCATGTGTTAAAATTTGATATATAATGTATGTGTGTTATAATTATTACCATTTTAAAAAGAGGTAATACATTTCAAATGGCTTTGATTGAATAGATTTGGAGCTCCTGTATTGCATATAAAAAATCAATGATTCTGTGGAACAAGACTTAAGACACGTTAAGCCTCTTGCTTGTCAGAGATGTGAAAGGTGGTTCATTCCCTGTACCTCTCTATGCCACCCATGGTTATTTGAGCAGCAAGCCACCGAGCAATGGCTCAGCAGTGATCAGAACCATAGCACAGGAGGCAAACAAGAAGTGTTTTGCTGGTCCTTGTTTTTGGCAAAAATAGCTATAATTTCTTCTATAAGTGAAACTTTAAGAACCCAGTAAATAATATTACTTATTTTAAAATGTAGGCACTACTTTTTAAGGGCATGAAGAAGTAGAGGAATATTTAATTACCAAAAATGCCACTCTGGCAATTCCAACTTCTGATAATAAGAGAATAGCCTGTATTGAATTAAGTGTCTTGCCATAACTAATTCTAACATTGGGAAAATATAGCTCTTAAACTGTTTTAAAGCACTGGAGTATCACCAAAAGCTAGAAGAAACTAAAGGGCTTTAACCTTTAAAACACAGAAAACATACTGGATGAGATTCACATGTATGTGGAATTTTTCCCCCCTGGGGAATATCCCAGCTGGTTGTAAAAGGAAAAGCTGAATCAGGCAGCCAAAAATTACTGGATTAAGAAGTCAGAGCCTAGAGTTGAGTTGCCAGAACAGGGAGAAATAGGGAAAGGAGTTCTGTAAAAAAGGAGTCAGAGAGGAGACAACACTTAAACAAGAGGATAATAAAAATAATATAATCCAGTCTATTCCAATATATATCTTGATCTCTTAATGTTTAAAATAGTCATTAATATCTGTATTGTAGCAGGCAAACTTCTAAGATGACCCCCACCAAATCCTCACGCTGATGTAGACAGTATCTATATGATGGATTTTATTGTCATGATCAGGTTATGGTTCATGCAGAGTTGAATTTAATCATAAGAGTTCTTTAAGTCTGGGTGCAGAAGTCAGAGTCTTTTACTCAAAATGTAAAAGGGATTTGATGCAATAGAAATTCTGTGTTGTTTGCTTTGAAGTGGAGACGCATATCAAGGAATACTACAATGAAGTAGCCCCAGGTTTGATCCCTGGGTGGAGAAGATTCCCTGGAGAACAAAATGGCAACCCACTCCAGTATTCTTGCCTAGAAAATCCCATGGACAGAGGCTACAGTCCATGGGGTCGCCAAGAGTCAGACTCAACTTAGCAACTAAACCACCAGCAAGGAATGCAGGCAATCTCCAGCAGCAGAATGTAACTCTGACCCACAGTCACAAGGAACTGAAATACCACAACACCGAAGCTTGGCAAAAGACCCCAAAATACTGATGAGAACACATCTGACTGATAGCTTTGATACCAGCTTTGTGAGACTGTGAGTTGAAAACTAGCCGTACCATGTCAAAACTTATGACCCATAGAACTATGAGATAACAAATATATTTTTTAAGCCATAAAGTATGTAGTAATTCGTTGCACAGCAACAGAAAACTAATAAACCCATATTCAATTAGAAAAATGTCAAGAATGAATTGTCAAAATTGAGGGTCTGCAGTGAAATGACTTTACCATTATTGTGGGACCACCATAGCACTATATTGAAATTAGGTGTAACTCATTTGTTTTCTCAGTTGGGGCTATTGACAAATTGTAGACAGTAAAAACAGAGAAGGCAATGGCACCCCACTCCAGTACTCTTGCCTGGAAAATCCCACGGACGGAGGAGCCTAGCAGGCGGCAGTCCATGGGGTCGCTAAGAGTCAGACACGACTAACTGACTTCACTTTCACTTTTCACTTTCATGCATTGGAGCAGGAAATGGCAACCCACTCCAGTGTTCTTGCCTGGAGAATTCCAGGGACAGGGGAGCCTGGTGGGCTGCCATCTATGGGGTTGCACAGAGG
>NW_011494721.1:4543639-4562392 GCF_000754665.1 Bison bison bison
CGGACATGACTGAAGTGACTTAGCAGCAGCAGCAGACAGTAAAAATTGACTTTTGAGAATCAAATTTAGGAATTAAATATATTCAGGTTATAAGCAGAAGTGGAGAATTTATAAAATCCATGTAAAGTCTAAGTTTCCACTATAGCTACTTATTTTAAATTTCAGGTTCTTCAGAAGGAATAATAAAATCATGTTGTGAAGAATTTGGAAGTAGAGGGAAGAGGGGAAGAAGCATGGAGCTTAAGTAATATTTGTCCCACAATAGTTAGTAGTGATAGAATGTTGGACATTTCCACCAGAGATATTTTTCTGTTACAAGGTTTATATATTGTATCAACAGGCACTTTATAGTTTTGTTTTTTTTTTATTGTAGGCACTTTATAGTTGAGTCATCATGCACTCATATACATGCCTGTCCTCACACATACAACTTAGTAATCCTTTTTATTTTTAACATAATGATGTTTTAATGTTATTTCACGGGCTTCAAAACAATTATTTAAATGCCTACCTAGTATTTTGTTGAGTGTATAGACAATAAGTTACTTTATGTTTATATTGTTGGGGATTTAGTTTGTTTAATCTCTACATTGTTAATAATGCTAATTTATATCACCAGAATACTGTGGCAGGCAGAATACTGTTTTTCCATTGGTGGTGAGGGGGTGGTTTACTTAAAACTGCTAAAGTTGGTAAAGATGGTAAAGAAGTGCCTGCAATGCAGGAGACCCTCAGTTTGATTCCTGGGTCAGGAAGATCCGCTGGAGAAGGGACAGGCTACCACTCCAGTATTCTTGGGCTTCCCTTGTGGCTCTGGTAAGCAATCCTCCTGCAATGCGGGAGACCTAAGGTTTGATATCTGGGTTGGGAAGATCCCCTGGGAAAGGGACAGGCTACCCACTCCAGTATTCTGGCCTGGAGAATTCCATGGACTATACAGTCCAAGGGGCTGCAAAGAGTTGGACACGACTGAGCAACTTTCACTTTCACTTTTTTTCACTTAAAATATGTGGCCAGAAATGGAATACTACATTAAATTATCTGAAGACTAGCTTTTTCTTAAGAGAAATTCACCAGAAATAATTTGTATTATCATTTTTACTAGAATAACAGAGGGCACTAATCTTTTGAAAGAAAGAGTGGTAATTTCAAGAAACACATGGTAACTATAAAATAACAATAATCCTAGAACTGAAGTGATCTATTGTTAGAATTAAAATTCATTAAGTTATAACTGAGAGAGGATTGGATAAAATAAACAAAGAATCAGTAAATTTTAATGTTAGTTAGCAGATATCATCCAAACAGAAGTAAAAAGGAGGAAAAATACAGAAAAGCAGACTCTAAATGACCTCTGGGACAATGTCAAGCAGTCTGATTTCCTTATACTTGGAGTCCTAGAAGGATACAAGAACAAGAAAGGATCAGATTAAAAAATAGAAGATAAGTTAGTCAAAATTTTTCCAAACTGTAAACAAATTTTGCAAGCAAGATAAATATGGAAGAAATAGTGGAGGGGAGGGGAAGACATATCACACATTAAAACAATGATAAGAAGTAAAACTGGAAAACATGGAGCATCTTTTTTTTTTTTTTTAAACTTTACATAATTGTATTAGTTTTGCCAAATATCAAAATGAATCTGCCACAGGTATACATGCGTTCCCCATCCTGAACCCTCCTCCCTCCTCCCTCCCCATACCATCCCTCTGGGTCATCCCAGTGCACTAGCCCCAAGCATCCAGTATCGTGCATCGAACCTGGACTGGCAACTTGTTTCTTACATGATATTTTACATGTTTCAATGTCATTCTCCCAAGTCTTCCCACCCTCTCCCTCTCCCACAGAGTCCATAAGACTGTTCTATACATCAGTGTCTCTTTTGCTGTCTCATACACCGGGTTATTGTTACCATCTTTCTAAATTCCATATACATGCGTTAGTATACTGTATTGATGTTTTTCTTTCTGGCTTACTTCACTCTGTATAATAGGCTCCAGTTTCATCCACCTCATTAGAACTGGAGCATCTTTAAAGTACAAAAATAAAAAAGAAATTAAGAAAATTAAGAATCTAGACTTCTTGGAGGAAATATCTTTTTCAAATAATGAAGGAATACTGAAGAGATTTTTCTGAGAAGACATGTCACTCACAGAACAATGCTTGGGGATATTGTTTAGGCTGAAGCAAAAAGATATCTCACAGGAACCCAAATATGAAGGAGAGACACCATGCAAATGCCAAGTCTAAGAAAGCTGATGTGACTATTAATATCAACAAAGTAGAGCTCAAGATGAGTTGTAGAATGGTAATTAAAAAAGGGTCATTACAGTTAGGGGCAGTTCATCAAGAAGACTTCAGAGGCCTAAATTTTTACAAACATAATAATAGAACTTTATAATGTATGAAACAAATACATAATCATATTTGAAAATCTTAACATCCCTCTCTCATTAGTTGATAGAACAAGCGCCTTTAATTCAGTCAATATTTAGAAGATTTGAAAACACAGTGGACCAACTTTAATAAATAATCCTACAACTGCAAAATACACAACTTTTTCTAGTTCACATGGAATGTTCACAAAGACAGACCATAATCTGGGGCATATAACAATAAATTTCACTGATTGAAATTATATAGAGCATATTGCTAACCACAAAAATAGTATACTAGAAATAAAAAGAAACAATATAAAGCCCAAATATGTAAATATTTATAATAGCATACTTTAAAAAATAATACTCATAAATCAAAGAATAAATCACAAGGGAAATTTTAAAAGTTCTTTAAAGGTGGTAATCCATTTACAGTTATTGTAAAATATTGTACACAATTGTACTGTATATAAAATAAATAAGCTGCAAGAATATATTGTACAACACAGGGAATATGGAAAATTCTTTTCTTAATCTTTATTTATCCATTTATTTTATAATATTTATTTCTTTTCTTGACTGTGCTAGGTCTTAGTTGCGGATGCAGGTTCTTTGATCTTGGTTTCAGCATTCAGGATCTTTAACTGCACCATGTGGGATCCATTGATAGTTCCCTGACCAGTGATCGAACCCAGGCCCCCTGCAGAGTCCTGGGGGACCTAGGAATGCAGAGTCTCAGGACCACTAGAGAAGTCCCCAAAATTCTTTAATAGACATGATAAAATGATGACAGTTGCTGATGAACACTGAAAATATGTTCCACATTTTTAGCCATCAAAAACTGCAGACTGACGCACAATGAGATGCATTCAAAACCCCCAATATGGTCGAAAGATGAAAATAGGAAGTGCTGTTGAAGATGTGAAACAACAAAAACTCTTAATATGTTGTTTGGCAGGGTCACATAGAGTCAAGCAAACATCAGTGAGCAACCCAGAAATTCCCCTCCTAGGTATTTACCCAAGAGGAATGGAAACATATCAATGTACAGAGCAAGTTTATTCATAATAGTAAATGAACACCAGAATGGCTATCAACAGGTGAGTGGACCAAAAAAAAAAAGTGAGTTATGTCCATAAAATGGGAACAATGTTCAGCAACTAAAAGGAATACACTACCGAAGCATTATTTTGAGTAAAAGAACCCAGGGGAGAAGAAGGTGTGCAAAAAGTATTATCCCATTTATGTGGATTTCGACTAAGCTAAGGAAGGAAGAGGAAAATAGGAAAACAGTTGTCTTTGAGAAAGAAAAGGGATTGATCATAAAGAGACAGGAGGGTGCTTTCTGGGGCTATGTTAATGTTTTATGTCCTGGCAGGCATGGAGATATGACAAGTATAATCATTATAACTACATAAAAATATGTATCCATTTGTCAAATTTTTAAAACCATAAAGATCTGTGAATTTCATTGTATATAAACAATATCAAAATTAACATATTGAAGTTAATTTTAAGCTACTCTTAAAGAAGAGTACTCTTGTTTTAAAATTTTACTTTATTTTTTAACTTTACAATATTGTATTGGTTTTGCCATATATCAACATGTATCCACCACAGGTATACATGTGTTCCCTAACCTGAACCCTCCACCCTCCTCCCTCCCCATACCATCCCTCTGGGTCGTCCCAGTGCACCAGCCCCAAGCATCCAGTATCGTGCATCGAACCTGGACTGGTGACTCATTTTATATATGATATTATACATGTTTCAATGCCATTCTCCCAAATCATCCCACCCTCTCCCTCTCCCACAGAGTCCAAAAGACTGTTCTATACATCAGTGTCTCTTTTGCTGTCTCGTATACAGGGTTACTGTTACCATCTTTCTAAATACATATATGCGTTAGTATACTGTATTGGTGTTTTTCTTTCTGGCTTACTTCACTCTGTATAATAGGTTCCAGTTTCATCCACCTCATTAGAACTGATTCAAATGTATTATTTTTAATGGCTGAGTAATACTCCATTGTGTATATGTACCACTGCTTCCTTATCTGTTCATCTGCTGATGGACATCTAGGTGGCTTCCATGTCCTGGCTGTTATAAACAGTGCTGCGATGAACACTGGGGTACACGTGTCTCTTTCAATTCTGGTTTCCTCAGTGTGTATGCCCAGCAATGGGATTGCTGGGTCATAAGGCAATTCTATTTCCAGTTTTTTAAGGAATCTCCACACTGTTCTCCATAGTGGCTGTATTAGTTTGCATTCCCACCAACAGTGTAAGAGGGTTCCCTTTTCTCCACACCCTCTCCAGCATTTATTGCTTGTAGACTTTTGGATCGCAGCCATCCTGACTGGCGTGAAATGGTACCTCATAGTGGTTTTGATTTGCATTTCTCTGATAATGAGTGATGTTGAGCATCTTTTCATGTGTTTGTTAGCCATCTGTATGTCTTCTTTGGCGAAATGTCTATTTAGACAGAAATATAGATCAATGGAACAAAATAGAAAGCCCAGAGATAAATCCACGCACATATGGACACCTTATCTTTGACAAAGGAGGCAAGAATATACAATGGATTAAAGACAATCTCTTTAACAAGTGGTGCTGGGAAAACTGGTCAACCACTTGTAAAAGAATGAAACTAGAACACTTTCTAACACCATACACAAAAATAAACTCAAAATGGATTAAAGATCTAAACATAAGACCAGAAACTATAAAACTCCTAGAGGAGAACATAGGCAAAACACTCTCCAACATACATCACAGCAGGATCCTCTATGACCCACCTCCCAAAATATTGGAAATAAAAGCAAAAATAAACAAATGGGACCTAATTAAACTTAAAAGCTTCTGCACAACAAAGGAAATTATAAGCAAGGTGAAAAGACAGCCTTCAGAATGGGAGAAAATAATAGCAAATGAAGCAAATGACAAACAACTAATCTCAAAAATATACAAGCAACTCCTACAGCTCAATTCCAGAAAAATAAATGACCCAATCAAAAAATGGGCAAAAGAAGAAAAGTACTCTTAAAGAAGTTTTACTTGCAGTTATGTAATTAGGTCATGTCAAATATTTTAACTGTATTTGTGTCCTAATTTATTTGTCAATATTATATTCTTATTATTTATGCCTATATCTATTTTATTATTTATTTCTATTTCTTAATATATACAATGCATTTATTGTTTATTTAACTTATTATTACACATAATGTCCAAGCCTGTTTATGTTATTTTATTAATGAAATTTTAAATCTTTATATTCATTTCCTTATGATTTCTTTTGCTTATATACATAAAAACTCTTTTCCTACTAGAGATTTGGTTAATATTCTCCTCTAATACCTTCTTGTTATCAAGCATTTTTTATGTTAAATTTGTTAATTCCTCTGGAATTTATTTCTCTTGTATGTTGAATAAAGAATATCAGGTTATTTTGTCAAATTTCTAGCCAATTGTGGCTTTTATCTATTGATGAATAGAGTGTATTAAGTAAAATTAAGTTTATTTCTGGGATATTTCAATGAATTTTTCAGTGAAAATATCTATATTTCTGCAGTTATAATTATATGAAGTATTTGAGAAAGAATAATTCTCTCATTACTCATCTTTGATTAGAATTCACTTCTATAAATCACATCTTTTTTTCTCTGAGAATAATGTTAAAATCTTTTGTATCAAGGTAAATACCTGCCACTGGACATTTCTTTAAAAAAAATTTTTGAAATCTATTCATTAATTTGTAAACTTCTGACATCTTAACAGTAATTTTTTGTGCCAGTTAAGGAACATAAGATCTTTTTCCACTAATTGTTCCCCTTCATGTAACTTAAAAAGCATTTTCATTTTCCATTTATGTCTCTGAATTACAGATTATAATTATATTTTCACATTTGAGATGGAAACAATTTCCATTTTAATTTCATTAACTTTCAGTGTAACATAGGAAATTAGCTTTGTCCAAATACTTTAACAAGATTGCCTTGCATTAAAAAAGGATAACACTGATTTCTTGATATATATTCAAAGTTATTAATTTGTGATCCCATTCCACTGTGTACTGTTCTGTACAATACTTGTACAATATTTGCTTTCAAAGGATATTTAATTGAAGTTTCTTTGGAGGTTAGTATACAACATTGTTACAGTAGATTCCTGTATTCCATGGAACACTTAAAATTATACTTGTAGGACTTATAGTTCTAATATATTTTATGAAAGTGGAGAGAACTCAACAGTTTAGTTTTTATTTCTCAGCAAATTACATTCAAATGACTAGGAAAGCACAACTCTGTGCAGTTAGTTAAGAACAGGAAAAATATACCATAAGAGCGTCAAAGATTTTAAAGTTTCTGAAAGATGGCATACAGATAGAAACTAATTGACTGAAATATTAGAAGAGTAAACCATAGCTCAGAGCCCTGAAACGATAAGGTGATAATCAAGGCAGGAATATTTTCACAGGTGGAGCCTCCCTAAGATTGTCTGCGAGTATAATCATCAGAAGCAGGAAAAAATGAGGGGAGAAAACTTAATGACTTGTTTTAAACAAAGTGATCCTTAAGTCTCCCAAAGTTCTTTCTGACAACCTAAATTGTGTGGTGACATTTTATCCTAGGATGAAGCCAGAGAAATGAGAAATAGCAAGAGAAATATTTACTAACAAATTTGAGCAATTTTCCTAGAAATCCTTGGATCTGCAGACATGGGGTTCTCCTAATTTTGGCAAGTGGGAGAAGAAGGAACTGAGTGACTGTATGCCTAAAGTGTGACTTGTGATGGGATTCACCGAAAGACACACACAGAGAAAAATGCCAGCAAAGGCTGATACTATGAAGCTGCCTATGTTAATCACAGTGATTATTCATTACAAATAGGAAATTGAGGAGAACTAAAAGTTTTCAAAATATGAACTGATATGAAACTGAAGAAAATAAAACATTCTGGAGGGGAAAAGTTACGGTACTTGAAAAAACACTAATTAGTAGCATCAAAGAAAATATTTAAAAAGACAATGCACCTATAAAAACAGAAACTGGCTGATTTTAAAAAGGAAAAACAATGGAAACAAGAGGAATTCTTAGCAATCAGGAATACAATGGCCAAAATTTAAAAAGTGAAATAGAAGAACTGTGATAAAAATGAAAAACTCCCTTAGAACCTAAAGAAAATAGAAAAAAAGAGAAGAAACAAAAAGGAAAACTAAGATATTCAGGATAAATTCAGAATGGTTGATATCAATCAAAAATAACTTCCAGTGGTGAAATCTTTTTTGATCCATCTCCTAGAATAATGAAAATAAAAACAAAAATAAACAAATGGGACCTAATTAAACTTCAGAACTTCTGCACGGTAAAGGAAACCATCAACAAAATGAAAAGACTACCTACAGGATGGGAAAAAATATTTTGGGTCACAAACTAAGTGATTGAAAAGGGATTAAATCAAAAATATACAAACAGTCCATGAAAAAAAAAATGACTTCTAAAATGAAAAGACATTGAAAATAAATGAAAGAAATCAATAAAAATGTATTAGAACTTTTTCCAAAGTTGAGAGAAAAAACAAATCTTCACTTTAAAAAGACTTGTTGACTGCTAAGAGTTGCATAGCTAGACATATTTCATTGTATTTCAAACTGTCAAAAATAAAGAAGAAATTCTAAAAATACTCACAAAAAAACTCACCACTTCCAACACCTAAGTTTGTCAGTAATATTGAATACTAAAAGTCCCCAAGGAAGGAGAATAATGTACCCCTTGAAATTCATATCATACCAGACATAAGCACAAGAAAGAAATAAACAATTTCTAATCTTAACCATATTCAGGAAATTCCCCTGTGCCTCTTTTTTGAATATGAAGAAACTTCTTTGTGGATATACTTTGGTTAAAGGAAAAAAAAAAAAACAAAACAGTATAAACCCCAGAGGAAGCTATTGGATCCCCGAGACACACTAACTAGACTAACATACAAAATAAAAAAGCAATAATTCTGAGGAATATCATTGCACAGCTGACCCGAAAATTAACTATTTACCTAAAACATATTTAAAAAGTTGAATTACCTTAATGAAATGATAAAAACACATTTATTTTTTCCTTCACATATAAAGTTAATCAAAAACTCAAGAAAATTAAAAAAAAATAAAAGTCACAGTTCAAATATAAAGCAATTAACAAAATAGGATTTTGAATATTTGAAGGAAAAGAAAGAGGGAATTATTGATAATAGGAATATGAATGTGTTCATGTTACATCTGCAGTCATACCTTTGATGACAAATTGAAATTATAAAGGAGTGAAAAAGTCAGGTGGTCACTGAGAATCTGGTCTCAGAAACACCTCTGTATCACTGAGAACTTGAACTTTCTGTAAATTATGCATCAGCAAGGACACCAGCCATATTAAAATAGTATTTACCAGATGCAACCCTTGGTCTCGTGGTCTCCCCTTGTAACTATGTGACCATTTCAGATTCTAACCAATCCTTACTGAACAAGCACGCTTATTTCTTTCCAGCTCCAACTACAATTCTTGATCAAAAAATGTAACTAACTGTGGCCTTGCTGTTTTGCCTTTACCAACCCTTCCCATTTTGTAGTCTGGTGCAACACAACCCCAAATAAACACCTTGTTTTAGTCAGGTCTTTGGTTAATGAAGTTTTGGTTAACATAACTGGTGTAGCAGACAGAACCTAGAGGGACTCCCAGTGGCAATGCAGCACTTCTTCAGATTGGGCTTCTGGAACCTATAGGGATCCACTGTGTCCAGTCTTCTCTTCAGCTATGTCAAGGCTACTGGATAAGGCCTTTCTGGATTCCAATCTCCAAGTTGCTTGAGGTTCAGGCCTTTATTTGGATGTTTCGAGGTGTCAACACTAGTCTCCTCCATTTGGGGGAGTGGGGGTTGTTTGTTCTTTCTGTCCCAAGATTCAGGTTCAATGTTTTTCTGTCTCTCCAACTTGGTAAGGGATTCTGGTTTCAGGTTTTAGTGAGTATTCAGAAAATTCCCCCCTGTGCATCTTTTATTGAAAAAAAATTCTTTGTGGCTATACTTCGGAGAAGGCAATGGCACCCCACTCCAGTACTCTTGCCTGGAAAATCCCATAGATGGAGGAGCCTGGTAGGCTGCAGTCCATGGGGTTGCTAAGAGTCGGATATGACTGAGTGACTTCACTTTCACTTTTCACTTTCATGCATTGGAGAAGGAAATGGCAACCCACTCCAGTGTTCTTGCCTGGAGAATCCCAGGGACAGTGGAGCCTAGTGGGCTGCCGTCTATGGGGTCTCGAAGAGTCGGACACGACTGAAGTGACTTAGTATTAGCATACTTTGGTTAAAATAGAATAAACCCCAGAGGAACCTATTAGATCCCTGACACAGATTAACTACTATAGAATACAATTTTAAAAGAATTGAAAGAGGCGCATGTACCCCAATGTTCATCGCAGCACTGTCTATAATAGCTAGGACATGGAAGCAACCTAGATGTCCATCAGCAGATGAATGGGTAAGAAAGCTGTGGTACATATACACAATGGAGTGTTACTCAGCCATTAAAAAGAATACATTTGAATCAGTTCTAATTAGATGGATGAAACTAGAGCCTATTATACAGAGTGAAGTAAGCCAGAAAGAAAAACACCAATACAGTATACTAACACATATATATGGAATTTAGAAAGATGGTAACGATAACCCTGTATGCGAGACAGCAAAAGAGACACAGATCTATACAACAGTCTTTTGGACTCTGTGGAAGAGGGAGAGGGTGGGATGATTTGGGAGAATGGCATTGAAACATGTATAATATCATGTATGAAACGAATCACCAGTCCAGGTTCGATGCATGATACTGGATGCTTGGGGCTGGTGCACTGAGACGACCCAGAGGGATGGTACCGGGAGGGAGGTGGGAGGGGAGTTCGGGATGGGGAACACAAGTATACCTGTGGCGGATTCAGTTGATATATGACAAAACCAATAAAATATTGTAAAGTAATTAACCTCCAATTAAAATAAATACATTTATATTAAAAAAATAAAAAATAAATAAATAAAAGGCAATAATTCTGAGGGGTATCATAATAATGAGAAGTTCTTAAAGCAAAAATCAAAAACAAAAATGATGAATTCACCTCTCCCTGACCTCTAAGAACCCCTGAGAAATTTATGTTTAACACCTGCAGACCCCAATCCTGTAACTACCTATCTAAATGGGTCCATTTAGCCCAGGATGATTTAAAATATTAATGATATTTCATTCCAAACCCAAGAAGGGCAATGCCAAAGAATGTTCAAATTACCACACAACTGCACTCATCTCACACACTAGTAAAGTGATGCTCAAAGTTCTCCTAGCTAGGCTTCAACAGTACATGAACTGAGAACTTCCAGGTATTCAAGCTGAATTTAGAAAAGACAGAGGAACCAGAGATCAACATCTGCTGGATCACAGAAAAAGAAAGAGAATTCCAGAAAAACATCTACTTCTGCTTTATTGACTATGCTAAAGTCTTTGACAGTGTGGATCACAACAAACTGGAAAATTCTTAAGGAGATGGGTATACCAGACCACCTTACCTGCCTCCTGAAAAATCTGTATGCAGGTAAAGAAGCAACATGTTTCATACATGAAACAAAAGACTGGTTCCAAATTGGGAAAGGAATATATCAAGGCTGTATATTGTCACCTTGCTTATTTAACTTATAGGCAGAAGACACCATGCAAAATGCCCGGCTGGATGAAGCACATGCTGGAATCAAGATTGCATGGAGAAATATCAATAACCTCAGATACACAGATGACACCACCCTTATAGCAGAAACTGAAGAGGAACTAAAGAGCCTCTTGGTGAAAGTAAAAGAGGAGAGTGAAAAAGTTGGCTAATACTCTACATTCAAAAACCTAAGATATCACTTCTGGTCCCATCACTTCATGATAAATAGATGAGGAAACACTGGAAACAGTGATAGACTTTATTTTCTTGGGCTCTAAAATCACTGCAGATGGTGACTGCCGCCATGGAATTAAAAGACACTTATCTCTTGTAAAGAAAGCTGTAATAAACCTAGACAGCATATTAAAAAGCAGAGACATTACTTTGCCGACAAAGGCCCATCTAATCAAAGCTATCGTTTTTCCAGTAGTCACGTATGGATGTGAGAGGTGGACCATAAAGAAAGCTGAGCTGGAAGCGCTGATGCTTTTAACTGTGGTGTTGGAGAAGACTCCTGAGAGTCCCTTGGACAGCAAAAAGATCAACAGTCAATCCTAAAGGAAATCAGTCCGGAATATTCATTAGAAGGACTGATTGCTGAAGCTGAAGCTCCCACACTTCGGCCACCTGATGGGAACTGACTCATTGGAAAAGCCCCTGATGCTGGGAATGATTAAAGGCAGCAGGAGAAGGGGACAACAGAGGATTAGATGGCTGGATGGCATCCCTGACTTGATGGACATGAGTTTGAGCAAGGGAGTTGGTGATGGACAGGGAAGCCTGGCATGCTGCAGTCCATGGGGTTACAAAGAGTCCGACATGACTGAGCGACTAAGCTGAACTGAGTATTGGCCAAAATAGGGAACTTTCAAAATTCCCAAATTAGTCTGTCTTCATGCATGACTAGAAATGTTTCAGAAACAAACCAATAGTGGGGTGCAGATTTTAACTGGTATCAGAATCTTCTAAAAGTAACATTGAGAAAAGTATCTTCTCTTTCTAAGTTGTAAATACAAAGTTGATTCAGACTATCTTTATACTATAAAAAATCTGCTAAACCTTCTCATCCTTCTCCAACCCCCATCTCAAATTCTTCTGCTTCTCCTCCATCCCTTTACCTGCCTCTGTCCAAACTCCTTTTTTAAAGAATCTGACTTTCTCCCTCTCTCCTCCTGCTATCCTGAAGCACTTCTCAACCTCCCTGTGCTGGCTGCTCCTTTTAAAACTAAGCCCACTAGACCAAACAAAACCAAAAAATGGCTGCTCCATCACCCCAGCTGTTCCCTAGATAGACCTAGCTACAAATAATCAGAAAGAAAATCGGCTGGAAGTCAATATTCAAGGGTTTATGGAAGCAGCCATCTTTGCCTTACAAATCTCTACAAAAACAAAAGTACAACTACTAAAAACAAGTCAAGACCCACCTATTTTTACCAGTTCCATGGCCTCATCTATTCTTCTAATAAAATATTATAGATATTATAAAACGTTGGGATGTTAGAGCAAAATTATCCTGTACTTGAAAAAATTAATAATAAATACCCTAAGACTTATGTAATAGATACATGTTCTTCCTCTGTCCCTTAAAGTTATAAATTTTGTCATGTCTTTGAAATGTAAACACAGCCCACATTGCCTAAAACTGCAGGCTTGGCTCAGTCTAAAACTTTTTTTTTTTTTTTTTAAAGGAAGGAGGCCTTTTTAAAGACAAACTGATAAAAGAACTCTCTTACCCAAACAATCTCCTTAGAATTTCTTGTCAAGGGCAAACCCAAATCTTAAAAGTCTTCTCCACAAATAATAAAAGACTTTGGCTATCTGAACAAATGATCTAATTTATTGCAACTGCTATTTATAAAGCAGTGAGTTTTGTATTGCACCTGATTCATGACTAAAGTTTTAAAATGAAAACTATGAGATCTCTGATTGCCTCTATCTATATGTCCATATGTGTATGTTTCCTCCTGATAATACTGCCAAAATATATTGATAAAAGAACTCTATTTAATTGGCTTAAAAATGCATGCTTACATAAAAATTCTCAAAAATATAATAAAAGCTAATGCAAATGTTTTTCAAGGTCACATGGTCTAGGATAATCTTTAGTAAACAAAAGCTAATTTTAAGCTTACTGGTTTATTTAATACTGGTATGCCTTCTTAGTTAGCATTAAATACAATGGATATAGACAACTTTTGTTTTACCTGTGTTTACTAATCAAACAGGTTATTGTCTCTCTGGTGAAATTTGTCAGCAAAACAGAAAAAAATGAAAATGACTAACTGCTTTAATAGCTCATGAAATTTTCATAAGTAATCTAAGTATGACTGTTAAGAACAAATGAATTAAATAGATGTAAATGGGACAAGAGTTCTCAGGTGAAATTTAACAATAATTGTTTTATATGTCTACTTAAATAGTCTTTAAAGCTCTCTGATAATTTACACTCAGATTTTTGCTAAGTTAAATTAAATGATAAAAATTCATTAAACCTCTAATTTCTAAATACGATAAAATACTGAAATATTAACTGCTAAATAATTTTAATAAGAAGAGGAATAATGTATGTTATATCCACAGGTTAAAAGCATATATAAGAAAATCATGAAAACAAGTAACACACAATAGCAATTTCAGATACTGAAAATATCACAGAATAAGAACTAAATTATTCCAAATGCTTAATAAAATAAAACTTTTTTCAGTTTTCTTTCATTTAATATTTATTTATTTTTAGTTTATTGCTTATTAGTTTACAATATTGGTTTGATTTATATCATACATCAACATGAATTAGCCATAGGTGTCCATTTATCCCCACCCTTTTGAATCTACCCCCCAGCTCTGCCCATTCCTACCCCTCTAGGTAATTACAGAGCCAAAGATTGAGTTCTCTGAGTCATACAGAAAATTCTAAATTGGCTATCTATTTACATATGTTAGAACATATGCATCCATGCTACTCTCTCCGTTTATCTCACCCTTTCCCTCTTCTCCCCGCCCCTTGAATGTAAGTCTGTTCTCTATGTCTGTATCTCCATTGTTGTCCTGTGAACAGATTCATCAGTACCTTCTACATTCCATATATATGCATTAATATACGATATTTGTTTTTCTCTTTCTTACTTATTTCACTCTGTATAATAGGTTCCAGGTTCATCTACCTCATTAGAACTGATTCAAATGCATTCCTTTTTATGGTTGAGTACTATTCCACTGTATGTATGTACCATAAGTTCTTTATCCATACATCTGTCAATGGACATCTAAGTTGATTCCATGCCTTAGCTATTGTAAATAGTGGTGAAATCAACATTGGAGTACATGTGTCTTTTTCAGTTTTGGCTTCCTCAGGGTATATGCCTAATGAAATAAAACTTTTTAAAATAAAATAAAGCACAAGAGACCCAAAGTAGGTCATGGTGGAGAATCCTAACAAAACATGGTACACTGGAGAAGGGAATGGCAAACCACTTCAGCATTCTTGCCTTGAGAACCCCATAGTAAAAAAAAAAAAAAAAAAGGCAAAAAGATATGACACTGAGAGATGAAATTGACAGGTCAGTAGGTGCCTTATATGCTAATGGAGAAGACTAGAGAAATAGCTCCAAAAGGAATGAAGAAGCTAGGCCAAAGCAGAAATAAGACCCAGCTGTGGATGTTTCTGGTGGTGAAAGTAAAGTCCAATGCTGTAAAGAATTATATTGCATAGGAACCTGGAATGTTAGGTCCACGAATCAAGGTAAATTGAAAGTGGTCAAACAGGAGATGGCAAGACTGAACATCGACATTATAAGAATCAGTGAACTAAAATGGACCAATTTGGGCAAATTTAATTCAGAGGACCATTATACCTACTACTGTGGGCAAGAATCCCTTAGAAGAAATGGGGTAACACTCATAGTCAACAAAATGGTCTGAAAGGCAGTGCTTGGGTGCCATCTTGAAAATGACAGCATGATCTCTGTTCATTTCCAGTGTAAACCATTCAGTATCACAGTAATCCAAGTCTATGCACCAACCACTAATGCTGAAGAAGCTGAAACTGAAAGGTTCTATGAAGACCTGCAAGACCATCTAGAACTAACACTCAATAAAAAAGATGTCTTTCTCATCATAGGGGACAGGAATAAAAATGTAGGAAGTCAAGAGATACCTGGAGTAACAGGCAAATTCGGCCTTGGAGCACAACATGAAGCAGGGTGAAAGCTAATAGAGTTTTGCCAAGAGAATGCACTGATCATAGCAAACACCCTGTTCCAACAATACAAGAGAAGACTCTACACTTGGGCATCTCTAGATGGTCAATGCTGAAATCAGATTGATTGTATTCTTTGCTGCTGAAGATGGAGGTGCTCTATACAGTCAGCAAAAACAAGGCCAGGAGCTGACTGTGGCTGCAGTCAGGAAGATCTATTGCAAAATCAAGACTTAAATTAAAGAAAGTATGGAAAACTGTTAGGTCATTCAGGTATGACCTAAATAAAATCCCTTATGATTATACAGTGGAAGTGACAAATAGATTCAAAGGATTAGATCTGATAGACAGAGTGTCTGAAGAACTATGGGTGGAGGTTTGTAACTTTGTACTAGAGGTGGTGATCAAAGCCATCCCCAAGAAAAAGAAATGCAAAAAGGCAAAATGGCTGTCTGAGGAGGCCTTACAAATAGCTGAGAAAAGAAGAGAAGCAAAAGGCAAAGGAGAAAAGGAAAGATATACCCATTTAAATGCAGAGTTCCAAAGACTAGTAAGGAGAGATTAAAAGAAGAAGAAAAAAAAAAGCTTTTTTAAGTGAACAATGTGAAGAAATAAAGGAAAAAGATAGAATGGGAAAAACTAGAGATCTCTTCAAGAAAATTAGAGATACCAAGGGAGCATTTCATGCAAAGATGGGCTCGATAAAGGACAGAAATGTTATGGACCTAACAGAAACAAGAGATATAAGAAGAAGTGGAAAGAATACATGGATGAGCTATAAAAAAAGACCTTGATGATCCAGATAACCATGAAGGTGTGGTCACTCACCTAGAATCAGACATCCTGGAGTGTGCAGTTAAGTGGGCTTAGGAAGCATCACTATGAACAAAGTTAGTGGAGGTGATGGAATTCCAGGTGAGTTATTTCAAATCCTAAAAGATGATGCTGTGAAAGTGCTGCACTCAATATGCCAGTACATTTGGAAAACTCAGCAGTGGCCACAGGAATGGGAAATGTCAGTTTTCATTCCAGTCTCAAAGAAGGGCAATGCCAAAGTGTTCAAACTACCACATAGTTGTACTCATTTCAAATGCTAGCAAGATAATGCTCAAAATCCTTCAAGCAAGGCTCCAATATTATATGAACTGAGAATTTCCAGATTTCAAGCTGGACTTAGAAAAGGCAGAGGAACCAGAGGTCAAATTGTAAACATCTGTTGGATGATAGAAAAAGCAAGAAAATTCCAGAAAACCATCGACTTCTGCTTCATTGGCTATGCTAAAACATTTGATCTTGTGGATAACAACAAACAATGGAAAATATTTAAAGGGATGGGAATACCAAACCACCTTACCTGCTTCATAAGAAACCTGTATGCAGTTCAAGAAGCAACAGTTAGAACCGGACATGAAACAATAGACTGGTTCCCAATTGGGAAAGGAGTACGTCAAGGCTGTATATTACTAACCTGCTTATTTAACTTATATGCAGAGTACATCATGAGAAATGATGGATGGATGAATCACAACCTGGAACAAAGATTGCCAGAAGAAATATCAATAACCTCAGATATGCAGACGATATCCCCCTAATAGCAGAAAGCAACAAGGAACTAAAAAGCCTCTTGATGAAATTGAAAGAGAAAACTGAAAGAACTGGCTTAAAACTCGGCATTCAAAACACTAATATCATGGCATCCAGCCCCATCACTCCATGGCAAATATGACCCAGACACAATGGCAATGGTGACACACTTTATTTTCTTGGGCTCCAAAATTACTGTAGACCATGAGTGCAGCCAAGAGATTAAAAGATGCTTTCTCCATAGAACAAAAGCCATGACCACCTAGACAGTGTGTTAAAAAGCAGAGACACTGCCAACAAAGGTCCATGTAGTCAAAGTTCTGTTTTTTTCCAGTAGTCATGTATGGATGTAAGAGTTGGACCATGAAGAAAGCTGAGCACTGAAGAACTGATGCTTTTGAACTGTGGTGTTGGAGAAGACTCTTGACAGTCCCTTGGACTTCAAGGAGATCCAACCAGTCCATCCTAAAGGAAATGAGTCCTCATTATTCTTTGGAAGGTTTGATGCTGAAGCTGAAGCCCCCCTACTTTGGCCACCTGATGGGAAGAGCTAACTCATAGGAAAAGACCCTGATGCTGTGAATGACTGAAGGCAGGAGAAGGGGATGGCAGCAGACAAGATGAATGGATGCATTGACTCGGTGAACATGAGTTTGAGCAAATTCAGGAAATGATGAAGGACAGAGAAGTCTGCCGTGCTTGGGTTGCAAAGAGTTGGACACAAATAAGTGACTGAACAACAACAGCAACACGAGACTACCAAAAATGCATGGCAGTTTTGAAAAAAGACATCAGAGTATTACCGAAGTTCATGGTGAAAGTTCATACGGTTCTGTTAAGAGTAAAGTCTGGTATAACCATTTTGGAAAATAAGCCTTATCTGGTAATGTCAAAACTGTGATTGCACTATGACCCTACTTTAGATACAAATCTTAAAGAATCTTTGCATCCAATAGCATGAGCAGAAAATCCCCCCTAAGAGATGATAACAGAGTGGAGACTTGAAAGATGAGAACATAATTCTGTAAAAGTGTAGGGAAAGTGTTGTTGGAAAGAGGGGACAAGTGTAAAACCCTCAAAACTTGAGACTTGGGAGAGTGAGACTGTGGTTCAGTAAGTAAAAAAAAGTGTGGGAGATGTTGAAATCTAGAGTTTGTGCTGTCTGGGTATGTAGGCTGATAGCTATAAGTAGCTTTGGTGTAAAATTAAGCTCATTGGGAAGCCATCACAGTGTTGCAGGCAGGAGTGATGACATCTTTTAAGAATAAAAAAGATTAGGTTCTGTCCTAAGATGACAGAGTAATGGGACAGGGAGACCACTATCTCCCCCACAAATTCATCAAAAGATCATTTGAACGCTGAGCAAATACCACAAAACAACTTCTGAACGCTGGCAAAGGACACCAGGCACCCAGAAAGGCAGCCCATTGTTTTCGAAAGGAGGTAGGACAAAATATAAAATATTAAAAAAGAGACAAAAGAGTTAGGGATGGAGACCCTTCCTGGGCAGGGAGTCTTAAAAGAGGAGAAGTTTCCAAACACCAGGAAACACTCTCACCGGCAGGTGTGTGGAGAGTTTTGGAATCTCAGAGGGCAACATAACCAGGAGGAAAAAATAAATAAATACAACTCACAGATTATGTGCCTAACTGCAACTCCCAGTGGAGAAGTAGCCCAGATGTTTGTGTCTGCCATCAGCAAGCAGGGGCTGAACACGGAGGTGCGGGCTGCATTGCTTAGGATAAGGACTGGGCCTGAATGCCCTGAGGGCAATGTGAGGGAGTTAACATGAGATAGCAACCCAAACCATGGGATAGCCAGAGAGCAAAAAAAAAAAAAAAAAAGGAGGAGAAAGAG
>NW_011494721.1:4562494-4567242 GCF_000754665.1 Bison bison bison
GAATGAAGGACTGAGCCAATACCAGAGGAGAGTTAGCAGGCTGTGGACTGGCCACCGGAGGCAAGGAGGCAGGCAGGAGACAGCCAGAGCAGGAAGGTAAGGGGCAAACTTGGCTCCAGAGACGGCATCCCCTACCAACCTGCGAGCAGGCTCCCAATTGCTAACCAAGTCTTCCTGGAATCCCTGACGGTGACATCCATCAGGAGGGTCACAGCCAGAGATCACACCCAAGAATAGCCACACAGCATGCCTGAGACAACGCTCCCACTGTGCACCCAAAAAAATTAGCGGCTGGAACCAGGGAGGTGATAAGACGCATCGCCCAGCTGGGAAGAGTGTGCTTGCCAAGTACCTAGTCACCTGAGCTGCTCGGACCTGGGAAGGGCACAAAACACAGGCCCAACTGAGTCTGTGCCTTTGTGGAGTACCTGAGAACCTGAACCTGAGCAGTGTAGATCTGGGAAGTGCATGCAACCCAGGACCCACCTTAGATAGTTCTGCTGCAGAGCAACCTGGAACTTGAGCAGTGCAGACCAGGAAAGCACACATGCCATGTGCAGGGGCAAACCCAGTGTGGCCCAGACACTGTGAGTACTCTCCACACACACCAGTGATATTTGTTTGCAGCGTTCCTCCCTTCCTGCAGCACAATTGAACAAGTGAACCTAAATAAATGACCACCTTCACCCCCTGTGTCAGGGCAGAAGTTAGATACTAAAGAGACTTGCAAACAGAGGAAGCCAAAATAAACAAAGAAGAGGGAACAGCATTGGAAGTGACAGGTGCAACAGATTAAAACCCTGAAGTTAGCACTGGCTACATTGGAAGGGACTTATAGACCTCAAGAAGAAGTATAAGGTGGAACAAGGAACTATCTGCAGCTGAACTGGCCACACACCGCCCTCAACAGCTCCAGAGAAATTCCTAGATATATTTTACTATTATCATTTTTTTAAAGTTCTTTATTACTCCTTTAATTTTCATTTTTAAAACCTACTATTACCTTGAAAAAAATGACCCTATTTTAAAAGCAAATTTCATATTTTTAATATAACTTTTGCATTTTTTTAATATTGCATTTTTGAGAATCTAACTCTACTTTAGATTTTTAATCTTTGCTTTTTGGCATTTGTTATCAATTCTCTACCTTTAAGAATACAATCTTCAATACCCATTTTACTTAGGAGTGTGATTACTGGCTTGATTGCTCGCTCACCTTTTGACTTTCCTTTTTCTCCCCCAGGTAACCTCTATCTCCTCCCTCCCACTTCTCTTCTCTACTTAACTCTGTGAATCTCTTTGGGTATTCTGGGCTGTAGAGAAAACAGGGAACTGATCACAGGCTAGATTGGTATCTCTCCTTTTGACTCCCTCTCCTGGACTCCTGGTCATCTCTATCTCCTTCCTCCTTCTTCTCTTCTTTATGGAACTCCATGAATCTCTCTGAGTGTTCCAGAATGTGGAGAGCAAATAGGGAATTGATTACTGGCTAGACTGCTCTCTGCCCTTTTGATTCCCCCTCTTCTTCTCCTGGTCACTTCTATCTCCCTCCTCCCTCTTCTCTTCTTCATGTAACTCTGCAAACCTCTCTGGGTGTCCCTCACTGTGGAGAATCTTTTCACCATTAATCTAGATGTTCTATCATCAGAGCTGTATGGATGGAGAAGTCTTGAGGCTACTATAATACTGAAAGCCAGAGGAAGGAGACCTAAATCGAAAACTTGAGAACACCAGAAAACTCCTCACTCCAGGGACAATTAATCAACAAGTTTCAGAGCAAGACATACCAAGTTAATTCTCCAACAATGAAGGAACATAACCCTGAGCACAAAAAAACAGGCGACCAAAAGTCACACCAAACCCATAGACACCTCAAAACACACTGCTGGACACTTCATTGCACTCCAGAGAGAAGAGATCCAGCTCCACCCACCAGAACACCGACACAAGCTTCCCTAACCAGGAAACCTTGATAAGCCATTTGCCAACCCCACCCACAGGGAGGAACCTCCACAATAAAGAAGAACCACAAACTTCCAGCATACAGAAAGGCCACCCCAAACCTAAACAAGATGAAAAGGTAGAGAAATATTCAACAGGTTAAGTAACATGATAAAAGCCCACCAAACCAAACAAAAGAGGCAGAGATAGCGAGTCTAACAGAAAAAGAATTCAGAATAATGATAGTAAAAATGATCCAAAAGTTTGAAAACAAAATGGAGTTACAGATAAATGGCCTGAGGACTAGGATTAAGAGGATGCAAGAAAAGTTTAACAAGGACCTAGAAGAAATAAAAAACAGTCAATCAATAATGAATAATGCCATAACTGAGATCAAAAGCACTCTGGAGGGAACCAACAGTAGAATAACTGAGGCAGAATATAGGATAAGTGAGGTGGAAGACATAATGTTAGAAATAAATGAAGCATCGAACCTGGACTGGTGACACGTTTCATATATGATATTATACATATTTCAGTGCCATTCTCCCAAATCCAGGTTCAATGCACAATACTGGATACTTGGGGCTGGTGCACTGAGACGACATAGAGGGATGGTACGGCGAGGGAGGAGGGAGGAGGGTTCAGGATGGGGAACACGTGTATACCTGTGGAGGATTCATGTTGATATATGGCAAAATCAATACAATATTGTAAAGTTAATAAAATAAAATAAGAAATAAATGAAGCAGAGAGGAAAAAGAAAAAAGAATTAAAAGAAATGAGGACAACCTCAGAGACCTCTAGGACAATGTTAAATGACCCAACATTAAAATCATAGGAGTCCCAGAAGAAGACAAAAAGAAAAGCCATGAGAAAATACTTTAGGAGATAATAGTTGAAAACGTCCCTAAAATGGGGAAGGAAATAGCCACCCAAGTCCAAGAAACCCAGAGAGTCCCAAACAGGATAAACCCAAGGTGAAACACCCCAAGACACATATTAATCAAATTAATGAAGATCAACCACAAAGAACAAATATTAAAAGCAGCAAAGGAAAAACAACAAATAACTCACAAGTGGATCCCCATAAGGATAACAGCTGATCTTTCAGATGGAACACTTCAAGCCAGAAGGGAATGGCAGGACATACTTAAAGTGAGGATAGAGAAAAACCTACACCCAGATTACGGTACCCAGCAAGGATCTCATTCAAATATGAAGGAGACATCAAAAGCTTTACAGACAAACAAAAGATGAGAGAATTCAGCACCACAAAATCAGCTCTTCAATAAATGCTAAAGCATCTTCTCTAGACAGGAAACACAGAAAATGTTTATAATCTCAAACCCAAAACTACAAAGTAAATGGCAACGGGATCATAAGTTCAGTTCAGGTTAGCCATTCAGTTGTGTCTGACTCTTTGCGAACCCATGAATCTCCGCAGGACAGGCCTCCCTGCCCATCACCAACGCCCAGAGTTCACTCAAACTCATGTCCATCCAGTCGGTGATGCCATCCAGCCATCTCATCCTCTGTCGTCCCCTTCTCCTCCTGCCCCCTATCCCTCCCAGCATCAGCGTCTTTTCAACTGATGAGTCAATGAGTCAACTCGTGGCATGAGGTGGCCAAAGTATTGGAGTTTTAGCTTTAGCATCATTCATTACAAAGACCACCCAGGATTGATATCCTTTAGAATGGACTGGTTGGATCTCCTTGCAGTCCAAGGGACTCTCAAGAGTCTTCTCCAACACCACAGTTCAAAAGCATCAATTCTTTGGTGCTCAGCTTTCTTCACAGTCCAACTCTCACATCCATACATGACCACTGGAAAAACCATAGCCTTGACTAGACGAACCTTTGTTGGCAAAGTAATGTCTCTGCTTTTGAATATGCTATCTAGGTTGGTCATAACTTTCCTTCCAAGGAGTAAGCGTCTTTTAACTTCATGGCAGCAATCACCATCTGCAGTGATCTCGGAGCCCCGAAAACTAAAGTCTGACACTGTTTCCACTGTTTCCCCATCTATTTCCCATGAAGTGATTGGACCAGATGCCATGATCTTACTGTTCTGAATGTTGAGCTTTAAGCCAACTTTTTCACTCTCCTCTTTCACTTTCATCTAGAGGTTTGTAGTTCCTGTTAACTTTCTGCCATAAGGGTGGTGTCATCTGTATATCTGAGATTACTGATATTTCTCCAGGCAATCTTGATTCCAGCCTGTGCTTCTTCCAGACAGCATTTCTCATGATGTACTCTGCATGTAAGTTAAATAAGCAGGGTGACAATATACAGCCTTGATGTACTCCTTTTTCTATTTGGAACCAGTCTGCTATTCCATGTCCAGTTCTAACTGTTGCTTCCTTACCTGCATATAGGTTTCTCCAGAGGCAGGTCAGGTGGTCTGGTATGCCCATCTCTTTCAGAATTTTCCACAGTTTATTGGGATCCACACAGTCAAAGGCTTTGGCTAGTCAATAAAGCAGAAATAGATGTTTTTCTGGAACTTTCTTGCTTTTTCCATGATCCAGCAGATGTTAGCAATTTGATCTCTGGTTCCTCTGCCTTTTCTAAAGCCAGCTTGAACATCTGGAAGTTCACAATTCATGTATTACTGAAGCTTGGCTTGGGGAATTTTGAGCATTACCTACTAGCGTGTGAGATGAGTGCAATTGTGCAGTAGTTTGAGCATTCTTTGACATTGCTTTTCTTTGGGATTGGAATGAAAACTGACCTTTTCCAGTCCTGTGGCCACTGCTGAGTTCTCCAAATTTGCTGGCATATTGAGTGCAGCACTTTCACAGCAT
>NW_011494721.1:4567342-4567901 GCF_000754665.1 Bison bison bison
CCTCCACTAGCTTTGTTTGTAGTGATGCTTTCTAAGGCACACTTGACTTCACATTCCAGGATGTCTGGCTCTAGGTGAATGATCACACCATCGTGATTATCTTGGTCGTGAAGATCTTTTTTGTACAGTTCTTCTGTGTATTTTTGCCACCTCTTCTTAATATCTTCTGCTTCTCTTAGGTCCATACCATTTCTGTCTTTTTTCGAGCCCATCTTTGCATGAAATGTTCCCTTGGTATCTCTAATTTTATTGAAGAGATCTCTAATCTTTCCCATTCTGTTGTTTTCCTCTATTCTTTGCATTGATCGCTGGGGAAGGCTTTCTTATCTCTCCTTGCTATTCTCTGGAACTCTGCATTCAGATGCTTATATCTTTGTTTTTCTCCTTTGCTTTTCGCTTCTCTTCTTTTCACAGCTATTTGTAAGGCCTCCTCAGACAGCCATTTTGCTTTTTTGCATTTCTTTTCCATGGATGGTCTTGATCCCTGTCTCCTGTACAATGTCACGAACCTCATTCCATAGTCATCAGGCACTCTATCTATCAGATCTAATCCCTTAAA
>NW_011494721.1:4568001-4569251 GCF_000754665.1 Bison bison bison
CAGGTATAATCATAAGGGATTTGATTTAGGTCATACCTGAATGGTCTAGTGGTTTTTCCTACTTTCTTCAATTTCAGTCTGAATTTGGCAATAAGTTCATGATCTGAGCCACAGTCAGCTCCTGGTCTTGTTTTTGCTGACTATATAGAGCTTCTCCATTTTTGGCTGCAAAGAATATAATCAATCTGATTTCAGTGTTGAGCATCTGGTAATGTCCACGTGTAGAGTCTTCTCTTGTGTTGTTGGAAGAGGGTGTTTGCTATGACCAATGCATTCTTGGCAAAACTCTATTAGCCTTTGCCCTGCTTCATTCCGTATTCCGAGGCCAAATTTGCCTGTTACTCCAGGTGTTTCTTGACTTCCTACTTTTGCATCCGGCCCCCTATAATGAAAATGACATCTTTTTTGGGTGTTAGGTCTAAAAGGTCTTGGAGGTCTTCATGGAACCATTCAACTTCAGCTTCTTCAGTGTTACTAGTTGGGGCATAGACTTAGATTACTGTGATATTGAATGGTTTGCCATGGAAATGAACAGAGATCATTCTGTCATGTTTGAGATTGCATCCAAGTGCTGCATTTCAATCTCTTTTGTTGACCATGATGGCTACTCCATTCTTCTAAGGGATTGCTGCCCACAGTAGAAGATGTAATGGTCATCTTAGTTAAATTCACCCATTCCAGTCCATTTTAGTTCACTGATACCTAGAATGTTGACATTCACTCTTGCCATCTCCTGTTTGTTCACTTCCAATTTTCCTTGATTCATGGACCTAACATTCCAGGTTCCTATGCAATATTGCTCTTTACAGCATCGGACCTTGCTTCTATCACCAGTCACATCCACAGCTGGGTATTGTTTTTGCTTTGGCTCCATCACTTCATTCTTTATGGAGTTATTTCTCCACTGATTTCTAGTAGCATATTGGGCAACTACCAACCTGGGGAGTTCCTCTTTCAGTATCCTATCATTTTGCCTTTTCATCCTGTTCATGGAATTCTCAAGGCAAGAATATTGAAGTGGTTTGTCATTCCCTTCTCCAGTGGACCACATTCTGTCAGACCTCTCCACCATGACCCGCCCATCTTGGGTGGCCCCACACAGCATGGCTAATTACCTTAAATGTAAATAAGTTGAATGCCCCAACCAAAAGACAAAGACTGGCTGAATGGATGACAAAAACAAGACCCCTATATATGCTGTCTACAAGAGACCCACCTCAAACCTAGGACACATACAGACTGAAAGTGAA
>NW_011494721.1:4569351-4570599 GCF_000754665.1 Bison bison bison
AGGCTGCTGCTGCTGCTAAGTCACTTCAGTCGTGTCCGACTCTGTGCAACCCCATAGATGGCAGCCCACCAGGTTCCCCCATCCCTGGGATTCTCCAGGCAAGAACACTGGAGTGAGTTGCCATTTCCTTCTCCAAAGCATGAAAGTGAAAAGTGAAAGTGAAGTCACTCAGTAGTGTCTGACTCCTAGTGACCCCATGGACTGCAGCCCACCAGGCTCCTCCGTCCATGGGATTTTCCAGGCAAGAGTACTGGAGTGGGTTGCCATTGCCTTCTCTGTTCTTTGAGGCTATCATCACCATAATACCAAAACCACACAAAGATGCCACAAAAAAAGAACTACAGGCCAATATCACTGATGAACATGGATGCAAAAATCCCTAACAAAATTCTAACAAACAGAACCAAACAACATATTAAAAAGATCATACATAATGACAAAGTGGGCTTTATCCCAGGGATGCAAGGATTCTTCAATATTCGCAAATCAATGTGATACACCACATTAACAAATTGAATGAAAAAAACCATATGATTATCTCAATAGATGCAGAGAAAGCCTTTGACAAAATTCAACACCCATTTATGATAAAACCCTCCAGAAAGCAGGCATAGAAGGAACATACCTCAACATAATAAAGCCATATATGATAAACCACAGCAAACATTATCCTCAATGGGAAAAAAATTGAAAGCATTTCCCCTAAAGCCAGGAATAAGACAAGGATGCCCACTCTTGCCACTACTATTCAACATAGTTTTGGAAGTTTTGGCCACAGCAATCAGAGCATAAAAAGAAATAAAAAGGAATCCAGATTGGAAAAGAAGAAGTAAAACTCTCACTGTCTGCAGATGACATGACCCTCTACATAGAAAACCCTAAAGACTCCATGAGAAAATTACCAGAGCTAATCAATGAATACATTAAAGTTGCAGGATATAAAATTAACACACAGAAATCCCTTGCATTCCTATACACTAACAAGGAGAAAACAGAAAAAGAAATTAAAGAAACAATTCAATTCACCATTTCAAGGAAAAGAATAAAATACTTAGGAATAAATCTACATAAAGAAACAAAAGACCTATATATAGAAAACTATAAAACACTGGTGAAAGAAATCAAAGAGGACACAAATAGATGGAGAAATACACTATGTGGAGAAGGCGATGGCACCCCACTCCAGTACTCTTGCCTGGAAAATCCCATGGACGGAGGAGCCTGGTGGGCTGCAGTCCATGGGGTCTC
>NW_011494721.1:4570699-4572301 GCF_000754665.1 Bison bison bison
AAGACTGGCTGAATGGATACAAAAACAAGACCCCTATATATGCTGTCTACAAGAGACCCACCTCAAACCTAGGACACATACAGACTGAAAGTGAAGGGCTGGAAAAAGATATTTCATGCAAATGGAGACCAAAAGAAAGCAGGAATAGCAACACCCATATCAGATAAAATATACTTTGAAATAAAGGCCATGAAAAGAGACAAAGAAGGACACTACATAATGATCAAAGGATCAATCCAAGAAGAAGATATAACAATTATAAATACATACGCACCCAACATAGGAGCACCGCAATATGTAAGGCAAATGCTAACAAGTATGAAAGGGGAAGTTAACAGTAACACAATAATAGTGGGAGACATTAATACCCCACTCTCACCTATCTATAGATCAACTAAACAGAAAATTAACAAGGAAATACAAACTTTAAATGATACAATGGACCGGTTAGATCTAATTGATATCTATAGGACATTTCACCCTAAAACAATGATTTTCACCTTTTTCTCAAGTGCACACGGAACTTTCTCCAGGATAGATCATATCCTGGGCCATAAATCTAGCCTTGGTAAATTCAAAAAAATTGAAATCGTTCCAAGCATAATTTCTGATCACAGTGTGGTGAGATTAGATGTCATCTACAGGAAAATAAAATAAAATAAAACTGTTAAAAATACAAACATATGGAGGCTAAACAACACACTTTTGAATAGCCAACAAATTACAGAAGAAATCAAAAAAGAAATAAAAATATGCATATAAATGAATGAAAATGAAAACACAACAACCCAAAACCTAAGGGACTCAGTAAAAGCAGTGCTAAGGGGAAGGTTCATAGCAATACAAGCCTATCTCAAGAAACAGGAGAGAAATCAATAAATAACCTAACTCTACACCTAAAGCAACTAGAAAAGGAAGAAATGAAGAATCCCAGGGTTAGTAGAAGGAAATAAATCACAAAAATAAGGGCAGAAATAAACACAAAAGAAACCACAGCAAAAATCAACAAAGCTAAAAGCTGGTTCTTCAAGAAGATAAATAAAATAGACAAACCATTAGCCAGACTCATCAAGAAACAAAGGGAGAAGGGTCAAATCAGCAAAATTAGAAATGAAAATGGAGAAATCAAAACAGACAACACAGAAATACAAAGGATCATTAGAGACTACTATCAGCAACTATATGCCAATAAAATGGGCAACTTGGAAGAAATGGACAAATGCTTAGAAAGCATAATTTTCCAAAACTGAACCAGGAAGAAATAGAAAATCTTAACAGACCCATCACAAGCACAGAAATCAAAACCATAATCAGAAATCTTCCAACAACAACAAAAAAAGCCCAGGACCAGATGGCTTCACAGCTGCATTCTACCAAAAATTTAGAGAAGAGCTAACACCTATCCTACACAAACTCTTCCAGAAAATTGCAGAGGAAGGTAAACTTCCAAACTCATTCTATGAGGCTGCTGCTGCTGCTAAGTCACTTCAGTCGTGTCCGACTCTGTGCAACCCCATAGATGGCAGCCCACCAGGTTCCCCCATCCCTGGGATTCTCCAGGCAAGAACACTGGAGTGAGTTGCCATTTCCTTCTCCAAAGCA
>NW_011494721.1:4572401-4576555 GCF_000754665.1 Bison bison bison
GGACGGAGGAGCCTGGTGGGCTGCAGTCCATGGGGTCTCGAAGAGTCGGACACGACTGCGTGACTTCACTTTCAATTTTCACTTTCATGCATTAGAGAAGGAAATGGCAACCCACTCCAGTGTTCTTGCCTGGAGAATCCCAGGGACGGGGGAGCCTGGTGGGCTGCCATCTCTGGGGTCACACAGAGTCGGACATGACTGAAGCGACTTAGCAGTAGCAGCAGCATGGATCAGAAGAAATATAGATTCAGTGCAATCCCTATCAAGCTATCAATGGTGCTTTTCAGAGAATTTGAACAAATAATTTCAAAATTTGTATGGAAACACAAAAAAGCTCGAATAGCCAAAGCAATCTTGAGAAAGAAGAATGGAACCGGAGGAATCAACCTGCCCGACTTCAGGCTATACTACAAAGCAATAGTCATAGAGACAGTATGGTACCGGCATGAAGACATAAACATAGATCAATGGAACAAAATAGAAAGCCCAGAGATAAATCCACACACCTATGGACACCTTATCTTTGACAAAGGAAGCAAGAATACACAATGGAGAAAAGACAATCTCTTTAACAAGTAGTGCTGGGAAAACTGGTGAACTACTTGTAAAAGAATTAAACTAGAACACTTTCTAACACCATACACAAAAATAAACTCAAAATGGATTAAAGATCTAAATGTAAGACCAGAAACTATAAAACTCCTAGAGAAAAACATGGGCAAAACACACTCTGGCATAAATCATAGCAGGATTCTCTATGACCCACCTCCCAGACTAATGGAAATAAAAGCAAAAATAAACAAATGGGATCTAATTAAACTTAAAATCTTTTGCAAAGCGAAAGAAACTATAAGCAAGGTGAAAAGACAGCCTTCAGAATGGGAGAAAATAATAGCAAATGAAGCAACTGACAAAGCATTAATCTCAAAAATATACAAGCAACTCCTGCAGCTCAATTCCAGAAAAATAAGCAACCCAATCAAAAAATGGGCCAAAGAACTAAACAGACATTTCTCCAAAGAAGACACACAGATGGCTAACCAACACATGAAAAGATGCTCAACATCACTCATTATCAGAGAAATGCAAATTAAAACCACAGTGAGGTACCATCTCACACCAGTCAGAATGGCTGCTATCAAAAAGTCTACAAACAATAAATGCTGGAGAGGGTGCAGAGAAAAGGGAACCCTTTTACACTGTTGGCAGGAATGCAAACTAGTACAACCACTATGGAGAACAATGTGGAGATTCCTTAAAAAACTGAAAATAGAATTGCCATATGACCCAGCAATCCCACTGCTGGGCATTCACACTGAGAAAACCAGAATTGAAAGAGACATGTATACCCCAACGTTCATTGCAGCACTGTTTACAATAGCCAAGACATGGAAGCAACCTAGATGTCCATCAGCAGATGAATGGATAAGAAAGCTGTGGTACACATACACAATGGAATATTGCTCAACTATTAAAAAGAATGCATTTGAATCAGTTCTAATGAGATGGATGAAACTGGAGCCCCTTATACAGAGTGAAGTAAGTCAGAAAGAAAAACATCAGTACAGTATATTAACACATATATATGAAATTTAGAAAGATGGTAATGATGACTCTATATGTGATACAGCAAAAGAGACACAGATGTAAAGAACAGACTGTTGGACTCTGAGGGAGAAGGTGAGGGTTTGGTGATTTGAGAGAATAGCATTGAAACATGTATATCATCATATGTGAAATAGATCGCCAGTCCAGGTTTGATGCATGAGGCAGGGTGCTCAGGGCTGGTGCACTGGGATGACCCTGAGGGATGGAATGGGGAGGGAGGTGGGAAGGAGGGTTAGAATGGGGAACACATGTACACCCATGGCTGATTCATGTGAATGTATGGCAAAAACCACCACAATATTGTAAAGTAATCAGCCTCCAGTTAAAATAAATAAATGAAAAAAAAAAGATTATTCAGAGTGAAATATAAAATGGAATACAAATTTGCTTATTCTATATTTTGGCATAGAATAAGCACTGAGTAATCAATAAATATTATTACTGTTGGTTAGGTTTAACAACTTATGAAGCAGAAGCTGATCTATAAACAATTTATTTCTTAATTGTCTTATCTTCACTTGTTATGTCCTTTCACAGTTTTATTATGGATTCTGCCTAGTCTCTCTTCACTTCAAATTCATTCTGTGTCTTAAGGCTGAAAGCATAGTTGCTCTGAAAGTCTTCAGTATTCAATAGGGAGAACTGGGATATAAGAAACTAAGGCACTAGCTAGTCTCCAGAGAGTCTGAGGGAAGAAAAGATTATATATTGCGCAAACTGAGAGATTAGTGATCATAGGGATGAATTGCTACATTACCTTAAAGACAACATCCATTAAAGCCACTGTGCCCACTAAAATCAGATTAATGGCATGAGACTAGCAGAAAGTAGGGGAGAGAAGAAAGGAACTAGATCTATTGATTTTTTGGTAAGATTTCAAATTGAATAAAATGATAGAGGTGAACAGTTGTAAATCGCCCATGTTTACTTATGCAGCATTGCTTCACATTCAGTAGAATAGCACTTTGCTTACCTTAACCAATGCAAGAATTAATGTCAAGGGCTGGGGGTTTTAAGTTTCTCCCTTCATATTTAGTAAAATGTGTTTCATTTAAAAGAAAATCTGGTTACTTATGGTAGGAGCCATTACTAAAGCTCCCTTCTTGATAGTTTGTGAAAGGGAGTTTGACCCAAGAAAAATAAGTATGCTTTTTATTTGTTGATTTCTTTGTCTTTTTGTTTACCATTCACCCTCCTTGTCTTTTTATCACCTGAAATCATGTTATATCCAAACATGGTTATTTTAAGAATTTACTACAGTACAGGAAGTTTTGTGAGCTGATTTTCGGGAAATCTGCTATTGCCATGATTTTACGAGTAAGCCATCACATTAAGGACATGGTTTAAAACCAGTATAACATAGAAGATTCTTTTCATTTCCAATTTGAAAAATGAATCATTAGTCATGATTTTGAAACTATCACCATCATTTAAGCATATTTAGTGAGGACGTACTAGCATATAATTCTAGCAGAAGCCCATATGTAAAATTTAATTTTGTCCTAAGTTTGCAACTGGAATCCCAGTTATAAATCCCTGCTTTGCAAGGGCTTTCATAGGGAACTCTAGGATTTCATGGAACCCTGGTAGGGCTGCTTGGAATGAGGAAAAATGAGGCTCTAAGAAGTAAAATTCTATTCCATTTCCTGTGCCGATGCTTAAGACAATATAGATTTCCTTTGTTTGAAGACAGAAGTTTTGGGATTCAGGTAAGATTCTTCATGAACAAATGATTCAATGGCATAAAAGGACAGAATTCAAATATTATTATTATTTACTGTTTAGCAGATACTACATAAGATGATTATTAAGAAATATTCTTTGATAGAATGCAGGTCTAATGATGGAGAAGGGAATGGCAAGCCACTCCAGTATTCTTTCCTGGAGAATCCCATGGACAGAGGAGCCTGTTGGGCTACAGTCCATGGGGTCACAAAGAGTCAGACATAACTAACTAACACAGTAACTAACACAGGTCTAATGAAGTGCCTCAGGTAATAAAACTATCACAGACCTCAAAAATGGCCTCATTAATTTTAGCTTTGTCTGGAGTTGAGTCACATTTCAACCGTCTGTGCTTTTATCCCCTTTTCCTGTCTCTTAAGCAAGTGCACACCTGCATACATACATACAATTTCATGTTAAAAATCTATACAGTTTTATTAATGTAGCATTAGCAGTGTAGATGACAACAAAATGTGGAAAATTCTTGAAGAGATGGGCATACCTGACCACCTTACCTGCCTCCTAATAAATCTGTATGCATGTTAAGAAGCAAAAACTAGAACCGGACATGGAGCAACAGACTGGTTGCAAATCAGGAAAGGAGTACGTCAAGGCTGTATATTGTCACCCTGATTATTTAACCTATATGCAGAGTGCATCCTGTGAAATGCTGGGCTGGATGAAGCACAAGCTGAAATCAAGATTGCCGGGAGAAATATCAATAACCTCAGATATGCAGATGACACCACCCTTATGGCAGAAAGTGAAGAAGAACTAAAGAGCCTCTCAAGGAAAGTGAAAGAGGAGAGTGAAAAAGTTGG
>NW_011494721.1:4576655-4577498 GCF_000754665.1 Bison bison bison
GGAAATCAGTCCTGAATACTTATTGGAAGGACTGATGCTGAAGCTGAAACTCCAATACTTTGGCCACCTAGTGGGAAGAACTGACTCATTGGAAAAGACCCTGATTCTGGGCAAGATTGAAGGCAGGAGAAGGGGATGACAGAGAATGAGACGGTGGGATGTCATCACTGATTTGATGAACATGAGTTTGAGAAAGGTCCGGGAGTTGGTAATGGACAGGAAAGCCTGGCATGCTGCAGTTCATGGAGTCACAAAGAGTTGGACATGACTGAGTGACTGAACTGAACTGAGCATCAGCAATAAGGAAACTAATATCCCCCAAAGCACTATGCCTGTATAATTAGCCTTCAGTTCAGTTCAGTCGCTCAGTCATGTCTGACCCTTGGCAACCCCATGAATCACAGCATGCCAGGCCTCCCTGTCCACCACCAACTCCCGGAGTTCACTCAGACTCACATCCATCAAGTCAGTGATGCCGTCCAGCCATCTCATCCTCTGTCGTCCCCTTCTCCTCCTGTCCCCAATCCCTCCCACCATCAGCATCTTTTCCAATGAGTCAACTCTTTGCATGAGGTGGCCAAAGTACTGGAGTTTCAGCTTTAGCATCATTCCTTCCTAAGAAATCCCAGGGCTGATCTCCTTCAGAATGGACTGGTTGGATCTCCTTGCAGTCCAAGGGACTCTCAAGAGTCTTCTCCAACACCACAGTTCTAAAGCATCAATTTTTCGGCACTCAGCTTTCTTCACAGTCCAACTCTCACATCCATACATGACCACAGGAAAAACCATAGCCTTGACTAAACGAACCTTTGTTGGCAAAGTAATGTCTCTGCTTTTGAATCT